>NC_025691.1:22428033-22535443 GCF_000633955.1 Camelina sativa
AAGGCAAACATCAATCTAAGGCCAAAGCAACTAAATGATACCGAATCAATGGCTCAGTTCTGCAAAGACACAGTTGTCACAATCTGGCATTACCATGGTGGATGTCTTGTGGGTAAAGTTGTGAGCCCTAACCGCAAAGTTCTTGGTGTCGACAGGCTCAGAGTTGTTGATGGTTCCACGTTTGACGAGTCTCCAGGAACCAACCCTCAAGCTACGCTTATGATGATGGGAAGGTAAATCGAATACCAACATAATGAATCAGAGGTTTCCTTATAATTCAATATATAAACAGAGGATTTTGTCAATCTTTGCAGATACATGGGAGTCAAGATACTTCGGAAGAGACTTGGAAACAATGCTGGTGTTTAGTTTGCGGATTCAGCTTTTTATCGTAGACAATCTTCGTACCAGATAACTCTGTTGTGTTGGAGAATATCTCTCTCTGTCTCTTCCTCTGGCTATTTTGATATTCGATTCATTGAAGTATAGGATCATATTGTCTAATGAACTTTGTGTGTAACCCTATTTTGCAATCGGTCTTGTTGCTTGCGTGAAAGGTTGATCATGATTTGTGCTTGAATACTATCCTTTCAGTTCCGTCCTGGCCTGATTTACTTGTCTTACGAAACTCGATTGTGACATATTAGGTAGCTAAAGAGAAAATTATATTAATGCTTTGCTACCTTTGCAAATTCTGAGAAATACAGAAATATGATAAATCCTATAGCAAGATGTTAACGAAAAACTAGAAAACCTAAACCTGAACTAGGGTTTCTTCATAGAAAACATAAGACTAAGGGACTAAAAACTTCTAATTGATGGGCGACGATGACATGAGTATCTGCCTCAATAGATTGTTTTGTTCCTGATCAGAGATTGTCGTTCTCTCCTCAAGCTTAACCTTGCTGGTTTGTTCGGGCATCTTCAATAACATCTCGTAATTGATCGGACTCTCTTGCTGCTGCATCTCTTGATGTTGTTGCACGTTCTGAAAGCCATAACCGTCGACATTAACGTATTCATCTTCTTGTTGTAATAGTTCTCCGTAGGAATAGCATCCGAAGGGAAGATCTTGCCTTTGCCTTTGCTCCTGCTGATGAGCTAGAGAGCGACACATAGCGATCTGCTGATGAGTAAAGTTAAGCTCAGCTTGACAACACTCGATCTTGCGCTTAAGATCACACATAACCCTGTAAAGCCCTCCAATTGGATCTAGGGCACGAGCGTTAGCGTGGTAGATAAGGTTCTGCATAGCGATGTCTCGTTGAGATTCTTCGACTCCGTTGATCATCTTGGTAATGTTGCTTACTCCAAAGAGTTTATGAGCGTTCAGAAACTGCTTTGGGCGATCTTGTGGGAAATAAGGAGCAAGAAGACAGTTCTTTGTACACTTTTTCCTTTGGTATTTACAGGCAGCGCACGCTGTCGTGGAGCCACCGGAGTGAGCGCTGAAGGACATTAGGGTTTTTATGGTTTGGGATATATGGAAGTTTTAGGGTTTCCCAGAGGTTCCTGTTCCTTGATTTTCTCCTTAAGAGAAGGGGAACGAGAGAGAGGATCGTGGAGAGAGTTGTGGGATAGAGAAGTTTTCGGAGGATATGGTTATGTTTTCAGAGAGATTTTGTTTGTTAAATAGAGTACTATCAATAGCCATTTTTTTAAAAATTTTAGAGAATATATAATCAGATATTATCTGTTAGGAATGATTATATTTTGATCAGATTTTAGTTGATTTTATAGTTTTTTATTTTTCTAGTGTTTAGTTGGATTTTCTGTTTGGTCTATATTCACCAATTTTTATTTATGTAGATAACATCCATTATTGGTAGGATTATCTAATCATTTATTAAAGTTTTAATTAAGTTATTTATATTCTTTTTTCTTTTGATAAAATTTTTGGATTCGGACTTGGAAATATTTTTTGGACCATGAAATCATTTTAATCGGGTTCTGGATTTTATTAAAAAATATACATTAATAAAAATTTAAAAGTCGATTTAAATATTTTATCATCTAACATATGATTTGGAATAGTGGCGCTTATTGGTAACGAGTTTACTGCTCTGATTGCTAATATAGAGGAAGTGGTAGATGGAAGGAGGATGAACTGAACGGCTACAATTGATTAACTTTGGAATCATTTGAACCGCATGTGAAGTCTTGCATATCCACTGACTCCAGCCAAAGCTCTAGATGTGGAGATTCCAACTCGAAAATCACCTGCAAAAGTTTTCAACCAATCTAAGTAATGGCTGGAACTGGAATGATGAGGATATATATATGGAGAGACTCTTTGGTTTCCAAACAAGAAAATGGTTCCATTCCTCTGTCCTAACTAGCGAAAAAGGGTCAAATCTCATGTTCACATACCAAGGTATTTTTGCCAGGTTTAAGAAGCGGCGCAGGAACATAGAGGTTGCACTGCGGTCCAACAGACTGCAAAAAAGTATCATGTGTAAGAGAGACTGTGCATTGGATGAAGCTTTATAGGGGATGTGAGGACAGAGCTTTTACCGGCCAATATCTTCCGATGTTGAATTTATTGACAAAAGCAACTCCTTTACCCCAACCGTTGAATGATAGATATGTGTCTTTGATTTCTTCTGCACTGTCGATAAAGAACTCACCAGCAAACAGCGCTGGTTCCTTTTGACTGACATCTAAAGTTATGGGCATAAGAAGCAATTAGTTTCATTTATGCCCCTACTAGTAGATATTGAACACAGAAGAAAAGCATCTTTCATTCTTAACTCAATGCTTAAAAAAATTAGAGCACTAACCATTACTAAGATTGAACTTCTCACTTCTCTTTTTGGTACAATGCATCTCGAAACTGGGATTTGGCATTNGATAGAGAAGTTTTCGGAGGATATGGTTATGTTTTCAGAGAGATTTTGTTTGTTAAATAGAGTACTATCAATAGCCATTTTTTTAAAAATTTTAGAGAATATATAATCAGATATTATCTGTTAGGAATGATTATATTTTGATCAGATTTTAGTTGATTTTATAGTTTTTTATTTTTCTAGTGTTTAGTTGGATTTTCTGTTTGGTCTATATTCACCAATTTTTATTTATGTAGATAACATCCATTATTGGTAGGATTATCTAATCATTTATTAAAGTTTTAATTAAGTTATTTATATTCTTTTTTCTTTTGATAAAATTTTTGGATTCGGACTTGGAAATATTTTTTGGACCATGAAATCATTTTAATCGGGTTCTGGATTTTATTAAAAAATATACATTAATAAAAATTTAAAAGTCGATTTAAATATTTTATCATCTAACATATGATTTGGAATAGTGGCGCTTATTGGTAACGAGTTTACTGCTCTGATTGCTAATATAGAGGAAGTGGTAGATGGAAGGAGGATGAACTGAACGGCTACAATTGATTAACTTTGGAATCATTTGAACCGCATGTGAAGTCTTGCATATCCACTGACTCCAGCCAAAGCTCTNGAATCAGTTTATAGAAAGGGCAATAGTATTAGACCATTTCATGGTGAGTGGGGAAACGCTTAGGCTGCTCCGCCAGATATAAGGAATATAGACAATTGATATTACATACCTGTCCAGCAGATTCCATTGAAATTGGGTTGGAGGAGGTGATCACATCTGCAGGATCCGTCATACTAACTAAATCAAATAGCGATGTTGTCATCTGCATCTTGATAGAACCATACGCTTTCAGTTGCTTGGAGGGGGTAATGGAGTGTGGTACAGCATTGTACTTCTTAATCACTCTCTGAAGAGCTGCAAATAGCACAAAGGTNGGTTGTGAAAAGGAATTGGTATCATCTTCCACCCATGGAGAATTTGACCATCTAGATAAACCGAAGACAAAATACCCTGAAATGTAATACAAACGACAAAGTAAACCTTTTGAACGAGCTGCCTGGCTAATGTAAAAGGCTACCGTAGATTTCAAAATTTTGACACCTGTGAATATCAAATTCACTTTGGTATAAGATGTGGTCTAGAAAAAAAAATCTGAATAAGAAATGTTTGTAAAACGAGACTTACCTTCTCATCAAAGATATATGGCCCGTAATTTACACGACCCATGTTTTCAACCTACAAGAAACAGGAGCACTCATTAGAGCTAAAGAGTCCTTATAGAGGTAAAGAGTCATATCTGAGGATTTATGGATTTTTTACCAGAATAAATAAGCTAGTGTTGGAATTACACTCAGTAATTGGAAGAGAAATAGGTTGGTTGTTCCATCTCTCAGTTGTACCAATGTATCTCAGTACTCTCACATCAACATCTTGGGAAAAGCACGAAACAAACACTTGAGCTCTGTCATGAACCTGCAACTCATCATGTTAGACGATGACCCTTATACTGCTTCTGGATTTATGTATCCTATATTCTATTTTTACCATGATTGAAACTATGTTTACATATTTCCATTGGATACAGACGAAAGGAAACAGAGGCTAATACCTTGGGTATTTTTAGTATATTCCCACTCTTTTTTGTGATGTATGAAGATTCATATAAAAGAAATCCGAACATCTGGGAGCAAGACAATAGAAAATCACTTTATAGAAAGGGCAATAGTATTAGACCATTTCATGGTGAGTGGGAAAACGCTTAGGCTGCTCCGCCAGATATAAGGAATATAGACAATTGATATTACATACCTGTCCAGCAGATTCCATTGAAATTGGGTTGGAGGAGGTGATCACATCTGCAGGATCCGTCATACTAACTAAATCAAATAGCGATGTTGTCATCTGCATCTTGATAGAACCATACGCTTTCAGTTGCTTGGAGGGGGTAATGGAGTGTGGTACAGCATTGTACTTCTTAATCACTCTCTGAAGAGCTGCAAATAGCACAAAGGTAATTAAGGAAACAAAGCAAGACTGCAAAATCGCTAAAAGCAATCATAAGATCAAACCTTGGAATTTTGGATTATCTATGTCACCAGACTCCTTAATGGGAGCATCCTGAAATGACAAAAACAAAACTATTACTACTTATAGTTAAGTATTTGCAATAGTAGCAGGTAATGATGTGAAATTGCCCTACATAGTCGTAGGATGTCAGATCAGGTTTATAGTCGAATTCTGTAGAGCCAGTATTTGCGCCATTGTAGAAACCAAAGTTTGTTCCTCCATGCACCATCTGAACATCACATTACACAATCCTCGCTATCATCGTGAATCCCTATCTGGTAAACACTGATACGCAAAAACAATTTAAGCACATACATAGAGCACAGCAGAACCATTTCGAGATAGTATTTTTTCAAGAGAAGCTGCTGTAAATTCAGCATCAGTTTTTGCAATCTTCTCACCCCAATGCGTGAGCCAACCAGTATAGAACTCCCTGTAACAAAAAAACTCAGTAGATCTAAATGACAAAATTAATTCACAGCAGAAGTAGAAGGGTGGGAGGATAAGAGACTCACGAGGAAAGTGGAGGTGATCTTCCTGGAGCATTAAACTTCTTTTGCAATTCAAATATTGGCCAGGGATCATCACCGGTTGTGAAATCAACAGCTATCAGAGAAAGAAGTTGCTCGTCATTGTTATATATATCAACGTCATACACAGACCATTATTCAGCAGTTTACTATGAATCATGGATGCAGAGGAAGCACATACTATATACCTGAGTAGACATCATCCGCAGGGACAGTTCCTTTCTCAAGAGTTTCTCTTCTCCCTCCATCTGTTGTGTACCTAAAAGATTATTAATTATGAGATACAAGAAACGTTCTTACTTAACCAAGAACTGCTTAGGTGGTTTAACTTGGAAACTCAACACAATCTATTTTCACAGGAAGATGGTTTTAAGGTGCAGAACAAAACACTAATAAATATTACCGGTAACAAACGAGAGCCAACACATGAGATGCAATTCTTAAGAGAATTTCAAGGCGCACATATTAAAAATTCACCCTAAGCAAACTAAAACAGAAAGTAACAGGGTACATAGTTCACCGGAGTAGAAACCAAAGAAATTAAGTCTTACACAATAATGTCATCCCCCAGGTGTCCCCTAGCCATACTAACTAGATTACGAAGATAGGCTTTGTCATTTCCATATGAACCATATTCATTTTCAATCTGCAAAAAGTAGGCTACATTTAGTAAACAAGCTTGCTAATTTAAGAGATCTATGACAGGGACTTGGGCCCTAGCTTCACATTGGTCAACCATTTCCAGGTCTAAGGAAACTATACACAAAGACATCTTATTTTAAAAATTCATCCAAAAGTTTAACTTAGTAAGGCTACTCAGTAATGAAGCCGACAGATCTTATCAACTGCAATTATCCAGCAATCACTAGAATACCAGATCAAGATAAATTACAAAAGTGGAACATCGCTGTTGATCATGTACCTGAACCATTATAACAGGACCCCCGTTGCTGGAAAGCAGAGGAAATACCTTCGGTAACAGAACATCCCACCATCTTTCAACCTGTGATATGTTTCGTCATGAATAACTCTACTTTGAACATAATGCATAACAACAGTCTACAGAATAATGGGGCCTTTTATTGTTAGTTTGCATAAAAACAGCCTTTCTCTTCTATAAATTGTGCAAAAGTGATCATAACTTCCACTCATTTTCCAAAATTCACCACATAACTTTTCTTGTTAATTACTGCAAAGATAATAATTGAGAACTCTAGCATGCAGATCATGGATAACTCCAGTTATCTACTAATTGCTTCATTTAACTTACCAACTTAAGATATGCAGGATCTGATGTCCTTAGTTGGAGACGTGGTTTCACAGCAAGTAACCAAGCAGGAAATCCCCCCAAATCCCATTCTGCAACGGAGACGAAAACATTTTTCAGCAATAGTTTCTGTGTAAAAGCAAATCTTCCACATGATAAGGTGAAAACATTGGTATTAACTCAACAATATACACAAGAGCGAAATTAACACAGACCTCCACATATATAAGGTCCAGCACGCAGCATAACCAGAAAATCTAGTTTCTGACACAGCTTAAGAAAGGACACAAGATCACCAATACCCTCAAAAACCATCATTCCAGGCTTTGGCTCATGCAGATTCCAAGGAACGTATACTTGAATAGTATTAAGGCCTAGAGCCTTGGCTCTTAGAAGCCGATCTTCCCAGTACTGTATCCATAATTCTAGCATTAAGTCATCAATCATATACATTATAAACATCATAATGATCTACAGAAAGGGACAGTACGTCAGTCAGTACCTCAGGAAGAACACGAAAGTAATGCAAATCACCACCAATGATCTGAAAAGCAATTCCATCTTTCCAAAAAATGTCATCTTTGATATAAAACTTCCGAGATGATGTTATTATCTGCAACTTTTGAGATGAAAGTTAACAACTTTTTACATGAAATGAGAACCATATTAACATAAAGGGTTGCTTGGTAGTTGAAGGTATGCATCCACTCTAGTAGTTGAAAAGTACCAAGACTATCTCTTATTGTGCGCCAATGCCAAAAGAGTAGACAAACAAGAAGCAATTAGGAGATAAAGTATGAATCTTGAATACCTTCTCTCCCCGAGGCAGTGCAGGAAGCAGAGACAGTGAAGGAAGAAGAGCGAAGACAGGAACGGAGATTCCGACAGCTACAAGAAGAGCCAGAAGCAACACGAAATCCAGTTGATGTCTTACCATTGATGATGGCCAGCTACGCCTGCTTGTCATCGCCATCGTCCCTTCCGTTCCGTTCGTCGTCTCTGCCAATTTCGTGCCGGAAATATATAAACCGGTTATGATTGACCGGTCTAAATTAATTCAACTCTTAAACCTGTTCCGGTGAAACTTAATGCCGGGTTTATATCACACCGTCAGAGACTGACTGTAACTTTCAAACCAATCAGCATTTACATAAGAAACCGTCTCTGCTACAGTGCTACTACATAAAAAAGTCACAACAACAAGTTGAAATATACCGATCGAGTTCCTAACTTGATGTTGCTATTGCTTATCTCAACACAACAGCTCAACTTTGTAACTTCGTTCTCACGTGCACATCACGTGCCGATAAGAGTAATGGACTTGGTCTAAAAATTTGCTAAAAGCCTCAAAGAACCAATTGTGTTGTGTTGTTGTAAATTGGACATGGGCTCAACTCATTTCCTTTTTTCTTTGTAATTTTGATTTTGTTAAATTTATAAGCAACTTGCATACAACAATACAACCAACGCCCATGATGTTGTTGCTTGCATTAGAGTCATTCCACTTTGCATATTGTGGTTTTACACATTCTTTCTAAGAGAATAACAAACTCTTCTTCCACTATATATAGTTATATACACCCTAATAGGGTATATAGATATTTCTTCTACGTCTTGCATATCATACAAAATTAACAAATTTTGATTAGATTCCATTTTAGATGCTTTATTTTGTTTATTTAAATCTAAAAAGATGATCTATAGGTAGCTCCTGAAGGATCCAATGAGTCATATAATAATGAGATTTGATGTCACGTTCACATTTTCACACCGAATTTTTCTAAAAAAGCCGAATAACAAAGGCAATTTATTAGTGCAGCTCAACTCCAGCATTAGTCAAACACAATATCAATATATATCAAATCTCCATTAACATATTCTATATATAGAATCAGTCATATAGCTAGCTATATCTTCGTTACACAACTTTCTTCTCAAAAGTACACCCAAATTAAACCATGAAACCTAATCTTGGTCCATCATCATCATCATCAACAACAACATCATCGTCGACACCATACGGATTAACGAAGGAAGAGTTCTCAACACTAGACTCTATCATCCAAACACACCACACGTTCCCAAGATCGCCAAACACGTGCACGTCCCTCATAGCACACCGCGTAGACGCACCAGCAAACGCCATATGGAGATTCGTCCGAGACTTCGCGAATCCAAACAAATACAAACACTTCATCAAGAGTTGCACCATCAGAGGTAACAACGGTAACGAGATTAAAGTTGGGACCATAAGAGAAGTCAGCGTCGTGTCTGGTCTCCCAGCGTCGACAAGCGTTGAGATACTCGAAGCGCTAGACGAAGCGAAACGGATCATGAGTTTTCGTGTTCTTGGAGGAGAACACCGGTTAAATAATTACCGGTCGGTTACATCGGTTAACGAGTTTGTCGTCTTGGAGAAGGATAAGAAGAAGAGAGTGTACAGTGTGGTTTTGGAGTCTTACATTGTTGACATACCAAAAGGTAACGCGGAGGAAGATACGAGGATGTTTGTGGATACTGTCGTTAAATCGAATCTACAAAATCTCGCCGCCGTTTCCACGGCTTCTCCGACCTGATAATTTTTTCTTGTGTGTATATATGATAACAGTGGGCCGTAAATGGGCCGATTATGTGTGGAATGTGAGGTGTGTATCTGTAACCTATGGGTTTTAATGGGCTTCGTAATCCCCAAATTTATTTACGAAAGGCATTGAAGTAAATTGATGGCAGATATCTTATTTATTTTAGTTATTTATAAAAGATTTCACACTTTTCTTTTTTTCACTTTTTCAGTCATACTAATCGACACAAATTGTTAATAAGCTCGTTAACGGGAATACTAATACTGTAAACCTCCAGCTACGACACTACGTACTTAGATAGTTAGATATGTAGTATCTGTTTTTTTTAATAGGCCAAGAAACTTAATGGCATATCTGCCTTCAACATTTGTCACAAAGATTCTTGAAACATTAATACCATGAAAGAAAACGAATACACGTATGGCGTATGCACGACGTATCACTATATGGGAACACCGTGAAGTATATTCGTGTCAAAATGATTCGAGATATGATTCTGTATTTTGATAGTTGGGACCGCATGGTTGATGATGGCTCATCACATGGATTCCATAAAATTTAGAATTGGGATATCAAGAAATGTAATGTAACAACTTTTTTAAGGTGACAAAATACACGTGATGAATATGACGAAACAGCATAATATGTGAGACGAGATTCATTTCCACAAGAGATTATATTATTACCAAACAAAAACTCCATAGTTAAAGTCTTCTTTTTCTTCGAGTATTTTGTTGAAAATAAAAGCCAGTCGAAATATTTTTTTTATATGCCAAGAAACTTAATGGCATCTGGTTTCAGCATTTGTCACAAAAATTCTTGATCCATTAAACTGTGAAAAAAAGAACGAAACACGTATCACTATTTATGGGAACACCGTGAAGAATATTCGTGTAAAAATGAGTCTCGTATTTGGATATTTGGGACCGCATGGTTGATGGCTCACGGGGATTATATTCTTTAGATTTGGGATATCAAGGATTGTACTACATTTTAGGATGACAAAATACATGTGATATGAATGACGACGAAACAGCGATATGTGAGACGAGATTTTATTACACAAGAGATTTATATTATTACCAAACAAAAACTTCATATTCTTCTTTTTCTTCGGAATATATATTATAGTGTTTTCGCGTTACCTTTAATAATCACCTTAATTAGCTTAATTGAAGTTCGAGTATTTAAGTGGTTAAGTTATTATTAATCAAAGAAAAGAGGTAATTAATCATTTTAAAAACAAAAATTACAACTTCTTGTAATATATTCTACCGTCACACAATACGTAGTTAGGATAAATTCCAATCTTTTTGGAATACATGCATACAATCAAGCATATGGAAAAAAGGATAGAAGAATTACCACAACTTATAATCTTCTTCCTTCACTATAATTAGAAAACATCTAACTAGACTGAGAAACACGAAGAGCACGAGGCATTAATATTGGTTCATGATGAACAGTACTGTTGATCCCGACTACAGAGATGGTCTGCATCTTGCAGTTAGTCTCCGTACTATTCAACATCTTCTCCTTTTCTTCCTCCAATCTAATCTCCTCGATTATTCCTATTAATATAATCTCCAAGCTTTGGCCATTGGTCCATTCTCTAATCGCTGCTTTAATCAGCATCGGATTTTGACTAATTAGATCCCACACCGGGAAATTCTTACGTGGCATCACGTAATCCTCTGCGTTAAGTTTCAAACTCGGACAGTAATCACCAGCTCCATCTCCAAGGTATATCATCTTCTTCTTTCCTTCTTTAGCTAAAGATTGTTGAATCCTCTCAATGATCAAACCCTAAATAAATGTAAACATATATGATTATTAAAATAAGGTTTAGTAGCAGAAACGACCAAATTGGGTCCATTGATATGACAAGTTTAGACTATGTTCGGTCATCAAATGACCAAAACATAGTATTTTAATGTCCAAACACCTGTCTTTTTTTTTTTTACCAAACTTCAAAACACTTGTCTTTTTGTGGAAAATAAGGAGTAACAAATTGTAACGTTCGTTAAGAGAAAAATAAATGTAAAAGTACCTTGCACATGTTAGGAGGACAAGTGGAATTAGAGCACCCATGAGGGGTTTTAGTGAAGTCGTGGTAAGGAGAGATTCTCAAGGTGCCACGTTCGTCGGCATATCCAGGGTTCGAGTTAATCTCAGAGAAGAATTCACTTATCCCGAGATGCTCAACGATGGTCTCGATAAAGAACATGTTTGCGTCGCTCACTATCCTAAGCTCACACCTGGAAAACCGAACCGTAAATATCGGATCAGAAACGGTGGGTTTTGTCTAATTTGATTAGCAAAAGAATATACATAATCAGACATAAACTGATTGTTACAAATATTTTTTTGTTTAGAAATAATAATAATGTAGATTACCCTAATTCATGTGCAGATTTGATGGCAGGGACGACACGTGGATGGATTGGGATTGTTTTCAAGGCTTGTTTGATCTCCTCAATGGTTTTGCCTTGATCATGTAGCTCCGTCATCATACGATCCTGTTATTTTGTACAATTTCCATTAATTTAGGGTTTTATTGGAATCCGGGATGGTATTAAACAAAAACTTTGCAAGATAACAAAAACTTTTATAATGGATTGAAATCGCAAGATAATAATCGAATACACGACCGAAAAAAACCGAGTTGAGTTTATTTGAGAAAAAAAAAAAGGAAAATGAGAAAAACAGAGGAAATCAGAGAAGGTAGAACAAACCATGAGTGTGTTCCAAGGCATGGTGGGGAGAAGTTGAGTGAACAAATCAGTGAAGCCAAGTTCATCAATCACCCAATTATCGCTATCAACGTCGATGATGGTCTTGTCGAAGTCAAAAACAACGACAATGTTGTTGTTCTTGTTATTGCTCTTGTAAGCCATAACTCTCTCAAGAAAAAATTGGTGATTTCTTTTGATGGACCTCTTGTCTCTCTCTTTGAGTTTTTGTTGGTTTGAGAAGAAGAGAAATGTGGTTTAGGTATTTATACAAAATGAAAGGAGAGGAAGACAATAGGGGGGGATTTTATTGGAGATGCCAATGGAATATTACCTTAAGGTAACAAAAAGGAAGAAGAAAAAAATAGAATCCTTTATGTGAACCGTTGGATTTGATGATGTTACGGGTCAAATATGGGTCTTGTATTGAGATCCAACGGTTCCGAGAGCGATTTTTTGCCTTTTTAGAAAAAATTTTGGTAAAAGGTTTGTAATAAAAAAGGTGAGGAGGAGGTAACGCGGGAATAAGAGAAGAATATTCCCAAACCAAAATATATATCCTTTTTTTTTTTTGAAAAGGAAACTAAAATGTATCCTTACTTCAAAATAAATTAAATAAGAATCCTCTTTATCAAGGAAAATAATTAAAAGGCAACAATATATTGACGACACATCATATCATATGACATTCTGTATTATTCAACCAAGGTTTTTTAATGGAATGCTAGATAGTTCTAAGTTCTAAGCTAACCTAATTTTAGTTATATTTTTTTATTAATCATTTATAAACTTTTTAAAATTGATAGTTACTGGGTATTTTTTTTTTGATCATATTATTTTATAATCTTAACATTTACTATTGTTTTTAAATATTTTGAGATTTGAGATAGCTTTATAATAAATAATGTGATATAAATTATTATAGACAAAAATGGAACTGGATAGGAAGGCACTTGTAAGGAATCGTGAGGGACAAAGATTTAACAAAAATAAGAATATTTCACTAATTAAGTACGTAGCAGCCTTTTTCGGTGGCTACAGGCTTTCATTGTATTGTATTCATCTAGTGTTTGATTTCTTCGTTATCGATCAAATCATTTTTCTAATTAATTGTACTATATAAGAGAACCCGACGACCACATTTTACCAATACCAGACAGGCGTCCACAATTTAGGACTGAATTATTATTTAGCTCCAAAAATTTGACTGATTTCATTTACACAAATTTTGATTTAAGTATTAAGCATTTGGAAAATAACATTTTTTCCTTTTGGTGTGTGCTTTTCGTATGTAGAAAAAACAAGGAAACTGCATAAAGATTTGAAAAAACGTTGGGAATTAATGTTTTGATATGCTATAATTTTGAAAGTATCGGTGCATGTCACTATGTCAATAATCAACAAATGTTTTAGAAAAAAAAAAAAGATATCGATAAATGAATTAGTTGTTGGATCCGTGACACTAGAGCAATGGCAAACTCATAAGCTTTGCCACCTAATAAGATATCTCAGAAACACGTTGCCTTGCAATATGTGATTTACAAGACGCGTCAGCGTTTCTGAACTTAGCAAACGTGATATCCGTATCTGCTTTGAATATGTAATATAAAGGGTCATAACTTACTAACATAAATAACCATGAGTTTTATTTATTTAGATTAGTAACAAAGTGTGTAAAACGGTAATGAAAGAGTTTCAGACAATTTCACATTTAGAGCAAACAATCCCTTCTATTTCGCGATAGAGTATCTCACGTTAGATATAATGTGTTGTGTTGTGTGTGATATAATCAAACTTGAAGGCTATTTTTATAAATTGGTAAGAATTATGAGTTTTATGGAAGAGCTAGTCTCATGTCTAGCTAGTAGCTATACGCTTTCATGTATCAGTATCACGTGATAGTTAGTTCATCGATTTCTGAAAAGTAAAATTTGATTCCTAACAACAATACATGTCTCACGACTATAGTTCGACACATACTTATTCGGTAACCTAACAACACTGACATTGAGAATCGGCATCTATATACATCTATACGCTCGTGATTCCTTGTTTCCGTTGATTTTTATTGGAAGGCAAAAAAAATATGACAAAACACAAAGTTTGTTAGATATTCTCATCTTATAGTTACCACTATCATATGCGATTCGTAAGAATAAGATTTGTGAATTTTAGAACTGCGGCCAAATCTTGTTCTTTTTCTTAATCAAATTATTTAGTTGTCCAAAAAGCAAAACAGTTTCAAAAGTAGATTCGTTCTTTTCTGTTTGCGACATGTCACGCGTGTCCCATTAAAATCTTAATCGCACTTACTTAAAGCTGCCAAGTTTCCAAAGTATCGTGCAGTCCAATAATCCAGGGTCTAATTATAATAAACTAGAGTAATAGCTAACATTTTACGTACACGACGACATTAGAAGTGTGTGCTATGCTACGGAAAACTGAATCACGCGAATGTATAAGCTAATAAGTATATTACGAGTGATCATACATATTTTTGTTCTCGTTTATTANTAAAAAAAAAAAAAAAAAAAAAAAAACTGATGTCACACATTTTCGAAGACTAGATTATAGTATATAACATTACAAAAACACTTATTAGTACGAACCAGACAATAAACTATATGATTTCTGTTTTATGAATCTTACAGTCATATGTTTTATCTAAATTCTATAAATGCATGCATAGGCCCACGACAACGCTGTGTCTTTTCATCCATAACGCAACCAAAACTCAACTATTCGTCCATTTTATTGCACCATTTTGTTCTGCTTTAACTTTTACTCTGTTTTATTATTATTTTTTAAAATAACTTACGTCTCTTTTATTTTACTGTTGCTTATTTTCTCCACTAAATTTATTTCAGCAAACAGATCATTAGCTTTCCCAAAAAATAAGAAGGAAAAATCACTGATGGGTGGGGGGTTCTAAATAATCTTGTGGTGATTATTTCATGAACTAGCTCTTTTAATTTATAGCAATGTTTTTAAAATCGAACCGGTAACTGAACCGGAAAAGCTTATAAGTTATGAGTTAATATGGTTGGACTGGGATTAACCGGATTCAATTGATTTTGATGATATTTTTATAAATAATAGGTATGGATATGTCTTCTATTTTTTTCAATAACGACAACTATGATATAATTGGATATACCAAATAAAATACTCCAATAATCATAATGTTTTTAAAAAACCTTAAAAAATAATAAATTCAAAGTGTAACAAACTCAAAGTATAACCAGTACTAGTAAAATATTTTAGAAATTCAAATCTAAAAGCAATAAGAGAATAAGAGTGTTAACTAAAAACCCTACTATTCGTTCAAAAAAAAATAAAAAACTAGAAACCCTACTATTGCTAATTTGCTAAGAAGGAAACTAGAAAAGGTAATTAATTAAATTAATTGCATTCATTTTTACAAAAAAGTAGAATCCGGTTTTATCCGGTTTAGTGGTTCACCGGTTTTTGGTTTTTTGGCGGATTGATATAGTTTTTTTATCGGTTCAATTTTCTTTGGGTTTTGATATTAATTCAACCCATATATGTTGCCGGTTCGCGGATTAACGTGGTTCGACAGTCGGTCTGGTCCGATTTTAAAAACATTGATTTATAGTAAACGTTTGAGTTTGGAACGAGCAAGATACGCGACTGCCATACATACAATATTTAAATCTTCAAAAGTACTATTAAACAATTTTAATTAATAAAAAAACACCGCAATTTTGAAAATGTTTCAAGAAAAGTTTATAAAGGATTATTAGTAAGATTGTTATTAATAACCAGAAAAATTAGTAAGAGGTTAGTATTCCTCGCTTTTCGATTCATCCTTTCTAAGATTTTTAGTATCATTGAAGATTTTTCTCTATGATATTATTTGTTTCAATGAAATAAAGTATATAAATGGCTAATTTCTAGCCATATAAATAAAACTGATGTTGAAAATACAATCAAAGACAAAACATTTGATATTTGATTAGGTGAAAAGAATTTCAGTAACCTTACTATTCAAAAAAAGAAATTTCCACTAATTTTAAAAGGAGAAACTGACAAAAAAAAACCCATCTTTATAAATGAAACGAAAAATATCATATCTTTGACCCAAAAAGAGAAAATTATTGTTCTAATAATTGCTTAAAGGATTTAACCAAAATTGCTTAAAACAAATTTTATTATTAATTTTGTAAAAAAACTAGATTAAGAACTTCTTAAGAAATTGTAAAATTTCATGAGTCCATTGATAGTTGCTAAATTTGGGGTTATTCAAAATGATTGCATTTCATAAAATTTTAAACAAACTTAACATAAAACCTGTTTCTGATTCGTTTCAACTGCAACAAAGAGACTGAAAACAGAGGATATATGTTCTATATCAGATACAACGGAACAAGTCACGAAACCTGTATGACCTGTTTCTTCATACAAGTCATCACTTTAGACCTGTATATAGCATTGTGAACAAAGTCATGTTTGAACAATCTTTCATTTTCTCTATAAGACACAACGGAAGATATATGTTAAGATGATGTACTACTACCACCTTTGATTGACCATCCTCTTTATTGTCCTTGTTCCCACCTCCGAATAATCCATTAACACGAAGAGACATGTGATGGTTTCCAGAATTCTTCCGATTTAACCATATCTCGCTCTGGCTCTGTCTACTACTTCATTGAGCCGCGTTCCCTGAATTTAGCAATCCCATATACGAAGAAGATGATCAACACTATACAGAATCTAGAATAAGTCTAACTGAGACAAGCTCTCGTGGTAATCAGACTTGTTCTCCTCCAAATAATTCAGAAACTGAAATCTGACTTCAAAAGCTTTAACATAAATCCAGTTGAAACTAGTTACAATCAAAACTGGTTTGATAAGAAGAGCCAGACGTGCGGTCACAGTGGAAGCGGAGGCAGTGAAGCTGGCCATTTTTTCTCTTTGCTTTCCCTAACGACTGAGAGACTCTACAATTGAGTTTGATTTTGGTTCTACGGCAACAACAACACTTTTATTTTTTTTTTGCTAGTGTTAATCGGCATCGTCGGAGAGATCCTATAGCTCCGATGCTTCCATGATTTCACGAGGAGAGTGATGAGATGGGGAGAGAGAGATCAAAAACAAATAAAATAAAATAATTTTTTTTTCTGTCAGCCAATCACAAGTTGACACATCCAGGGTTCTAAATGAATCTAAAACATCTTATCTAACCATCCATCCTAAGCAAAATTAGATTATTTATCATATATTTAATCTGTTTCAATATTTAAGCAACTCATAAGCAACTTATAAGATACATTGATGGAGATGACCTTAATTAATTGCTACTTTAACCATCCATGGAGTCCAGAATTGCTAATAGACACTACATGAGAGATGCTCAAAGTAATAGAAATTGCAGGACATGTCACATGTGAATCACAACCACCGATCACATTAGGGCTGTTCTTCTCTATAGCTTTTGCCCAAATAATTTATAATATATATTAAAAATGATTTCTTCATAGTTCAACTCGTTACAGACAAAACCGAAGATACAAGTCTTTAAGATTATCACACAGCTTCTATGCACAAAAGGATGTAACGAATAAATCAAACTGTCACACACACAAAAAAAAAGGAAGAAGCCTTTTGGCATTCTTTGATTCTAATATTTTCAGGTTAACGGCGCTCCGAGTCTTGTTGTTGTTCTTGTTCAGGTTTTGTCATGGAAGTAAATTCACCAGAAATGCTTCTCAAGAGCTGTTTACAGTACATGTCTTGTGCTTGTGTCACATTCTTCACACGACTGGCTCTAACCCAAGCAGGCTCCTCAGGGACGAGACGAGAGAGACCAAATTTCAGAAGCAAGAGTACATGTTCCATGATGAGAATTGCAGCGAGCCCTGGTTCGATCTTCCATTTGCCTTCTTGGTCATATAAGCACACCAAGAGTGCTGAGTTTGTGCATATGGACATTACTACTAGAAACTGAATACACACAAGAAACAAATTACTAAATGCACTGAGATAGAGATAGTAATATAGGATCGCTATTTTCTTGCTATCCATTATACCTGCCATATGTTTAACCAAGCTCCAATTGTTGCAGCAGCACGAGGAAGAGGTCTTCGAAGTGTCACCAATAGCTTTAAGGCATTTGTTCTTATTTCCATTATATTGCTCTGTGTACGACATAAGTTCATGACTTTAAGAGAAAAACAAAAACTAAAGATGAAGTTGAGGAAGTGGTATTAGAGAATGTAAATGTTACCACTGCAGCAAGGGCAAAAGCAAGAGGGAAGGCACAAGCAAACATCATGATCATTCCAAACTGCAAAGCCAGCTCGAGCGAATCTGCAATGCAAAAGGCAAATTTCACATTTCAATATTTTTGAGCTGAGACATGTTGAAGCTACATCCAAGCAAATCACACAAAACCATTGACTTCACATATTACCATCAAAAAGTCCATCTTCAAGTTCTACTCCAATGCTTGCTGAATATGTAGGTTTGAAATATTCCTTCTCCACTCTTGAAGCTATTTGAATCTTTCCTGTTGATGATCCACCTTCACGTTTCTTCTTCGTCCTGGAAAAAGAAAGAAGCTATATTAATTTCTTACAAGTTTTGAGCATACGCTTTATAAGCTGTTTAGGTGAAATAAAGAGCGTACCTAGCTTTATATTTTCTGTAGCTGTACTTAAGATAAGGTAAAGAACCATCCATCAAAGTCCAGAAAACCTGGAGAAAATTAACTTTTAAACATATGCAGGTAACAACATCTTCAGAGGAGAGTTTCTAATCACATCACTATCTTTCTTGTTACCTGTGAGATTATTAACCGTTGGATCAATACTTGTCGAAGTGTCATGAAGTTTCGATGTAAAAGAACGTGGTAGAAGATCCCAATGTATGTCTGCATAAAATAGAGCCCGAAAACCTGCAATGTCGAAAATTTCCAAAGCAAAATGATTAGAAAATAGAAACAGTGCTCTGTAAAAAAGTGCTGTCCTTACTTTGTAGATTAAACTGTTAGCTCGATATTCCACACTCTCGTTGATTTCTCGATTTATGAGCTTGACAGATACTTTGCCTCCCAATCTAGTGAGGTACTGAATAACTAGAAGGTAGATAGCTGTCAAAATATACCTGAAACCATCATAAAAAAAACTGTCATGATTCCAACTTAGTTGCTAAAACATGAGACTGGTAAAGCTAGTAAAGAAAAAAACGAGTAAGCGCTCACTTGACAACATCAGATGTGATAATCTCGTAAATATGAGCATACGCCAGCTCAAATGGAAGTTGGAGGCAGATAATGCTCATGATAACAAGAACATCATTCCTAAACCTCTTGCGGTAAGCAAACCATTCATATCTTTGATACGCTGCCTTCTCTTTGGATCTCTCATCTCCGATATTCTTTATAAGCTCCTTTGGAAACGGAAGGGAACTCCACTCCATTCCGAGAAATCTATATCCTTGACTGGGGCCAACTAAACAATTGATCTGCCATCTATTGGTAGAGAATCAACACAAGCAATGATATCAGAAAATGAAAAAAAGCATTAAACTGTTGCATAATTATGCGTCAGTGTAGGGGAATCCCACCTAGCTAGCAAGGCCGCGTTTTTACGTTTCCAGAACTGCAGAAACAAGGCAGCCCACAGTATTGTGCTAACAAAGAAACTTGGGAGAGCAAGAAATTGCAAGGATCNTTTTCCAAAACAAAATGATTAGAAAATAGAAACAGTGCTCTGTAAAACAATGCTGTCCTGTCCTCACTTTGTAAATTAAACTGTTAGCTCGATATTCCACACTCTCATTGATTTCTCGATTTATTAGCTTGACAGATACTTTGCCTCCCAATCTAGTGAGATACTGAATAACTAGAAGGTAGATAGCTGTCAATATATACCTGAAACCATCGTAAAAAAAATGTCATGGTTCTAAGTTAGTTGCTAAAACATGAGACTGGTAAAGCTAGTAAAGAAAAAAACGAGTAAGCGCTCACTTGACTACATCAGATGTGATAATCTCGTAAATATGAGTATACGCCAGCTCAAATGGAAGTTGGAGGTAGATAATGCTCATGATAACAAGAACATCATTCCTAAACCTCTTGCGGTAAGCAAACCATTCATATCTTTGATACGCTGCCTTCTCTTTGGATCTCTCATCTCCGATATTCTTTATAAGCTCCTTTGGAAACGGAAGGGAACTCCACTCCATTCCGAGAAATCTATATCCTTGACTGGGGCCAACTAAACAATTGATCTGCCATCTATTGGTAGAGAATCAACACAAGCAATGATATCAGAAAATGAAAAAAAGCATTAAACTGTTGCATAATTATGCGTCAGTGTAGGGGAATCCCACCTAGCTAGCAAGGCCGCGTTTTTACGTTTCCAGAACTGCAGAAACAAGGCAGCCCACAGTATTGTGCTAACAAAGAAACTTGGGAGAGCAAGAAATTGCAAGGATCTGATCAAAGAAAGATTGAAAATAAGGTGTGGCATTATGTCTAGTAGTATTTACTTACACGCTTGTAACAGAATTAAGAACTTACCCAAAATCAACCATCTGGACTATAAACCCAAGCGAGGCTGGAAATATCAACCATTGCGTATACATTCCCAAGAACGAAAAGTANGTTAGTTGCTAAAACATGAGACTGGTAAAGCTAGTAAAGAAAAAAACGAGTAAGCGCTCACTTGACTACATCAGATGTGATAATCTCGTAAATATGAGTATACGCCAGCTCAAATGGAAGTTGGAGGTAGATAATGCTCATGATAACAAGAACATCATTCCTAAACCTCTTGCGGTAAGCAAACCATTCATATCTTTGATACGCTGCCTTCTCTTTGGATCTCTCATCTCCGATATTCTTTATAAGCTCCTTTGGAAACGGAAGGGAACTCCACTCCATTCCGAGAAATCTATATCCTTGACTGGGGCCAACTAAACAATTGATCTGCCATCTATTGGTAGAGAATCAACACAAGCAATGATATCAGAAAATGAAAAAAAGCATTAAACTGTTGCATAATTATGCGTCAGTGTAGGGGAATCCCACCTAGCTAGCAAGGCCGCGTTTTTACGTTTCCAGAACTGCAGAAACAAGGCAGCCCACAGTATTGTGCTAACAAAGAAACTTGGGAGAGCAAGAAATTGCAAGGATCTGATCAAAGAAAGATTGAAAATAAGGTGTGGCATTATGTCTAGTAGTATTTACTTACACGCTTGTAACAGAATTAAGAACTTACCCAAAATCAACCATCTGGACTATAAACCCAAGCGAGGCTGGAAATATCAACCATTGCGTATACATTCCCAAGAACGAAAAGTAGACTCCAATCTGTGATTTTTCTATGCGATGAGTTTCACAATAGCTTTCTGTTACATATAAGATACTAAGATTTATATATGTGTCTACCTTTGCACCGAAGTAAGAGTAGATCTGATCAGTTGGTTGGTTTGTAAAGTTCCACCAATTTAATGCCCAAGTTTGGAGAAGTTCCTTCCTCTTGAATTCATCTACAAACAAAACGTATTTGTGTGAGAATTTTAAACCATTCTAAAGTCTAGACTGGTTGTAACCCAACAGATACAAAGGATTAGCTTACCATGAAGAGGAAACATTTGTTTAATGACGCCCTCTGATTCCAACCTTCGAACTAATGATTCCCCTGCTGCCCAACAAAACTCTCTGCCATCAAGTTTCAGAGTGACATCGTACCCACCACAGTTCACCTATAAGTCAAGAATTCATTTGCTGTGTCATGACTCAATAACACTGTAAATTGACATACTAAAGCAATAAAAACATGCTAACAGTGCAACGGTGTATAATAACAATATAGAAGATACAGAGAGACAGAACTTACAATTCCATAAAGAAGATGTTGATAGCACCGAAAACGTTCAAACCAGCTAAACAGTAACCCATCAGGTTGCCGAAAGAAAGCCTCAGAACCTTGCATCTCAAAGGGCAGATCAATCCCTGAGTTGAGGATAACCATCAAACTTGTGAGGAACACAAAATGAGGCTGCGATGCCGCTTAACAGATGTTCATTTATCAAGTTAATGCCCCGGAATCAATATTTACCTAGACGAGTAGGTTTGCGTATATGAAGCTCTGCTGCTGCATTGCCCAAGGTCTCCAAGGGAGCTGCTACCTGAAGAAATACTTGAGTTGCAGTTATCTCTCATAGAAGCAAAACAGTCAATTCTAGAGATTTGTGGCTAAATAAGTCACCAAACGGTTGAATCCTAATACTAGACACCGTTAGACATAATTAGCAAGTTTTATATCAAACAAAATTTGTATTCCTCCAAAAATTCATTCTCCCAGGACCCTCCTCGACCTCCAGATTAGTACTTTCATAAGACAACATGCAAGAATTTCGACTTGCACTTGAGAAAAAAAAACCCTAGGAAGAATCAATATTGAGACTTCACCCTTGAAAAACACTATGTGATCACAAATTTACAAGTAAGTTGGGAAAAGTAAGATGAAACAAAAAAAGGACCGACCTCGAGAAACTCATATGCGAGACCGACGACTCTATCAACAACCATCCCTCTCTTCTTAAGTTCAGTCACCAAAACCTCAACACAGTTTCCTTCTTTTTCCAGAACCCGCTTCGGAACCACAATCGCAACCTCGTGAACGACTCGCTCCTCCCCATTACTCCCATTCATCTCCAAAAAACCCCCAATCACACAAGAAAAAAAAAAAAAAAAGCTTCACGAAACTTGGCAAGTAGCTGAAAGCTTCTAACTTTCCTCTTTTTTTTTTCTTCCAAGATCTGACCCAAATGCCTTAATGAGTATTCATTCACCAAAGGCTCTAACTTTTTTTCCTTTTCCACTTTTTTTTCTTTTCTAATCTAATTTTCCGGTTTCTGGGCCATAAAAGGGGATCAGGGTTTTAATTTTTAAAGTCGGAACACTGCAAAAATCAAGAATACGATTCCAAAAACATCGAACTTATCACACATCTCTCGCGAATTCCTTTGGGGGTTTTTTTTTGGCACAGCTTCTTGCGTTTAATCCAACAAAAAAAAACGTTTCTGGAAATTGGAAAAGACGAAGCTTTGGTTTTTAAATTTGAAAAATAGATTTTGAAATTTGGAAAGAAATTTAGGAACAATGCAAAATTCCAAAAGAAGCTCGTTATGAGTTGGCACGCAGACGATGACTGATCCATCGTGTACAAAGCGTGACACATCGGACGGTGCTTAGTCACTTTTAACACGTGTGCCTTGTGTGTGTGACTGTTTAAAACATAAACCGGGTATGACCGACGTTTTGATTGAACCGGTTAATTCCGATTTAAATTAAGAAAACCAAAATTGACTTTATTAGCTTCCTTTCTTCTCTCTCATATGATCTCTTCTTCAATCTCTCTCTTCGAAACATTAACAAAACGCGTCAAGATATATTTTTCCCAGATACAGAGAAAACCCTAAAGTCTCTATCTTCTTTTTTTTTTGTTTTTGATAATTTCTACCGGAGGCAGATCTATAGAGGAATCGAATTCAACATGGGTAACACAGACAAGCTGATGAATCAGATATTTGATTTGAAATTCACGTCCAAGTCTCTGCAAAGGCAATCGAGGAAGTGTGAGAAGGAGGAGAAAGCTGAGAAATTGAAGGTGAAGAAGGCGATCGAGAAGGGTAACATGGATGGTGCTCGGATCTATGCTGAGAACGCTATTCGTAAGCGTAGCGAGCAGATGAACTACCTTCGTCTCGCTTCTCGTCTGGATGCTGTTGTTGCTCGTCTCGATACCCAGGCTAAGATGGCCACCATCACCAAATCCATGACCAATATCGTCAAATCCCTTGAGTCTTCTCTTGCCACAGGTAAAATCGTCGTCTTTTGCTGAATTTGAATGATCTGATTATTATCTTCGGATGCTGCTCATAGGTTTAGTATAATGTTTTACAAAAGAAGTCTCCTTTCTCATGCTGGTTGAAAAATTCCGAGTTTTAGTATTGTTTCTGTCGGTGGTTGTGTTGCTGATCATTAGTTAGGGATTAATATTGTGAAATTGAGGTTGGATGTGCATGATCATCACCATGGTTTATTCCGTATTAGTTATGAGTTAAGATATTTTAAGGTAATGTAAACTAAAGGGATGCTTCTGGATAGACAGGAAAGGTTTTGTTCTTATGGAAATACATGAAAGTGTTCATCTTTTTGTTCTTTCTGTGATAAATAAATCCTTTAGTCTCAGTTGTTCACTGCGTTGGATACAATTTTTGGTTCTTATCAGGCAATCTACAAAAGATGTCTGAGACGATGGATTCATTCGAGAAGCAGTTTGTGAACATGGAGGTTCAAGCTGAGTTCATGGAGAACGCTATGGCTGGTTCAACTTCATTGTCCACTCCAGAAGGAGAAGTCAACAGCCTTATGCAGCAGGTTGCAGATGACTATGGTTTGGAAGTCTCTGTGGGACTTCCTCAGCCTGCTGGTCATGCCATTCCTACTAAGACAGAGGAGAAAGTCGATGAGGATGATTTGTCGAGGAGGCTTGCAGAGCTTAAAGCCAGAGGATAAGTTCGCTAACCGACATCCGTGCTTGGACGATCTGCCACTTTGCACGCGATCCTTGCCGAATTGTTGCTGCTATTATCCGCAAACACGGGCTTATTTGTGTATATTGCTTACTTTGAAATATGCTTTGTTTATAACTTAATATGAAAAACCTTCGTGTGTTTTTAGTTTTTTACCATTACAATGATATGCTTTCCTTTTGAGTTGTGTGCATTAAAGAGAGTATCTTTGGCAGTAACTTTTGGTCTTATGGACTATAAGATACATCCGTCATCTTTATTCGTAGAGTCTATCTAGTACATTCTATGCAGATATGGTATCTGATCAAGTCTGTGCGATAGACTTTATGATGCTACTATCCTTGTGAGCCAGTGAATCTTCTTCCGAAGCTTGTTGACCATCTTGGTTGATTTAGGACGTGAAAGATGGAAACCGATGGAGTCAAGGTACCAGCCGCTCCTACCATTCATGCCAACAATGCGTCCTCCATTGACTGAGAAAGTGAAGGGTGTTCCTTGTTCAACTCCGTAAGGTCCATAAACTTGTTTATTGCTTTTGAATGTCATTGATCTAATGACAGGAGTGCCACTGTTGACCACTGGACAGTAGTAGCCACACGCCAATCAGATACTCGTCTGGGTATTGCAGCTTTATCTGCAAACACTCAGTTCATTTTTAAGAAATCAAAATGAGAGAGACAGAAGAGAGAATAAGAGAGGAACAAACCTCTGATGTTTTGTTGCCTCCCACACCTCCATGCTTCTCTGATCTTGCAGGTTTACCATTCTTATCGTAGATCACTGTGATGGAGTCAATGCAATGATCATATACTAGTCTGATCTCACGGACACCATGATAGATCCCGTCATCCCAGGCAGTTCCTCCATTTCCTCCCCAGGGTCCGACGAACACAGTCAGATTCTTATCACCTTGTTGTTGTTGATCCATGTCTCTTTCCTGCTGTTTAATTCAGAGCTTACTTTTGTAAACACGATGCAAGGGACGATGCTAAGAAACCAAAGTTTTACAATAAGAGGAGAACAAAACTTGTTCTTGCTGCAGAAGAAGGTTTTTTGAACTGAAACAGGTTGTGGATTGTTAAGAACAAGAATTGAGTGTTACGCTTTTGCAGCAACACATATAAAAAGACGTCAAGCTTCATGGGAAGGTATTGGATTCCTGGACAGCAATGTAAGAGGACGAGAGGTATGCGTTTGATTGTCTTATCTTCCTTTACATAAAGAAGTAGGAGATTCCAGGAAACTTCAAGAGGAAACCTTTACATGGAACAGATTCCAAAAGTTTTCATCATAGTGCCAAAAAAATAAAGAATATTGCCTCTTGATTTCATATTAGTATATTACTAAGATTTAAACTTCCTCTAGTATGTCACATACTGTATGTGTATATGTAATATGAACATGTCCTTTGCTCTCTGACATAGGAAGGCTGGATTTTTTACTATAATGGCTAGTCTGAGTACATCTCAATTCTGTTTTATAGATTGATCGACTATATAGATGAACTATACTCTATTACATGAATTAAGCGAGGAGTCCAATGAAAGACTGAACAAACTCACTGTAGTAACGTGATAGAGAGCTACAGGTGAACTAATCCAGAAGCCTATCGGGGAGTTTTCTATCTCATTCTCTCTCTCAGCATCTTCAGCCCCATGTACCTACAATTATTATATAGAAGTTTATTTTTAGTTTCACCAAAAAGAACTGATACAATTTCAAAGAGTAATACACTTGATAAGTTTCTTCCTACCTTCCAAGCATCATCAAGGTAGCCTGAGGATTAGTCCCTGGAGAGATATTGAAGGTTGATCCATCCACAAGCCTAAGAGAATTAATACCAATGACTTTGAGATCAGAGTCCACTACTTTTCCCACAACAGCGCCTCCATGGTAGTGCCAGATTGTGCTCACAGTCCGTCTGCAGAAATCTGCCATCACTAGATCATTTGATTGGTCCACAGGCAATGGAGCTCCAACAAACCTGAATCTACGGTTCCCAAACCATTCCCTGATCATAAAGTCCTGCATAGCTCGGCTCCTGAGTATTTCTCCAATCTTCCTAGTCCCATTGACACATCTCTCTAGATCTTGTGGATCACTGAAGTAGTTGAATCTAACAACTGGGTTTATCCTCACATCCGTTGAGGCCAGCCTTAGTAAACCAATAGACACTGGACCTAGGATCTTTTCCATTATAGTTGTCACAGGGACGTACAAAGGAGAAGCTGGCGCTCTGATGAACACAGAATGTAAAGGCGAAGCAAAAGGAATCACATTGGAAGCAGCCTCCAGAAAAGCCCCTTCCTCAGTAATACCCACCACTTGAATCAGTGAGCTCTCCATTGGAACCGGAGGAACAATGGAGATACCGTTCCTCGGGTTATCATACACAAAATCTCCCACATGAGGCTGGTCAAGAGCCACTGGGATCCCCCAAGTCGAAAGATAACTCCTTGGACCAATCCCACTAAGAAAAAGCAACTGTGGGCTACCGAGTGCACCAGCTGACAATATCACCTCTCCCCTGTCTCGTATCATCGCGTGATGGTAACGTCCCAGCTGATCACGGTAAACCACTCCAATCGCAGATACGTTGGCGCCCGAGACACTTGGAGATGAAGCGAGCAGTACTCTCTCAACAGTTGCGTAAACTGCAACTCTAATGTTGGAACTTCTTGCATACCTGAGAAGATCTGCAGAGCTGTGTCTCCTCCCAGCACGATCAAACGTAGACCCTCCGATCTTAGTCCCAACTTTATGCTCCAAGGTGAATCCATTAAACGGATGTACACCAACCTCAAGCAACGCATCCCTAATCGCAGTCTGCCAAGTCCTAAGCTGAGGTCTAAACACGATAGCTCTCTCAACCCACTCATAAGACTGATTCACACTAGTCAGATCCCACTTAAGACCCGAATTCTCAAAGAACTGTTTATCAGCACGGCTATAGAACCCAGCATTGATCGCACTGCTTCCTCCAAGAACACGGCCTCTGGCGTTAGGAACTCCTTCCTCAGAGACGAAGGACTGAGCCGGCGAGTCAAAGTTGTTGACGTCAGTGAGTGTGGTCAAGAAACCATCGTGCGACATCACGTGAGGTCTGTTGTACGGAACGCCGCCACGTTCAAGCAGAAGAACCCTGAAAGATTGCGAAAGCGTGGCGGCAAGTGGACATCCCGCCGTACCTCCTCCGACGATTATATAGTCGTAGTAATCCTCCGACGCAAAATCAGTTGCGTTCGACACGAATCGCATGAAACTTGGCGCTGCAACGAAGATTACAATAGTAAGAAACAACGATGAAACAGAAGAATCTCAAAAACCAAATCATCGATCATCGTTTTCTTGCAAATTACTCAAAAGCGATACAGGGAGATCAAAGAAACATCATCGTCTCTAAAGATTAACAACGATTCAAGCATGAACACGAGATTCTATCGAAATTTTTCTTGGTAAACTTACGTCGACTAGAGCGTGACCTTGCATCAGATCGAGGAACTACTCCAAGAAGAAGAAGCACAACGAACGCCGTGTACAGAAGAGAAGTATCAATCCGTTTCATCATTCTCGCTCTTCGGTTACAAGATTTTTTCTCAGAGAGCAGAAAGAAAATTAAATTTTCTCGGGAAAGAGAGAACTTTCTCAGTTAAAGAGAGAGAGAGAGAGAGAAACAGAGTCGAAGAAGAAGTTGTCAAAAAATGAAGAAGACTCCAATGGCGCGATTGTTTTCTGTTATGAGTGTTTCCTCAGCTCTTTAAAGTACTCATAGCCGTCGATGATAACTAAACCCCAGTTTAGATCAACGGTTGTCAATAGATTGTAACCTTGCGCCCATCCACATATCTTTTGACGGCCGTTAGGAATACCGGTTTGATTACTCTGCCAATCAAATTCCGGTTCAATTCGGTTAAGATAAGATGACAAGATTTAGTCACGTGTCATGAGGTTGTGCGGATTAGACTGTAGCCAGTGTTATCACTACCGTACCGTCGTCTAAAGAGAGAGAGAGAGAGTGAGCAAAAATGGCGATGGCGATGTTACCGGCGCTCTTCTCTTCTCCCTCGATTCTTCTAAGCAGCAGGAAGATCAGATGCGGAGCCAAAGCTAACAGTGGCGGCGCACTCTCATCGACTTCTTCTGACTCCGAAACTAAGAGAGGTGTCCCATTGTATAAGCCCAAGTCGTACGAGGTTCTAGCCTCTGACGCCGCCAATTCACTCGCTTACGCTCTCCAGGATTCAAAATCTCGTTTGGAGATTGATTTCCCGTAATCCTCCTTCTCTTACTCTTATCTCAATTGTTCAATTTTTGTGTTCTGGGTTCGTGGTTATAATGGTGTCTTTTGCTCTAATGTGTAGGCCTTTGCCTAGTAGCATTTCTTCTTACAAGGTATATATTTTTTTTTTTTTGCTATCTTGTTACCATTGACACTTAGTTTTTTTAGCAATTTGGGTTGATGTAACTGTGTTAGATTTGTAAAACATTGTTGTTGTAGGGCTCTTCAGACGACTTTATTGATGCTAACATACAGTTGGCCATAACTGTTGTTCGCAAACTTCAGGAGAAAGTAGAGACAAGAGCTTGCATTGTATAATTCTATCTCCTTCATTACTCTATTTATTACTCACTTCTTTTTATTTTGTTCTTCTGACCTTATGAATATCAAACATGCTTCAGGTTTTTCCTGACAAGCCTGAGAAGCGTAGAGCTTCGCAACGCTTCAAAGCGGCATTTGATTCGGTAGAAATTGAAACTTACAGTTTGCTGTGTTTAGCATATGTTAGGATATAACCTTCTGAGATATTGAACGCTTGAGTGAGTACTTAACAACGGCTTCATTTTGTGTGTGTTTCTCATCAGGTTGATGGCATAAGTATTGGTTCTCTAGATGATATACCTGGTACTTCTGTCACAAATTTCTTCAGGTCCATAAGGAGTACCCTGGACTTTGATTTTGAAGATGATAACGAAGGTATAGCTAACACTACAATCATTTTCTCTAATATCGTCCCTTTTTACTTGGATTTTTGCTTATGTTGCATTTAGTCATGTGGATTATGTGTTCCTACAGGTTCTTGGGAGCCCAAGGAGCCACCGACCCTTTATATGTTTATCAATTGCAGCACTCGGGAACTCTCTTTTATTGAGAAGTTTGTGGTATTGGATTCCTTCCTATCTTTTCGTATGTTAACATGGAACTTGGCTATAGTCATTTTTGAATTTTATTGGTGCCGTCTTAGTCAATCACAATCTGTATGTTGTTGGTCTCTTCTTGCAGGAAACCTTTGCAAGTTCAACCCCAGCTCTTCTGTTTAATCTTGAGCTAGATACCTTGCGGTATTACCTCTATCGAGACCTCGATTTTTTTCTTTTGTAACTCAATCTCTCTCTGTTTCCTCACTTCTGGTAACAACTGAACTTTAGTGCAGTGCTGACCTAGGGCTACTTGGCTTTCCCCCTAAAGATCTGCACTACCGGTTTCTTTCTCAATTTATTCCTGTCTTTTATATCCGAATCAGAGAGTATTCTAAGGTACTTGCCAATAATGATGATAATTTCTCAGCAGACCTTCTTGTCTGCTTGCATAAATAAAGCAGCATAATATTTGTTTGTGTTGCTTGGCTAAGACAGTGGCAGTGGCACCGTTTGTCTTGAACTACAATGGAGCACTTTTTCGACAATATCCTGGTAAATGCTAAACTAGTCTTTCCGGGACTAAATTTATATATAGCATAACTGTGCCTGTATGTTCTGTGACTTCCTTGATCACTGACCGAGATGTGATGCTAGTTTCTATCTCTCTATTAGATTTGCAGAACCATTCTGAATACCAGTGGCCTGAATTTTGAGAAAGTGTTTCTCGATTCATATCTAATGCAAAAATCTAATGCAGGACCATGGCAGGTGATGCTTAAGCAAACTGATGGTTCATTCGCGTGTGTTGCCGAAAGCCCTACTCGTTTCACGTTGGGTGAAGTATGTGCGCTAAAAGCATTTAACCTTTTGTATATAGTCGTTTTCACCCAACCCTCAGAAAAAAAGTAACAACTAACAAGCTTTGATTGATGTGGATACAAACAGACGAAGGAAGAGCTGTTGCAGGTTCTGGGACTACAAGAAGAGAAAGGAAGCTCACTCGAGTTCCTGCGTAGGGGATACAAGGTATTGGTCTAGATTGTGTTTGTCTGTTTCTTGCATGTGCACATAGAAACTTAAACTGGTTGGAACTTGATGGTATTACAGTCGGCAACTTGGTGGGAAGAGGATGTGGAGCTTGAGGCATCATCTAATTGGCGTAACTGAACGATGCCAAGTCATGGATTCATACTTTTGGTAAGTTTGTCTCTCAAGATTGGGAAAATTTAAACTTGTATATGTGCAAAGTTGTAGAGAGAGTTTGGGAGATGTTAATGGGAATGATAAAAGATAGTTTGAAAATATTTTCTATATATAACTCAGTCCAATTATGATAGTGTCTGTTCCACCCGCTTTTATAATTCTTTCTTCAATTCAATGGCAGACTAATGAATAATCATAGGAAATTGCGAACAATTTAGGCTAGAATACTAAAGATCTCCTTTATTTGCCGTAAGATCCCGGATACTCTTGGTAGCTTGAAGAGCTTGGCCGATCTGTATCTTTACAGCAACTTCCTTACCGGGGGGTTGCCTAATTCCTTGTTTCAAATTCCGGCATTGAACTATCTGCATGTCGAGCGAAACAACCTAACCGGGTTAATTCCTCAAAATGTTGGTGAGGCTAAGGAACTTCTTGATCTGCGGAGCTCGGAAACTGCACCAACTTAAGCACGTTAAAGCTCAACAACAACCAACTCGGAGGGAGGATTCCGAGTGCATTAGGTAAGCTAAAGAAGTTAGAAAGTCTGGAGCTTTTCGAAAACCGGTTTTCGGGTGAGATTCCCATTGAGATATGGAAGATTCAGAGTCTTACGCAGTTACTAATCTATCTAAACAATCTCACAGGACAAATACCAACAGAAATAACCGAGCTCAAGAATCTCAAGATCGTTACGCTCTTCAACAACAGCTTTTATGGAGTGATACCACCTGGTTTAGGTATGAACAGCAAGCTAGAGATTATAGATGTCATTGGTAACAATCTTACAGGAGAGATACCACACAACCTCTGTCATGGAAAGATGTTGACAGTGTTTAACTTAAAATCTAGTCGGCTTCACGGTAAAATACCACCATTTGTTAGTCAGTGCAAGACACTAAGCAGATTCATCCTCAGAGAAAACAACCTCTCAGGTCTTCTTCCTGACTTTTCTCAGAATCACGATCTTACGTTTCTCGATCTCAATAGCAACTGCTTTCAAGGACCAGTCCCCCGTAGCCTCGGAAGCTGTAGGAAGCTCACGACCATCAATCTGTATCGAAACAAGCTCACGGGGAATATTCCTACGGACCTTGTGATGCTACGTAACCTTAGTCACTTGAATCTTGGGTTTAACTTATTAGACGGCTCGGTTCCTTCAAAGTTTAGTAACTGGAAAGAGTTGACCACCCTTAGTGTTAGTGAAAAGAAAACAACCATCTATATCATAACGTTGTAGACCAAAAATCCGAGCTTTTCACATGCGTTTTCAGTAATAATTTAATTATCCAGTGACATTATATTAAATTATTAATAATAACATCTTCACTATCAACTCATTTTTATATGTTTATCTCACTATTAAAATAGATATACCGCATGTTAGTGAGATATTCATAAAAAGTGTCGGTTGATTAGATCCAAATTCATATACGACATGTGAATTTAAAATTCTATAAAAAAGAAACGTGGAATCAAAATTCTCTTATTCTATATATTTTTCTCGGAAGCTTACCTTAGTCATGATTTTGAAAGTCAATTTGTTCAGTTCTAAGCAAACGTTTAGCTGTTCTTATCAAATAGTATCCAAAAAGATTGTTATACACCAATTACACGTATGATATCAAATTTTAAAATTAGATAGTGGACTGTGTTGTTAACGTTTGCAATCAGTTTATTCAATGGTTGGTACTTGGTAATGCGTTCTTGGTACTGAATTTAATAATGGATCCAAAACCTACCCAACTCCCACAAATTGACTATTCACCAACCGAAAAGTCCAAATTATTAAATGAAATGCTTTTTTAACTTCGTTATTGATGTGTTAACAGTTTCTTACTCTTTTTGGATAAACCTGTAAACGACATCGTCGTAGAATATTGGAAAAGATTCACGTTTCACGCTAGGAATCAAAGAAACAGAGACGACTTCTTTCTATAAAAACACGTGTGTCTGAAAACGGAAAGAAAGAAGACTGAATGAGAAACGGCGTGCAAAAGAGAAAACGCGTTGAAGGAGCTCACACTCGTTTGTTGTTGGTTCATAAAAGGCCAAAAACAACATCTTGTCTCGTCATAAAAAACGGCAAGAATCATCAGTTAAATAATACCCATCAATCAAGTCTTGTCCTTTTCCCCCTTCTCTCTCTCATGCAAAAAGCTTTATTCTGCTGAGGGCTTTGAGCTACAAATTCCAATCTTGATTCGATACAAGAGGCCAGGGCATGTTTCTTGACTTTTGATAATCTCAGAAATGAAGAATCTTGTTGGGTTGTTTAAAATTCTTCTTCTTTTCTGTCTCTTTCTCTCGATCCGTTTAGTTTCTTGTTTAAACTCGGATGGGTTAACTCTACTCTCGCTTCTGAAGCATTTAGACAAAGTGCCACCGGAACTAACTTCGACATGGAAGGTGAACGCATCTGAAGCCACTCCATGTAACTGGTTTGGTATCACTTGTGACGATTCTAAGAATGTTGATTCTCTCAACTTCACTCGTTCTAGGGTTTCAGGTCAGTTGGGTCCTGAAATTGGAGAGCTCAAAAGCTTGCAGGTTTTGGATCTGAGTAGTAACAATTTCTCTGGAACTATACCTTCCACTTTAGGAAACTGTACCAAGCTCGTTTCTTTAGATTTATCTGAAAACAGTTTCTCCGGTGAGATCCCAGATACTCTTGGTAGCTTGAAGAGCTTGGAGTTGCTTTATCTTTACACAAACTTCCTCACCGGTGAGTTACCTGAATCCTTGTTTCGAATTCCCAAGTTGCAGATTCTAAATCTGGAGTACAACAATTTAACAGGTCCGATTCCTCAAAGTATCGGTGAAGCTAAGGAGATAGTGGATCTGCGTATGTTTGAGAATCAGTTATCTGGTAACATCCCTGACTCGATTGGGAACTGCAGTGGTTTGCAGATTCTGTATCTCCACAGGAACAAGTTAGTTGGTTCGTTACCTGAAAGTCTTAATCTTTTGGGGAATCTCACTGATCTGTTTGTTGGTAACAACAGCCTAGGAGGGCCGTTACGTTTAGGCTCACCAAACTGCAAGAATCTGTTGACTTTAGATTTGTCTTACAATAAATTCGAAGGTGGTGTCCCTCCTGAATTGGGGAATTGCAGTAACCTTGACGCTCTAGTTATTGTGGATGGTAACTTATCAGGTACAATCCCTCCTTCATTGGGTCTGTTAAACAAGCTTACAGATATAAACCTTTCAGAGAATCGTCTCTCTGGGAGTATCCCCGCGGAGCTTGGGAACTGTAGTAGCTTGAACTTGTTGAAGCTGAACAACAACCAGCTTGGAGGGGAGATACCTAGTACATTAGGGAAGCTGAAGAAGCTAGAAAGTTTAGAGCTTTTCGAAAACCGGTTCTCGGGTGAGATTCCTATGGAGATATGGAAGAGTCAGAGTCTTACGCAGTTGCTGGTTTATCAAAACAATCTCACAGGAGAACTACCTGTGGAAATGGCCCAGATGAAGCGTCTAAAGATCGCTACGCTCTTCAACAACAGCTTTTATGGACCAATACCGCCGGGTTTAGGTGTGAACAGCAGCTTAGAAGAGATTGACTTTATTGATAACAAACTCACAGGACAGATACCTCCGAATCTATGCCATGGAAGGAAGTTGAGTATTCTCAATTTGGGTACTAATCAGCTTCACGGTACAATACCAACTTCTATTGGTAACTGTAAGACCATCACGAGATTCATCCTTAGAGAAAACAACCTTTCAGGTCTTCTTCCTGAGTTTTCTCAGGATCATAGCCTTCAATTTCTTGATTTCAATAGCAACAACTTTGAAGGACCAATCCCGGGGAGCCTCGGAAGCTGTAGGAATCTCTCTAGCATCAACCTGTCTCGAAACAAACTCACAGGACAGATACCTTCACAACTTGGGAATCTACAAAGCCTTGGCTATTTGAATCTTTCACGTAATCTTCTTGAAGGCCCTTTACCAGCCCAGCTGTCTAAGTGTGTGAATTTTGAGCGTTTTGATGTTGGCTACAACTCATTAAACGGTTCGATTCCTTCAGAGTTTAGTAACTGGAAAGGCTTGGCGACTTTGGTTCTCAACGATAACCGGTTTTCAGGAGGTATTCCACAGTTCTTTCCTGAGCTTAGAAAGCTGTCAACTCTGCAGATAGCTCAAAATGCTTTTGGTGGTGAGATTCCTTCGTCTCTTGGGTCGATAGAGGTTCTGACTTATGATTTGGACCTTAGCGGAAACGGATTGACAGGTGATATTCCTTCCAAGTTGGGGGATCTTGACAGACTAACAAGACTCAACATATCCAACAACAATTTGACAGGTTCATTGTCGGTTCTTGAGAATCTTGAATCATTGCTGCGTGTTGATGTCTCGAACAATCTGTTCAATGGTTCAATACCGGTACACTTAAAGAAAGAGTTGATCTCTGACCTTTCGATGTTTTCAGGAAATCCCAGTCTCTGCTTTCCACGTTCCTTCTCTGGTAGCAACAATAGCCACAGCGGATTGAAGTACTGCAAGAATCAAAGTGGCCTCAGCACCTGGAAGATTGCACTTATAGCGGTCATATCCTCTATATTTGTCTTGGTTGTGGTTCTTGCCCTTGTTTTAATTTGCCTACGCCGACGCAAAGGAAGACCAGAGAAAGAGGAAGATGCTTATGTCTTCACACAGGAGGAAGGCCCATCTTTGTTGCTGAACAAAGTTCTTGCAGCAACTGACAATCTAAATGAAAAGTATATCATTGGAAGAGGAGCTCACGGAGTTGTATACAGAGCTTCTTTAGGCTCGGGAAAGGTCTACGCTGTGAAGAGACTCGTCTTTGCATCTCACATCCGGGCGAACCAGAGTATGATGAGAGAGATCGATACCATTGGTCAAGTCAGGCACAGGAATCTGATTAAGTTAGAAGGGTTTTGGCTGAGGAAAGACGATGGTTTGATGTTGTATAGATACATGCCCAAAGGAAGCCTGTACGATGTTCTCCACGGCGTTAGTCCAAAAGATAATACGCTAGATTGGTCTGCACGGTTCAACGTAGCGCTTGGTGTTGCTCACGGACTGTCCTATCTACACTATGACTGTCATCCCCCGATTGTTCACCGTGACATCAAACCAGAAAACATACTCATGGACTCAGACTTGGAGCCTCACATTGGGGATTTTGGTTTGGCTCGCCTTCTTGATGACTCAACGGTTTCAACTGCAACTGTTACAGGCACCACCGGGTACATTGCACCAGGTAATGCATCTTCTCATTATACATAGTAGACTGTTTTAGTGTTTACCTGTTAGGAGTTTAGTTAAATTAGCAAGCTTGTTGTCTAGATACTCAGTTTCTTATTTGGCTGGATCAATGGCTAAATCTACCAATGAAACTGTGCAGAAAACGCATACAAAACCGTAAGGGGAAGAGAATCAGATGTTTACAGTTACGGAGTTGTGCTGCTCGAGATGGTAACAAGGAAGAAAGCGGTGGACAAATCCTTCCCGGACAGTACAGATATAGTAAGCTGGGTGAGATCAGTGTTGAGCAGTAGCAAGGACAACAATGTGGAAGACATGGTGACAACAATCGTCGATCCTACTCTCGTGGACGAGCTTCTGGATTCGAATCTTAGGGAACAGGTGATTCAAGTGACGGAACTGGCACTGAGCTGTACTGATAAAGATCCGGGAATGAGACCAACGATGAGAGATGCGGTGAAACTGTTGGAAGATGTCAAGTATCTTGAAAGAAGTTGCCCCTCTGAAAGAAGTTACTCTACTGTGTAGGTAGGACTCGGAGCAGAAGGAATTGAGGAACCGTGTGGTATTGTTTAGCTGCTCGTAATGTATAACTCGGCCAATAATGTAATATATGGGCCCACGTAAGGCCCAATTGTGACGGCCCTTTAATTGTAACCCCTTTAATTGTAACCGTGTTTGTGCAATAAATATATCGTTTATCAAAAATTTCTGTTTTATTTTAATTTTAAAACATATTCGTTTGGCCGGAGATGAAGATAGGGGCGGTACGGGAGAGTGGGCTTATACGGACTCCGGTACTCACGCCGGCGGTTGACGGCTCGATTCACCGGAAGAGAAAGCCGCAGCTTGCGTTTCCTCTCTCGAACAGTGAGCTTAGGCTCTTCGTCTCTTTCATTTTAATGATTTTTTTTTTTCTGGGGAAGCTTTATACTGTACACACTTCTAGTTACTTGGTTGATATCAAATTGAGGTGACTGTGTTTAGTAATAATTTTAGAAGTTGAGAGTTCAGTTATTTCTTGTGATTTTTAGTATCCTTGTTGATTTTATGTTTCTGAGTCTTGTTTGGGTTTCTAAAGAGAAGAAAAAAAAAGAGATTTGTGTGATATATTTTGGGTTTTACAGGGTTGTATCGTGGTGTGGTTTTGGCTGTTCGTGGAGGGAGAGGATATGAATCTCCATGGGATGAAAAACCTTATGAAACTCTTCCTAATGGTAAAAGGGTTTATGTTGATGAATCTGATGTTGTGACGTTTCTTGATCCCCCCAAGGAGTTGATTCCATTGGACCCTGCTTCATTTAACCCGGCTGCTTATCTATGGTTAGTCTGCTTTCGGTTGATTGAGTTCCAGCATTTTAATTCAGTCTTAAGCAGCTGGCTTGCATGTTTAGTTTAGTGGAATTTTGTTAGCCACCACATGTTGCAGTCTCAGTTTTAACTTGGCTGCGCGAGCTTGCTATAGTAAATAGGATCTTTTCTTGGAGGGTATGAAATTTCCCAGGACGAGATTTAGTATAGTCTCGGGGTTGCTCTCCAGTGACCTGTTAATTAATTACGTTATATATCTCAAAGCATTATACTACCAGTCTACCACTAGTTCATGCAATTCACTGTTAGATTTCATCTGGCTTATTATAAAATAATAAGATGACTGTTTAATAGAGTTGATATATTTACAGGAAGAAGATTGAAGAGATCCCCGAAGAGAGGCGCCACCATTTGCTGCAATTATTAGAGCCGAGGTCATTCTTACTGAACTCTTATCAGTATTTAGGTTTCTATGTCATGTGGTTTACTTATTCCTCTTGGAAAAGATTGGATTTATTTGCCAAAGTTGACATGGAAAGAAAACTTAGTGCATGTTTTGGCATGTACAATTTTCTTCATGAGAGTGTATGTGTGCAGGCTTATATCACGAGCATGGGAAATAGCAAGCACTCGTTACGACAATCCAAAGCTAGCCAAAATGACTGCTTCCAGGTTATTCTCTACTGGAGATGCGGAAATTTCACTCGAATACTTTAACTGCCGAACAAGTCAGGGTAATCCATTTTAGGTCTGAGCCCCTACATATATAAATGAATTTGTATGTTGTATGCGTGTGGTTATGTATCTTGATGTTGATGTTCGTTAAAACTTATAAAGTATTTCTCTCTTATTGTTCAGGTCCGCTAATCATATCTTGGATAAGTTTCTTCAAGATGGTTAGTCGGACTGATATCACTTCCATCCCTATTTTACTCGGCAGCATCTGTCATGCGCTATCTTCTTGACATAATTTGTATATTACTTGGTAGGCTGTGTTTCGCTCCAGCAACGGACAGACCTATGGGCGAGTTTGTGGTAAGTCTTGATCCAATTAATGTTTCTCTCAAAATAAACAACACTTTTCCATTTGCAGTTGCTTCGAGTATAATCCCAACATTTAAGGCATATCTAAGTTGATGCTGAACTCTATCTAACAATGTACAGATCAAATGTGAGCTTATATCATTGAAACTGATATAGGAAAATGATTTCAAGACAAACAATTTTCAGTATGGCTTGTTGTTTAGGCTTTTTACTCAGCTGCCTGCAATAGATTTTGGAACATGTGTGACTTATTCCTTTTCCACAAAGCTAATGTTGCATTTAAGATATTTTATGGTTTGTATGCATCTTTAACTTTATAAAATCTTTCCGCAGTTGGTGAATGAGCATAAGTGATTGTCATGCAATTTCTGTTGTACTATTTACAAAAATAGTCTCAAGAGATGTCATCCTGCAGGTGGACCAGTAGTTTCAACCCTTGCCAATGCTCTTAGTCCTCTATACTTTGAGGTTACAGAAGCTATGGAAGTAATGGCCACAGAGGAACCCTGTGATGTAGCATGCAAATTTGGCGATGGGCTTCTTGCTATTGAAGATTACCCACAAGGCTTTCCTCGACCATGTAAGACTCATTGCTTATACTGATTTGAGATTAGCCATTTACACGTTCCTTGCACAGACAGACTATTAGTCCTCACTTGTGTTATGCTAGTCTGAAACTTTATACAATGATTCACAACTCTGAGCATTTCTTTTGCAAAACCTTCTATAAAACCAGAAAGTTTCTACTGAAAAATCATTCATCTTGGAGCAATTGAGCGTTTGAGTAAAGTTAATTGAGAAACACATCTCAGGTTTGAGTATAGCATATAGAAAAGGTGTCTCTAAACCCATAGCTTCGTCTGTTTTTCTCTTTGCAGCAAAGCATCCGTATCCATTCAACGACAGCGTCGTCATATACATACGGCATATAGGTCCGGGTGTATGCGTAGGACAGGCATGGCAAGAAGGTAAAGAACTGCAACAAGTGCCTCAAAGATTATGCTCCGACATTCTTATGGTCAAACAATACAGATGATGGATGATGAATCAAGGAGGCTTTCGTATTAGCTTAGATTCCAAGCTTTTCACCTTTAGCTTGTATTGGAAATTTTAAACGAATCGTGTCCTATATGTAACTTGTAAGATTCTGATATCCTTCTAAGCAACAAAAAAAAAAAAAAAAAAAAAANTCATGACTTTCGATTCTAAACTATTGAAATATCTTTTGGAAAAACCAAAATCGGTTTTTATAGATTGTTGTGCATAGTTCATTGGTAAATTGAGGATACAGACAAAATATTTTGAAATGGTTACACGACAACCGAAAGAAGAAAAAAGAGTGGTAAAGGATAGGTTGTGTAAGAAAATTTCATCTTTTTCAAGGCACTGAATATATTTTGACGGCGGAGATGACGCAAACGTGAATCTAACGGACCGTATACTCTGTAACAAAACAGTAACGTCTATGCTTATTTCATCTGAGCAAATAAGTCAAATCTCAAAAAATGCTTTAAAGAAAGGCGTCTCTCTCTCTCTCTCGCTTTTTTTTCACACTCTCTCTCTCTTTCATTCATCATCATCCTCAAAGGTCTCTTCACTCCCCTCTCTCTAATTCTCGGAGCCTTATTAATTCTTTTATCCTCAGCTTCTCGAGGTTGGTAATGGTGACAGTCTGATTCTTTCATCTTCTTTTTTGTGATTTAAGTTAGAAATCTGGAAATGAATGTTGCACTATGGATACTGTTTTCGTTTTTGTTGGTGAATCTAAAATTTGTATTTTCCCAGTTTTTGGACAAAGGGTTCGTCTAGTTACGGCGTGCTGTTTTTGAATTAGCTTGATTTCTTACGAATCTAAATACAAATTAGGGATTTTGATGTAACGAAAGGATTAGTTTTTTTTTTTTTTTTTGCCCTAAACTTGAAAGGTTTTAGTGGTGTTTAGAATTAGTGGGCTCTAATGATTTTGTCTTCTTAGCTGATGATTGGTTATATTTTTGGTGATAAACAAATGTATGAAGTTATGAACTAATAGAACAATGGAACCCCTCTGTGTTCGTTACGAAGCGATTTTAGATGCATTCAGATTTTGTGAATAAAATGACTTTTCTTGTTTTGAGGGATACTTTACTTAGTTTTCTGATAGCAAAGTTTGCATTTTGGGTCTGATTGTTGAAAAGTTTTGTTTTGTTTTTTTTTTTTTGTAAATGGAGTCGTTTGTGTGATGTTCTTGGATGAACTGCTTTTGCAGTAACTGACACTTTGTAAACTCTCTTTCCACTTTTAGAGTTCATTATCCAAATGTTGATCCTTTATCCATTTTTCTTACTTCGACAGGAGCTTATCTAGCAATGGAAGGAGTTCCAGGGGTCAATCATACTGTTCCAAATCCTAAACATTATGACAAGTCAATAGTGCTAGATGTAAAACCACTGCGAAGTTTAAAACCTGTTTTTCCAAATGGTAATCAAGGTCCACCTTTTGTTGGTTGTCCACCTTTTGGTCCTTCATCTGAGTATTCTCCTTTCTACCCCTTTGGAGCACAACAACCAACGCAAGATACTCCTGATCTCAACCAAACTCAGGACACACCTCCTCCATCGTATGTTCCACCTCTTCGTTCCTATAGAACACCTACTGAATCAAATGGCCCCAGCAGCTCCAGTGCAACTAAAAGAGGAGTTGGTCGACCTAAGGGAAGTGGTAATGTGAAGAAAAAAGAGAAGCAGACTGCGGCCAAAGAGACGAATTTGGATGTTCAGGTAGTGAAAAGATTTAGTGCAGATTTTGATAGTGGGATCAGTGCAGCAGAGCGAGAAGATGGAAATGGGTACTTAGTAAGTAGTGTATTGACGCGTTTTGATGCAGTTAGGAGGCGGCTCAGCCAAGTAGATTATGCAAAGGCAGCCACTTCGAAAGCAGCAGGTATTCTGATGAGCAATGGGGTGCGGACAAACATGAAGAAGAGAGTTGGAACGGTTCCTGGAATCGAGGTTGGAGATATCTTCTTTTCCCGTATAGAGATGTGTTTAGTGGGTCTTCACATGCAGACTATGGCTGGCATTGACTATATAACTAGTAAGGTTGGCTCAGGTGAAGATCCTTTAGCAACTAGCATTGTTTCCGCTGGACGTTATGACGGTGACGCCCAGGATCCTGAGTCCTTAATTTACAGTGGACAAGGTGGCAATGCAGACAAGAACGGACCAGCATCTGATCAAAAGCTTGAAAGGGGTAATCTAGCATTAGAGAAAAGTTTAAGGAAAGGCAATGGAGTAAGAGTCATAAGAGGGGAGGAGGATGCAGCTACTAAGACAGGAAAGATCTATATCTACGATGGACTTTATTCGATCTCAGAGTCATGGGTAGAGAAAGGAAAATCTGGTTGCAACACATTCAAATATAAATTGGTGAGACTCCCTGGTCAACCACCTGCTTTTGGTGTCTGGAAATCTGTTCAAAAGTGGAGGGAAGGTTTGACTACAAGACCAGGCCTTATCCTTCCAGATCTCACTTCAGGAGTTGAAAGTAAACCTGTTTCGCTTGTGAATGATGTTGATGAGGAGAGGGGTCCTGCTTATTTTACCTATATTTCCTCTCTAAAATACTCGGAGTCCTTTAAACTAACTCCACCCGCAAATGGCTGTTCCTGCATTGGCTCATGTTCACCAGGGGATCTTAACTGCTCTTGTATCAGAAAAAATGGTGGTGATCTCCCTTACCTTAATGGGGTTATGCTAGTGTCTCGGAGACCTATGATATATGAATGTGGCCCAACGTGTCCATGTCATGCCAACTGCAAAAACAAAGTGATTCAGACAGGATTAAATTCCTGCCTGGAAGTGTTTAAGACAGAAAATCGTGGTTGGGGTTTACGTTCGTGGGACTCCATCCGTGCTGGTTCTTTCATATGTGAATATGCTGGTGAGGTCAAAGACAAAGGCAGGCTTAGAGAGTACCAAGATGAGGATGAGTATGCTTTTGATACATCACGTGTTTTTAACTCGTTCAAGTGGAATTATGAGCCTGCACTAGTAGATGAGGACCCTTCAGATGAAGTTCCCGAGGAATTTGATCTCCCATCACCAGTCCTAATCAGTGCCAAGAAATTTGGAAATGTCGCTCGGTTCATGAATCATAGTTGCTCCCCCAATGTTTTTTGGCAGCCAATTGTTTGTGAAGGAAACGGTGAATCAGTTATCCACATTGCTTTCTTTGCCATGCGTCACATTCCTCCAATGGCGGAATTGACTTATGATTATGGGGTTTCTGCTACGCCCGAGGCCGGAGATGGGAGCTTTTTACATGGAAAGAGGAAATGTCTCTGTGGATCGGAGCAATGTCGTGGTTCATTTGGATGATTTGAGACTGTTTATCTAATTCGCACAATCCGTTTGAAACCATTTTCCATTGTCACAACTCACAAGACATAGATTCTTATGTGTGTAGCAAAGTACAAAACTGGTGACTTTTGTTATTCTTCGTAAGGTAAAAGTGGTTGTAGTTTTTCAAAATCGTGTATTGCATTTTATGTGACGATGCATACACATCTAATCTATGTACTGGCATCACATCGGCTTTAGGTTCAATGCTCATGGTTTTGGTAAAAACAAACTCTATAAAGCGATTTGGTTATGTTTTAAGCTTTTTGTAACATTTGTGTTCACTGAAACTCACTGTAAGAATGAATCAATGTTTGTTTGGTATTTGGTATTAATCGTCCATGTTCTTCATGTACTCCCTGGACAGCTTTGTTTCCATGATGAGCTTTTGCTCCTTTATCAGTGAGTATCCTGATTCCAGCAATGCTTCCATCGTTTGCTGTTCACACCATATCATAAATCTTAAGCGGAGCCAAACCTTAAAAGTTTTGAAAGAAAGATCACTGAGAAGCCCGAGCATTTACCTCAGGGGGAATGAATTGAGGAACAGCTTCGGTCTTTTTACGTCTGAGAAGAGTTTTCCCTAGAGTCTCCATTCCTCCAGCTTCCTCTACCCACTATAACAACAAAAAGATTAGCTATTTCACTGCAGAGTTCTAATTATTATCAGCTGGTTCGTAGCTTAAGTTACCTTAAGGATAGACCTATCATATGTGCGTGACCTCAAAGCACCATAGAAGTCAAGTGCTGGCAACAAAGATAGTAAGGTTAAGGAACTGTACCTTTGTATTTTCTCAATTGAAATAGTAAATTATTTACCTTGATTTGGAAATGTATCTACAATGCTTATAACATCTTTCCGCGATATACCATCTTTCTCATACATTCTGCCAACAATGTTTACGATATCATCACGAGTTGGCTGCCTGTATTTTTTTCAGCACCGAAACACTTCAGAAAAGATTTCTCAGTTGCAGGAAAATGGATTGGAAGCTGTGTATTACATAGTTACCAGTAGAACTTCTCCATCCTTCCTTCACGGATCAGTGGAGCATACAATGTAGAGAAATCATTCCCTGTGACAATTAGAGGAACTCTGTTTACAACGTCAGCTTCTCTCCAGTTTTGTCCCACACTTACCCTTGTAGGATTATCCGCAAGATTCATCAGAGTACCAACAACTATCTGGTTGTTCACTGTCATTTGTGTTTCCCCTAAAACGAGAGCAATAAACTCGGTTAAGATTCACCTCTGCGAAAAGAGAAGAAAAAAAAAAGAGCAGAGCAGTCACAACATCGCTCAAAGTTGTCTCGAATATGGCTTTTTACCAAATCTACCAAGGCCAGCATCAATATCATTAATCATGAGAACACTCATCTTCCCCTGCATTACAAATCATCATCAACGTTCATGCCAAACGCATAGAGATAAATAGGTGTAGCAAGACTGTGAAATGATAAGAAAAGCTTCTAACTTGATTTTGGATGACTTGTGAAGCTGTTCGATAGCGGTCACGTATGAGTCTTCCCGGTTCCCCTTTAACAGAATATTAGAAAAATCAGAACTTTCGATAGCACGATGGTCAGTGAAAGCATCCAAGTCCTAGGACATAGACCCGGTGATATGAGAGTAAACAAAGTTGGAGATATCACCAGCTCTATCGGATTCCAACTCTCCAGCAGACATTACAACTGGCTCAACTCCCATGGTTTTGAATATAAGTTCAGTTTGAAACGTTTTGCCTTGTCCTTTACCTCCCCAGATACCTAGCCAGCCCAATAAAACACCCACAATAATCAAGAGATGGTAGCAAAATTTCAAACACTGCTACTAAACAGAGAAGCACAAGGCAATCATTACCTAAGATCAATGGGATTTTTATATTTAAAGAAGGTGCAAGGTAGTTCTTCACAATGTGGACCGCTACAGAAATCGAACCAAGATCGACATGTTAAGGTAAAGCGAAAGGAAGAAAGAAATAAACATCACAAATGAATCAAAAGTTCCAGACTTATAGGCAATCAAATATGAACCCTATCGTCCAACTTATTGCTACCAATGTATTCCTTTTAATACTGTAAGCTTCACCAAAGCGTACAGGTCAACTTACCAACTTTATCCTGTTAAGAAAGAAGACACATGTTATAAGACACTTGGTAACACATTACCACAATTTAAAGCATTGGCTTCAATTCAAAAAGCATCCAAACAAGAGACTAACAATGCTGCTCTTGTAAAGACTAAAGTAAGAGTTACCAGGAACGACGGGGCAATGTAATAATCTCCTTGAAGATGTTCAAATGACCTCGTCGCCTTCTGACGGTAATCAAACACAATATCAGCTGCAATCAAACAGATATTACAACTTACGTTAACTCCACAATCAGAATCAAAACTCAAAAGTAAACTTAATCAAAATCCAAAAAGTGGGATTTTTTTTCAAAAAAAGAAGAGACTTTACAGTCTTTGCCAAGGAAGTCTCCAATGAAAACATCATCGATCATGTCGCTTCGTGCTCCCACAGCTATGTTAACATTATCAGCCTCTGCGCCAAGCCTGTAGAGATAATCTTTCCCTTCCGAATCTTTTACTTCCCACGACGACTGCTCCGATAACTTCTTCCGCGGCTTTGCGCCACCGTCGTTAGCCACTTTACCGCCGTCATTAGAAGAGGGCTTGGAGCAAACGATCGAAGAGAGTTTTCTGGGAGTGATTAAAGTGTTGAATGTGGAAGATGAAGATGATTGTAAAGGTGGAAACTTGAAACGCAAAAATATGTTTGTAAGCGCCATTAAACCACCCCCAAAAGTTAAAAGCTTCTACCTTTTTTTCCCAATTAAATGAAAAAGATTTATACTTTTCTTACCCAAGATAGGATTTTGAAGAAGAAGTAAGAGCCATTTGTTCTTAAAATCCATTCTTGTGTGCTTGTCTGATAGTAGTGAGTGGCTGATTCTGTGGTTCTTGAAGTCAAAGACTCTAGTTTTGGTCCCACTTTGTCACTACTTGCATAAAGCTTGTTTGGTGGGTTTTTTATAAAGCTTGACACTAAACATTGTAAACAAAAGCTTTAGTTGGTCCATTACAAGGTACATAAGCAACCAAGTTAATCAACGTGGATAATGCTACATGCATTGATAGTTTGGTACCTATAACTCAATCTTATAAGTTATAACCATCATCAATTTATTCATTATCATCGGTTACATGACAACAATACATATATCAACTTAATTACACACATATATATATATTTAAGGTTTTCCCCTTACAATACAACAATATAGAGAGATTGCGATGAGATGGAGATGACATGAGTTAGAGTTTCACTGGGACAATTGGTTAGGAAAACCAATTAACGAGCTCGTCCGCGTGGCTGCCAGCTGGAGGAGGAGGCACATCTTGCATCACCTTCTCATGCCCTTTTGGATAGTATATACCCGTACCTTCATGTGGCACCCAACTAGTCGCCGGTGACGACGTCTCTCCGGCCCGGTAGAAGCCTCTCATCGTCTTCACCTCCTCTCCGGTGCCGGAACCCTCCGTCTTGGCCGTCTCCCTCACTATGTCGTGCGACGCACTCTTCTTGTGAATCGATTTCCTAAGCATCGGCCTAGATACAGTATATGCAATTGCATGACACTAAAAAAACAATCACACAACTTTTATTTGGTCAAAAACCAATCATAACTTTATGATCCTAGAATATGAATAGATTTTCCCAAAGACAATAGAGAGAAAATTAGCATAGACAAAACAAAAATGCATTTGCTCAACTCAACACTATATAGGTAAACTTACTTAAAAGAAAAAAAAAAATCTTACTTGACTAACATGGTGTTCATGGTTTGTGCACCACGAAAAGAGAAGGTGGAAGTCGCCATGTCAATCTCTATATATCGATCTCTTACAATGTGTGTATGAATAATCAGATATTTACTAATATATATATATTTATAGTATGTGACTATGTGTGAATTGAGAGAGTTGTATATATATATACTAGATAAGGGTCCGCATAATGATGTGCGGATTTAAAATTGTTGAAGAAAATAAATTTTAAACCTTAAACAAATTTTTAAAAATATATAAAGGAATTTTATTTACTGAATTAAATTAATAAATAATTTTAGTTTAGAGAAAAAATTATATTTGTATTTACATTCATACACTTATTTATATTTATATATTTTTAATATATTATAACAATTATTACAATAATTTAAAGCTAAATTATATTCTACCAAAACTTTTGCCAGATACTTATCATTACAATATTATTATTGTCAAATTTTAAAAATACTAGGTATCGTGCCTCCGCGATATCGCGGGGGAACTCATTTTAATAAAATAGTTATTACAAAATTTATTTAATTATTTATATTTATTAAGTTAATTAATAATAAGTTCAAAAAGTACAAATTTTTGAAACTTTCTTCATATATTAATTGATAAATATTCCCTCACATGTAATTAAATAAATAATAATTAATGATATAGACATATGATTAAAAAATCTTTACAATTAAATAAATAATGATTAATATTATAAACATATGATAGGTAATTGCATTTTTTTAAATAAAATTTGATGTACTCAAATCCACATATCTAAATAATAAAAACATAAAGAAGAGTAGTAATGAAAATATGACATTTTAATTATATTTTAGTATAATAGACATAATCATAAATATCAAATTTTCCAAAAGTTGCAAGGGTTCACAATAGAAATCGAAAGCTTTAATGGTTCATCAAATAAACTAAAATTTATGTAGTTTAATTAAAAGGTTGTAATAATTCATTTAAATATATTTTTGTAATTAAAATCTAGTAAATAATAATTTATGAAGATTTTATCCAAGTGATGTGATCTTAAATATTAAATATAGCAAATGTTGCAATGATTCAATTAGATAGGTTAGAATAATTTGGTTTAATATATTTGAATAAATTAAAATTCATAATTTATGAAGAATTATACTCAGATACTGAATATAATTAATAATTATTTCATCTGTCTCTAATAGATTATTTTTTTACATATTTTTCTTGTTCCTAAAAGATTGATGTTGTACATTAAAATACTAAATTAATTTTTTTTCTACTTTATATTTTTCTCCGCATGACATGTTATCTAAGGTTTATATTTTCTCTTTTTACCAAAAAGTAATGATAAATTAATTTATAGATAAAAAAATTACCTTTTTTTTAATATATGTGAAATGGTCAAAACATCAATCTATTAGAGACATAGGGAGTACAACGATTCATAAAATAAATCAAAATTGCAATAGATTTCTCACAGTGATGAGAAGTCATTTTTACATTATTATTAATATTATGTATGTTGATCAATAATTTATAGAGAAGAGAATGACGTTAAAAATTAAATTTCAAATTATTTTGATTCATCATATTATGAAGAGACGCAACAGTAGAAGTTAATGTCAAAAAATAAACAAATAATATATTTGATGAAAAGGTATAACGAAAAGATGCAATTGTTATTTGCATTCATTCAGATTTATTGAAAAAAATATGTGTTGAGTAGAAAGTTTGAAACTTTTCTCAAAGAAAAACAATATATAAAATTTTAAAGATGTGTACCTTTGAATTGAAAAGAAAGTTTGAAAATTTCACAAAAGAAGAACATACATATATATGTTTAAAGATTTCTCAAAAAAGAACAAATATATAGACACAACTCTTTGTAAGAGACACACCTTTACATTCAACAGACGCAAATTTTTAAAAAGACGCAACCGTCGATGTTTCTGTCTAAAAATAAATAATATATTTATGAAAATTTATAAAAGATGAACTGTTCTTCGCATTTATTCAGATTTATGAAAAATCTTTGTTGAATAGGAAGTTTGAAAATTATGTAAAAGAAAAACAAATATATAAATTTCTAAAGATGTGTACCTTTGAATTGAAAAGAAAGTATGAAATTTTCACAAAAAAAAAACATATATATATATATATATATTTATTTCTAAAAATGTGAATATTTAAATAGACACAACTGTTTGTAAGAGACACAACTTTACATTCAACAGATGCAACTTTTTAAAAGGAAGCAACCATATATTTTTTTGTCAAAAAATAAATAAATAAAAATATTTTATGAAAAGATATAACCAAAAGATACCATTCTTCGTATTTCTTTAGATTGCTATTATTATATAGATTACACAACTTATATATATATATATATTTTATATGAAAAAGTACAATCACGTCATCAGGTGGAACTTTCAACATGAGTGTCCTCTTCCAAGAGTGGGCGTATCCCGCATTCACCTATCTCCCATCTGTCATTGTCGACTTCAAACTCAAATAAAATCTCTATGCATTCCACATTTCTTAATTCATAATGGAATGCGGACTCCATATTTGTTACTTCAACTTCGAATGTGTACAAATGCTCCGTTAAAAGTGGACTTAGCAGTTGGCCACGTAATTGACACCCGCTACCACTTTGTATGTCTACCATGTGAACCCTTACAAACACGTCCTGATAATCAGATTTATCACCCTTATTAATCAGCAGGATGCAAGCCTTAAATCTCAAATGTAAAGGAATACGCCTTGGATTAAACTTCACTACCAGAGAACCTCCAGTAGTGGCTCGGTAATTGAAAAACGCATGCATTTCTCTACACGGCAAGATTGCGTATTTACTTGTCGATGTCTGGATAATGATATCTCTCCCATTTTCATTCAGTTTCCAGCAGTCAATAAACCTGAGGCAAACTTCAGGATTGGGAAATGAGCAAGCAAGTGTCTCCAAAGACACAGTTTTCTGCATCTAAATTTGATAGAGAACATGGAAGCTGCGGGAGTGATACTAGCTTCATGCATTTCTTGAGTACAAGTCGACGTAAATGAGACATTCCTTTGATCCATGCAGGGACTTCTTCTATATCTGCATCCAACTCCAACTCTGTGATGATGTCAAGAGCATGTGGGAATTTTCCAAGGTCTTTCCAGAATGTCATACGCAAGTCATGAAGTTGAGACCATGACATGATCGACAAGGGAACTTCTTTTATCAAAGTTCCACAGAGCATAAGTCGTTTGATGTTTGTAGAAATCTCAGGAAAACATTTAAATTGCGAGCAACCAGTGACATCAAGTTCTTCTAAAGAATCCAAGATGATGTTGATAGGTAGACCCTCTACCTTTGAGCATCTTCGCAAACTCAACTTCTTCAACATAGGGAGGTTTCCAATAAAACATGGTATCTCCACTAGGAAATCACTAAGATCCAATTCTTGGAGACTAATGATATTTTCAATAGAGGAGGGAAACTCCACTAGGCTTGAACATCCACTGAGATATAAATTCTGGAGATTAACGATATTACCAATAGATGAGGGAAGGTCCACTAGGCTTGAGCATCCACGAAGATCCAATTCCTGGAGATTAATGATATTTCCAATAGATGAGGGAATTTCCACTAGACTTGAGCATGCATTGAGATCTAGTGTCTCGAGATTAACAAGATTTCCAATAGAGGAGGGAAATTCCACTAGGCTTGAGCACCCACGGAGATTCAATCTCTGGAGATTAATGATATTTCCAATAGATGAGGGAAGCTTTACTAGGCTTGAGCAATCATGAAGATCCAATTTCTTGAGATTAATGATATTACCAAAAGATGACGGAAGTTCCACTAAGCTTGAGCAAACAAGAAGATCCACTTTTAGGAGATTGATGAGATTTCCAATAGATGAGGGAAGTTCAAGTAGACTTGAGCATCTGTAGAGATTTAATTTCCGGAGGTTTGTGATATTACCAATAGATGAGGGAAGTTCCACTAGGCTTGAGCAAAATTCTAGATCTAAGCTCTGGATATTAGTAGCATTTCCAATAGAGGAAGGAAGCTCTATCAAACTTGAGCAATTATGAAGATCCATTTTTAGGAGATTAGTGGCCCTTGAGAGATTAGGAAGCTCCTTCAAATATCTTGAATAACCTAAATTGAGCACTTTGAGATTGATGAGCGGCTGTAATGACAAAAAAAAAGACAACATACGAGAACGAGTTTAGTAGTGAAAGAATTTATAGGCTGAGGTCACTTTTCCAGTCTTATTTTAACAAAATTGTACAAAATTAATTGCATAGAAACGAAAGTAAAATAGATTTCATAAAAAATGATAAATGCTTACTTGAATTCCTTCCCATAATTTCTCGAGCTTGCTGTGTACCATGATTATCTTGACAAGGAACTTAGGATTAAATTTAGAAGGAAAACATGTCATCGGCGAATAGTCCCAATTTAGAATTCTAATTTTTGGAGGTAGATAGTTTAGATCTTGTGGTAAGAGTAATTTTCCGGCAGTGCCAGCTAATTTCAAAAATTCAAGATTAGGCATTTCTTCGAAAACCCCCTCACTTAGTATTAATTTGTCGACCACGAACCCAGAAAGAATCAAATATATGCCTATAACACTGTTACTACCCTGAAAAAAAAGACACACAAATAGTTTGAAAATACTAAACTATACTTATGGCGATTCGATCTAGGGTTTGATATGCTTTGGTTCAGTGCTGTTGAGAGGCGGAAGATTGGTCTTTCGTGTGCTCTGGTTACGTTTGGATCTCGGAGATGGATCGGAAATCTGTCTTCGATTTGGTCTGGGTTCACTCGGGACTTACGGGATCTCTTTCTCTATGGTGGGGATCGAGTTGGATCGAATCTTATCGGGCTGATTGAGGATTCGATACGGTACGGGTGGATTGAGGATTTGTATCGGGTTGGTTTTATTGAGGTTGATTCGATTCGGGTTGATTGCGAGTGCGATAGGATTTGCTTCCGGATTGCATGGCGATTGATTTTGCTTGTTATACATTGTCGAGATTTTCATATCATGTTGATTGAGGCTCCACCTGAATATACTATCGGGAGGATTCATTGGTATGTTAATTATGGTATGAGATCAATTCTCTTTCCTTGGTTTGTCAGATGGGTATCTCGTTACGATCTTGTATTGGTGATTCTGGAATGTTTTGTGATGTTCTCTGAGATATCAATTTCGGACAGATTTTGTCTATCCCTTGACAATGGGTGTTTTGTTCAAGTGGTATTTATCCGCGAGCTCAGTTTGATAGGGTGGTTTTATAACTGCTGGATCATTCTTTCTTCAGTGGGCGATTTGTCTGATTTTCTGAGAGAATTGTGTCTTGCGGTGTCGTGTTTTTCAGACCTCAAGGAGTTTTGGTTGTGTCGTTGGTGGTCTATCATGTCTCAGTTAGCACTCAACAAAGGCAAAGCTCCGTTGGTCCGTACGGAGACAGTGAGGATCGCTAATTCGGTTTTGGCTCAGAGAATACAACAATTCTCACTGACTCTTATTGGGCGTTTGATGAATCCAAGTGTTCAGCAAATGGAGTCTTTGGTGGCTAATCTACCGAAGATTTGGAAGCTGGAGGACAAGGTGGTAGGAGCAGACTTGGGTCAGGGCTTATTTCAGTTTAATTTTGAGGCTGAAGAGGAACTGCAGGCGGTGCTGATGAACGGTCCATACCATTTTGATGGGTGGATGCTCGCGTTGGTGAAATGGGAGCCTATCATATCATCTACTTATCCCTCCGCAATCAACTTTTGGGTTAAGGTAACGGGTATTCCCATGCATCTTTGGGAAGAAGCGACTTTGAGAGCAATAGGTAAGAAGGTGGGTATTCTCAGGGAGATTGATGAGGAGACTGGAAGTTTCTGTGTGACTGTTAATGGCTTTAATCCTCTCCTTTTCAAGATGGTTGTTCCCTTTGAGTTTGGAGATGAGGTTATTGTCTCCCTTGAGTATGAGAAGCTGACAGGTTTTTGTGAGCATTGTTCTCGTCTAACTCATGATGTGCGTGAGTGCCCAGAATTGAAGAAGGGAGCGGGGGAGCAGGTCGCGGAACAGCAAGTGGATAAACGGTTTGTTCTGAAACATCATCTTCAGGGTAAGCAAGGGGGATTCAAAAGTGAAGGTGGTTGGGAGAAACCAAGGAAGCATGTTAAGAGGGCTTTGGATTTCCAGGGTCACGAGGGTATGCACGGAGATGGGGGTGCTTATGGTTCCCGATATCAAGAAAGGTTCCAAGGTTCAACGTGGGGACAGAAAAAACAGTTTACAGCTGTGGAGTCTAGTGGCTCTGGTGGACAGAGAGGTTCGCAGATGCTAAGTGGTGAGTTAGAGGGACAGGTTCCTTCCTTCAATCTGAATCGAAAGGGTATGGGACCTGTGTGGCCAAAACCGTTGTATAAGGTCAAACAGGGGAGCGCGGTGAAACAGAATGCTGTTGCAAAGAGATCCCAAGAGGAAGAGGATGCGGTTGGGAGAGGTTCCACTTCTCAGGCTGTTACGGTTGCTCCGGAAGAGACTCTCACCGGATTGGTCAAGGAGGGAGAGGAGACTGGCTTTATGGAGGAGAATGATGACTTGTTGGAGGAGGGAGAATATCCCGAAGGTGATGATGCGGTTATACCTGATACTGAGTTGGGTAAGGAGGACGACACTCTCACCGAGCAGGGTACGGATTCACAGTCGGATATGACTGGTGATTCACAAGGTAAACCTCCTGTTTTAGTCTTGCCGGATTCGGTTTTGGGTCTTGTTAATAACGCTTTGGCTGATGTTAAGCTAGTGGATCCGGTAATACATAGGGTGAGACTTAATAGGCCTAATGTTAGAAAGGGTGTTAGTGGTTCAGGAATAGTTGCTAAAAATGTTGTTAGGACTTTGGCTTCTCCGGGGAAACGGTTATTGGCTAAGGCGTTATCTAAACCTGCAGGTGCAGGAAAAAAACAGAAGAGTCAGGGGAGGCAAGATATTCCCTTGAGAGGTAAACCAGCGGATGGTAGTCGTCAAGTCAAGAAAGGGACGGTGGCTCTCCCGAAACCACCGGCGCACACGTGAAGATCCTGAGTTGGAACTGTCAGGGCATTGGGGTTGATCTGACAGAGAAGTATTTGGGTGATTTATGGAAGCAACATCGACCAGACATTTTATTTTTATCAGAAACTAAGAAATGTTTTTCTTATTTGCAAAAGTTTCAGAATAAGTTTGGTTTTAATAATTTGTATACTGTTGAACCCTGCGGGACAAGTGGTGGTTTAGCATTATTTTACAAAGATGAAATAAAACTCTCAGTTCTTTATGATTGTGATCGCATTATAGATGTACAAGCTTTCTTTGGCCAACAATTAGTTTATATGTCTTTTATTTATGGGGATCCGGTCCCCCAAAATCGAGTAAAAGTATGGGATAAATTATCGGATATCGGGTCTTTCCGTGTTGATCCGTGGTTTATGATTGGTGATTTCAATGAATTGAGTGGTAATCATGAGAAAAGGGGAGGTGCTTTGCGTCCAGCCTCTTCTTTTGTGCCTTTTAATTCCATGATCCGACATTGTGGGATGTTAGAGTTTCCTTGTTATGGTGAGCATTTATCATGGAGGGGTAATCGGTGCAATAACCAGGTTGTTCGGTGCCGGTTAGATCGTGCTTTGGGTAATGAGGACTGGCAAGGTTTTTTCCCGAATTCCAAGGTAGACTATTTGGATATGATTGGTTCTGATCATTGTCCAATTTTGGCAACTTGTCTGAAGACACATATAAAACGGAATCGGCAATTCCGTTTTGACAAATGCTGGTTGGGGAAGGATGGATTATCCGGGGCAGTTGAGTCAGGTTGGAATCGTACTATAAATTTCCGGCCTACGGGCTTTGTGGATAAAATAAAGAATTGCAGGAATTCGATTTCTTGGTGGAGAAAGAATAATATTTTTTCTGGCCCAAGACTCATTTCGTCCTTAAAGGCGGCGTTACAGGAGGCGAAAATGGATGATTCAATTTCTCAGGAGGAAATTCGAGGTATAGAGAGGAAATTAAAAGAAGCATATCGGGATGAGGAGTTATATTGGCAACAAAAGAGTAGGAAGTTCTGGTTAAGGGTTGGGGATAAGAATACAAAATTTTTCCAAGCTTCTACTAAACAGCGTCGGGTAAGAAATAGGATCATTGGTCTTTTTGATACAGATAATGTATGGAATGAATCGGCTTCAGGTATGGAGAATATTGCTACAAAATATTTTGAGGACCTTTTTAGGAATTCAGATGCTCAAGGTGTGTCAGAGATGTTACAGGAGGTTACCCCTTTAATATCGGATACTATGAATAGAGATCTAATTCGGGATATTTCTGAAGCCGAAGTTCGGAAAGCTCTGTTTGCTATGCACCCGGAGAAGACACCAGGACCTGATGGTATGACGGCCTTGTTTTTTCAACGATTCTGGTCTTCCTTAAAAGGGGATTTAGTGGCTCTAGTCAGAGAGTTTTTCCGTTCAGGACGTTTTGACCCGTGTTTAAATGAGACGAATATTTGTCTTATTCCTAAAGTTGATCGTCCGCAGCGGATGGCGGAGTTTAGGCCGATAAGTCTTTGTAATGTGAGCTATAAAATTATTTCTAAGATCCTGTGTTTTCGGCTTAAGCGGTTTCTCCCATCTTTGGTTTCCGAAACTCAGTCGGCTTTTGTTTCGGGTCGTTTAATAACGGATAATATATTGGTTGCGCAGGAGATGTTTCATGGGTTAAATACTAATAATAGGTGCAAGTCGGAATTTCTGGCTTTCAAAACGGATATGAGTAAGGCTTATGACCGTGTAGAATGGGCTTTTTTAGAGGCAGTCATGGTTAAGTTAGGGTTTGATCGGAATTGGATCTCTTGGATCATGTGGTGTGTATCTTCGGTGTCGTATCAAGTTCTTCTTAATGGTCAACCCCGGGGTTTTATTAAACCACAGCGGGGTCTTCGTCAGGGGGACCCGTTGTCACCGTACTTGTTTATACTCTGTACAGAGGTTCTGATAGCGAATATCAAAAAGGCAGAACGGGAGAAAAAGGTAACGGGTATCACAATCGCCCGGGATAGTCCTACCATTTCGCATTTGTTGTTTGCTGATGACAGTCTTTTCTTCTGTAAAGCAGAGGCGACAGAATGTCAGACGGTCATGGAAATTATCAGGAATTACGGCAAAGCCTCAGGACAAGAGGTTAATTTAGAGAAATCATCTATAATGTTTGGCAAGAAGGTTCCTACTGAGATAAGGGATCAGTTGAAGTCAGTTATTGGTATTACCAAAGAGGGAGGTATGGGATCTTATTTGGGCATTCCTGAAAGCCTCCAGGGTTCAAAAAATAAGGTTTTTGGATATGTCAAGGATCGATTGGATGATCGTGTCAATGGTTGGAATGCAAAGCTTTTATCAAAAGGTGGTAAGGAGATTATGATTAAATCGGTGGCTTTGGCACTTCCCACGCATGTGATGTCCTGCTACAAATTGCCGCAAGAGTTGACATCTAAATTAACGAGTGCTATTTCCACTTTTTGGTGGAAATCCAACGATAAGGCTCATGGTTTACATTGGGTGGCTTGGGATAAACTATGTAAGGATAAGTGTGATGGGGGTCTAGGTTTCAGAGCCTTGGAACAATTTAATGATGCTATGTTAGCAAAACAGTATTGGCGTTTAATTCAACACCCGACGTCATTAATGGCGAGGGTTTTGAAAGGCCGATATTTTAGCAATAAACACCCGCTTATGGCCAAAAAACCTTCTAATCCCTCCTTTGCCTGGAGGAGTATTTTTTCAACGAAAGATTTAGTGGAATATGGAGCGCGATGGGCGGTAGGTTCGGGTAGTTCTATTTCGGTTTGGAGAGATCCATGGATTCCGGATATTAGACCACGTCCTGCCAATGGTCGGGGACGACTCTGGTTACCGAGCTTGATGGTGAACCACTTAATTAATCCTGTCACGAAGGATTGGCACTTGCCTACTCTAGAAGAGTTTCTGGATCCGGGGGATATACCGATTATTCGGCGTATGTCGGTCAGTAAGGTCCAGCAACGGGATCGGTTAGTATGGCATTTTACCAAGTCAGGGAAGTATACGGTTAAATCAGGTTATAGATTAGCCAGAGAACTGATGACGGAAGTCGAATACGGACCAACATGTATGGCCCTCAGGGCCCAGGTGTGGAAGCTGGATGTTCCCCCAAAGGTCCAACATTTTTTCTGGCAGATTGCGTCGGGCACCCTCCCAGTGCTCGAACGACTTGCGTATAGGGGTATCCGGTGTGATACACTCTGCAAACGGTGTGGGGCTGCACCAGAAACTATCAATCATGCTCTCTTTGAGTGCCCTCGCTCGCTCGATGTTTGGGAGTTGTCCCTAGTTTCGTTAGTCCCCGATNTTGTCAGTGATTGATTTATCAGATGTATTAAATGTGTATGGGTAGTAAAAGAACTCAAAGATAAATGACGAAACGTACCGTATGATCAATGAGTACTTCACAAATCTCCTTAGTATCAAATAAAAATCGACGTTTCCCAGGCTCATAAATGGATTGGTTACAAACAATTTCCCTACCCAATTGAACTAGTAGATTTTGAATTGGCCTATGTTTCTCCTTGGATATAAGAGATCTCTGAATTAAGACTTGAAGCCCTTGATGCACGTTCAAGAATTTGTGTTGAAGAGTATCTTCAAAAGTATGATCAATGCTTTCATTAAAAAAGCATGTTATATGAAGAAATAAATCTTTGTCTTCTTCATTTAAGGCATCGTAACTAAACTTTAAAGTGCTATGAATTTCCCCATCAAGGCGAACCCTTAACCTTGGTAGTTCCGCTTTCCAGTCTTGCTTGGACATTCCTAGGAAATGAGAACCCATAACCCTAAGTGCTAAAGGGAGGCTACCAGCAAGTCTTGTCACTTCCCAAGCAAGCCTTTCGAAACCATCATAAGGGGAATCTTGACCAAAAGCATTCATGCAGAAGATTTGAAGAGCCTCATTATGTGGTGGAAAATCCACGTTGTAGATATGATTGATCTTAAATGCCTTCAAAATTTTTTGGTCTTGTGTTGTAATAATAATACAAGATCCAGGACCGAGGCATACCGCTTTTGGCATGGCAAGTAATTGTACTAATTGATCCACCCCATCAAGAACAATAAGCACTTTTTTCCCCATCACAAAGTTTTGTGCAGTTCCTAAATGATGAATCTTGATATCCTTTTGGTTAGTTAATTGAGAGAGAAACTGCTGCTCTAATTGCAACTTAACATTGTGATCATCAGAAGAAAATGGTCTTGCACAACTTGGTTTGAATTTCATGAAAACATTCAGTTCAAAATGATCAGAGATTTGATTATGTAAAACTCTAGCAATGGTGCTCTTACCAATACCAGAAGGACCCAAAATCCCAACCACCCTCCTTTCATCTATTGAGCCTAGGCAAAGCAATTGCTTCATTTTTTCCATATGAGCCCCCATCCCAATTAAACCATCGAGATCACTTGATGGTGTGCAACTATACAATCTTTTGAAAATTTCATTGACTATTTTTTCGATCATGGCAGCTTCATTTTCCCTACAGAAAGATAGAGAAATTAATACATTTACTTTTGATGTGTTGAAAGATTAAGAGCAAAGACAAACCAGTTTCTTGAATCATAACCAGCAATTGTAGCCACTTCCTCAAAAGCTTGTCTCCATCTCCTAATCTTCTCCTTTGTTCTACCCTTACAAGTTTTCTCAAAACAATCTCCAAATTCTCCGGTCAGCTTCTTAACATGGGATGGATCAACTTCATAGAAAACGGCAAACACTGTTAGACCAAACTCTTTCTTGCACTCCATAATCTCCACTAATTCGTCAAGACACCACTTTGAAGAAGCATAGTTCCTTGAGAGCAAGACAACCGCGATCTTAGATCCTCTAATGGCCTTAATGAGTTCAGGATCAATAGATTCTCCTCTCCTGATCTCATTATCAATGAAATGAGTGATTCCTTTTCTTTGAAACTCCTTTTGAATGTGACTGAGAAAGTTTCTGCGAACGTCTTCCCCACGGAAGCTCGGAAAGACATGGTGAGTCCAGTTGCAAGACAAAGAAGAGGAAGGAGATGTTGAAGAAGACAAAACAGATTGAGGAGATGTTGAATTAGACATTAAAGATGGAGGAGATGTAGAAGAAGACAAAGAAGATGTAGGAGATGTTGAAGAAGACAAAGACGATGGAGGAGATGTAGAACAAAAACCAACATCGTTGTTTTCTTTATTGTCTTTGAACTTTCTAAGAAAGCTGAAGAAGCCTATTACAACAACAACAACAACAAGAAGAATGGTAAGAAAAAAAGAAGAATCCATGAGCATAAGATTGAGAGAAGAGAATATCAAGATCAACAGAGATTTTTTGGTTATCAGAATAGCTATACGAAGGATGAATTAAAAAGAGGGATTTGTGTACATACATTATTGAACACATTATCTCGACTCCATTGACCTACACAAGTCAATAGCAAGCTTCACGGATGTTTCCTATGTTTGTGTGGTCGACAAGGAATGGAAATGAAAAAAATCAGATTAATGAGTTATGGGCTTAAATATTTAGTGGACAATCTAATAAAACTAAGCCTTTTAAGAGGGTTTTTTTCCTTCAAACGCTACAAATTTATAATCGACACAAAAACTTAAAAAAAAAAAAAAAAAATTAATTGGTCCAAAAAATTAGACTGATCCCTTTAGGGTTTTGCCCGGAAAGCAAAATGGGTTTTGGATTTTCAGGTAAGGATCCCTTTAGGGTTTTTGTCGGAGCAGACTTCGTCGATCTATTTAAGGAAAGAGAAAAAGCATAATAAGGCCATCGATCGAGATTTCTTATCTGTAACAAAACTTATCTTACAGTTAACAATCATTCAACGTGAGATAATAAGGGCTTTGCCCTCGTGAACTATTATACAAACTTGGTTTCTATCATGGTATCAGAGTATTCAATTCTAAAAAAAAAGAAAAAAAAAAGTTTGTTAGATTCGTGATGTTGTGGTGACTACACTGCTTTGTAGAAACTGGGTTTCACACGATAAATTTGTTTGATGGGGGGAAACAAATTTATATATAATAGCAATCTCAATAAATGCCACCAAAGGTTATGTCTTTTCAATCATACCTTTTGGATAATTTTCCAAAAAAATCTATAAAAAAATTAAACTGTGTGTTTTACAAAAAGTTACGATTTTTCATTGTAACGTTTTTTTTTGTAAAGTTACAACTGTTCATTCTAGAGTTGTGTCTATTCGAATATTCATATCTTTTGAAATCTATATATATATATATTTGTTTGTTTAAACGTTCTCATTTTTTTGCCATACACAAAATAATATAAAATTTCAATCCCAACGGTTTTTACAGCTCTCTAAATTATTTTCTAGATTTCATTCTTTTAAAAAGTAAATAAATTCCTCTAATTCTTTATTTAACAAAAAATTTTTGGAACGATGAATTCTAATTTACAACTTTTAGTTAATTTTATTTATAAAAATTTAATGAAAATACCTATATCTAATAGCAATCCGAATAAATGCCACCAAAAATTGTGTTTTTCAATCATACCTTTTGGATAATTTTCCAAAAAAATATGTAAAAAATTTAAATTGTGTGTTTTACAAAAAGTTGCGATTGTTCATTGTAACTGTTTTTTTGTAATGTTGCAACTGTTCATTGTAGAATTGTGTCTATTCAAATATTCATATATTTTGAAATCTATATATATTTGTCTGTTTGAACTGTTTTTCATTTTTTGTCATGGCACAAAATAATATAAAATTTCAATCTCAACGGTTTTTACAACTCTCTAAATATTCTCTAGCATTCATTCTTTTAAAAGTAAAGAAATTCCTCCAATTCTTGATTTAACAAAAGATTTTTAGAATGATGAATAATGATTTTTTTAAATTGTAGCTCTTTACCATAATTTTTCGTAAAAATATCTTATATTTAAATATTTTAAACAATATGCTTTGCAAAGTTGCATCTATTCTAAATAATATTTTTTGTTATAAGTTTTTATTTTGATAGTTGTATTTTTAGTAACAGTTTATGTATTTAAACTATTCTATTACATTCAAAAAAATTCATAATGTATAATTTTATATTTTAATTTTTTTTTCTAAAATACTTCCCCCGCGACATCGCGTGGGGTCTGAGTCTTTGTATGTAATAGTATCAAACAGTAAATCAAAGAAAGAAAATGTTTGGCTGAATAGAAAGACCGAATTGTTATTGGTAATTTAGTCAAAAATAGGCTTTTTGCCAAAAAATAAAGAAGAAGAAGAAGTTTAAGTCAAGCTTTTATTTTATTTTATATGATTGCCATTTCTTTCACTTGTATTGTTTTTTACTTGTATTGTTTTTAAAACTTTCATTCCAATTTTTTTTGAAATTTTAATCACATTTTCCTTTCAAAATATCATTCCAATTTCCATCGAAAANAAAAATCAGATCAAAGCTAACAAACAAAGGGGGATTGAAATCTCTTGAGGAAAAAGTTAGGGTTCTGCTCAAAAGATGTGAAGAACTAGAGTTATTGTATTAATTGCTGGATGGATTACAATGAGGAGATTGTCCTTTATTTATATGCTTTCTTAGCCTCGTTGGAAGGGTTTTGAATCCAGCAAGTCAGCCAATGAACAGAATAATTCGCAACATGCCTAGGAAATGGTAAAAGGAAGGTCGAGTAAAAGGTATTGCTCTTACTAAGGAGAAGTTTCAGTTTATCTTCGATTCGGAATATGATTTACAAGATGTTTTGAGCAAAGGTGCCCACACCTTCAATGAGTGGTCCATTGCGGTGGATAAATGGTATGAGATCCCGCCTGTCAACTATCTGCAATACATCCCGATTTGGGTTCAGATCTGAAATGTGCCAATCAACTACTACACCAAATCAGCTATCACAACGCTAGGAGAATTAATTGGTCAAGTTCTTGAAGTAGCTTTCGATCCGGCCCAACCTCAGCTCCAAGAATTTGTGCGGGTTAAAGTCCTTTTTGATGTGGCCAGACCTTTACGAAGATCCAAATTGGTTAATCTGCCAAAGGGTGGTTCAGCAGAAATTAGGTTTCAGTATTAGCGCATTCAGAAACGATGTTACAACTGTCAAAGGCTGACACGTGATCGAGATTTCTGTCCTCTGCTCATAAAGGAAAGACAGGATGTTGCAGATGCCAGACGTATGGGTTTACCAGTGGAAAAAAGAAAAAGCCCCTAGTCATCAAAGAATCTGATCCTCTCTTTGGTGTTCTGAGGGAAGATCAAGTCGGATTAGATGCTGCTTCTAGAAGAACAAAGATAGCAGCGGATGTCTTAGAAGGAATGAGACAATACCTCTTGGTGTCAGACGAATTGGAGTTACTTCTGCGTAGAGACAAAGTTATAAAATCAGTAAGTGAGGTTGAAAAAGATCCCATCCTCCAGAAATCGGTTCTCCGTCTTGAACCAACTTCAATCGTACACTCAGATGTTAACAAAGATAAAGGAATGGTGTTTAGTTATGATATTGCTGAGATTAATCTGGAGAACTTGGGAAGAGCGAGTAGTGAACCTCAATTGAGGAAGCAACATGAAGCTAGTCAAGCTTGGAATTTAGAGTCCTTTTCTCCCATTTCCCTTCAAGAACCAGCGAAATTTCTAGCTCTGTCCCAGCCTTTTCAGGTTAATCCGACGGTTTTCATAACTGGCTCTTCTGGAGCTGGTTCTTCCGGGATTAAACCCAAAAAGCCTGCATAAAAAAACGACCATAAAAAACACTAGTAAAGCCAAATCCCTGGAGACCGCAGGAGCTGGTTGTCTCCAAAATCTTAAGCTCGGGTTAGCGACTGGTACTCAAGAAAAAAGAAAAGCAGTTGATCAGGGTTCAAGCTCTGCGAAGTCTTCCAAGCTAAATCCCTTAGAGGTAATCCCACAGGAGGGATTGCCCAAAGCGCAATGAGCATAATTAGTTGGAATTGTCAAGGCTTGGGACGGTCTCAAGACTTGACAATTCAGCATCTCAAGGAAATGCGTAAAAACCATTTTCCTGAGATTTTGTTCCTAATGGAAACTATGCACAGTAGGGATGTTTTAGTTGATCTTCAAGTTTGGCTGGGGTACGAGAAGGTTTTTACGGTGGAACCAGTCGGAAAAAGTGGTGGCTTAGCACTCTTTATTAAAAGCGGAGTTCAAGTGGACTTTAATTTTGTGGATAAAAACCTGATGGATTTTCAAGTTCAAGTTGGAGCAGTTTCTTTTTTTTGTGTCGTGTATATACGGTGATCCAGTTTTCAAAAAAAGAATAGAAAATTGGGAGAGGATGAACAGAATTGGAGTTGGCCGATAGGATAGGTGGTGTATCCTAGGAGATTTCAATGATATCCTGCACAACAGAGAAAAATTAGGAGGTCCTCGAAGAGGTGATTCAAACTTCAAACCTTTCTCAGAGATGCTGGAAACATGTGATATGGTGGAACTCGCTAGCAAAGGAAACCAGTTTACATGGGCAGGGAAGCGGTATGACTTATGGATCCAAAGTAGACTAGACAGAGTTTTTGGAAACAAAGAATGGTTCTCTCATTTTCCTGCCTCGAACCAGCGTTTTCTGGACATGAGGGGCTCAGATCACAAACCTGTTCTTTTAAAGCTGATGGATTTGCAAGAGGAGTATAGGGGCCACTTCAGGTTCGACAGGCGTTTGCTTTACAAGCCAAATGTTGAGGAAGCAATCGCTCATGCGTGGGGATCTTCTTCTGTAGGAGTAACAAGCAGTGTCTCTCAAAGATTAAGGTTGTGCAGAAAAGCTCTCAGTGCATGGAAAAGAACCAATACCCTGAATGCAAAAGAGACCATCACGCGTCTGGAAACTGATCTCGAATTTGAAGTATCTTCCTCTTTCCCAAGAGCGACTGTGGTCAGTAATATCAAAAGAGAATTGGCAGCGGCCTAACGAGAGGAAGAAAACTTCTGGAGACAAAGAAGCAGGTGTCAGTGGCTAAGAAGTGGGAACAGGAACTCAAGGTTTTTCCACGCTTTGGTAAAGGGAAACAGATCTAGACTGAGAGTTGAGTTCCTGCTGGACAGTTCTGGAGTTGAACAAAAGTCGGAAGCAGCAAAAGGAGCAGTTGCTACTGATTATTTCCAGACCCTATTCACCTCTTCCAATCCAACCCCATTCACTTCCTGGTTCTCTGATTTTCCAATGCGAGTATCTCAAGACATGAATGCATAATTGGTCAAGGAGGTTACTAAAGAGGAAATTAAAGAAGCAATGATCTCCATTAAACCATCAAGTGCTCCAGGCCCAGATGGTATGTCGGCAATGTTTTTCCAGCACTACTGGGACATTGTAGGTGATCAGGTAACTAAAGAAGTAAAACTATTCTTTGAAGAAGGAACTTTCCCAGAAGAATGGAACTACACTCATCTTTGTTTGCTTCCCAAGGTTCCTAATCTGAACTTGATGAAAGACCTGAGACCCATTAGTCTTTGCTCGGTTCTCTACAAAGTAATCTCGAAGATTCTGGTAAAAAGGCTTCAACCCTTGCTTCCTCTTATAGTGTCAGAGAATCAGACGGCCTTTGTCACTGATAGGTTGATATCTGACAATATTTTGGTGGCTCACGAGATTGTGCACAGTCTACACACTCTCTCGGGGATCTCTTCTGACTATATGACCATTAAGTCTGACATGTCCAAAGCTTTTGACCGAGTTAAGTGGAGTTACCTCAGGTCCTTGTTACTAGCTTTAGGATTCCAGGTTAAGTGGGTTGATTGGATTATGCTTTGCATTTCCACGGTAACTTATTCAGTTCTTATCAATGATCAGCCGCATGGACTCATTAAACCGCAAAGAGGACTGAGACAAGGAGATCCTTTATCTCCTTTCCTTTTTGTCATTTTCTCTGAAGGTTTATCTCATCTGCTTAATAAGGCGCAATCAGCAGGAAGAATTTCTGGTATAAGTCTCCATGAAGAGGGTCCGATTCTCCATCATTTGCTTTTCGCTGATGACAGCCTTTTTATGTGTAAAGCCAACCCAGATCAAGCCTTAGAGTTGCAGTCCATCTTAACCGCTTATGGGAAGGCCACATGTCAGGAAATAAACCAAGCCAAATCCTCCATCTCGTTTGGATCCAAGGTACCTGAAAATATCAAGGCGACTATTCAAAATGTGCTGGTAATTTTCAATGAAGGAGGAACGGGTAAGTATTTGGGACTCCTTGAGTGCTTTAGTGGCTCAAAAGTGGAAATGTTGAGTTACATAAAAGACAGGCTAAATGCCAAGGTTTCGGGATGGCATGCCAAAACACTCTCAATGGGAGGCAAAGAAATCATGATCAAATCAGTGGCATTGGCGATGCATATCTTTGCGATGTCATGTTTCAAACTGCCGAAGACAACATGTGCTAATCTGTCTATTGCGATTGCAAACTATTGGTGGAGTGCAAATGAACACCAGCGCAAGATACATTAGGTTAGCTGGAAAAAATTGTGCTTACCAAAAGATTTGGGGGGTATGGGGTTCGGAGACCTTGGCCTATTTAACCAAGCCCTCCTGGCCAAACAAGCGTGGAGGTTACTGCAGGAGCCAAATTGCCTTTTTTCCAAGCTAATGAAGTCCAGATACTTTCCAAACTCGGGGTTTCTTGAAGCAAGATTAGGTACTAGACCTTCTTTTGGGTGGAGAATCATACTCTTTGGTAGGGAGCTTTTACTGAAAGGTCTAAAGCGCAGAGTAGGGAACGGGTATCTCTAAAAGTGTGGATGGATCCCTGGGTTGAAGATGGCGAGATGAGACCACCTTGGATAAAAAATTCCCTCATAGACATTAATCTTAACGTCAAGGAGCTCATAGACTTTGAAAGACGGGAATGGGACGTTCAAAAGCTGAATTTCACTTTCTTCCAATAGACGTTTTGAAGATCCTGAAAAACAAACCGGTGGTTGACAAAGAAGATTTCTTCGTGTGGAAACACACTAAAAGTGGACAATTTTCTGTAAAATTTGCTTATTTTCTTGCAGATAATATTTTCAAGCAAGAGTTACATCTTGAAGCGAACTTACAGCCATCGATTAATGAGTTGAAAGCACAGATTTGGAAACTTCATACGGATCCCAAGCTGAAAGTGTTCCTATGGAAAGTCTTGAGTGGTGCTTTACCGGTTATCTCTAAGCTCAGAAGCATAGGGCTTCAGATGGACGATAAGTGTCAACTGTGTTGACAGCAAGGAGAATGATGTGTCTGTATTTTATAGGATTTTAACCATGGTTTTCACACTTGTTTTGAGTCTTTTGTTAGGTCCTAGTGTGCTTTTATAGTCTTTTTAGTCTTGTGTGAGTCTTTACAGGTTCTAGGTGACTTTGGAAGGAAACTGAGTGTTTTGGGATGTAGACAAGCATCTGAAGCCAATTTGGTGAAGACTGATCGAAATAGCAAGTAGATGGAGCAAACAGAGAAAAGCATCCAGGAGCAGTCTCAACACGCCCCAAAAGACCCTCACCGAAGAGGACATTAAGTTGATCCACCGTTGTCTCTAGCTTTGACAGGGCTTAACCGGATTTAACTTCTTGCCTTGGGACTTGGTGTACATCGAACAAGACTCCTCCCTTAAGCCTTACAAGATATGCATCTCCTCACAAAGTATGCTTCCCCTCTCTCTTCCCTTCATTACTCAATAAAAAAAAAGAGAAAAGAGAAGAAAGAAAGAACAAGAAAAGGATATAGGTAATAAAAAAGTGAACCGAGGGTTGTGCGTAAACCCATGCATCTTCCGGAATTCATGGAAACCTGTCCGCAAGAAAAGAGCAAAGGATTGATAAAAAAATACAATGATACCCTAGAAAATTAGGGAGAAATCAATCCTTTGGAAGTGAGAAAAGAGAGAGGAAAGGAAGCATATGAAGGAAGTCTTGGACAATAAAAGGTTGAAGGAGTCAATAAGTTCAGTGATCGATACTCCCTCGGTGAGACCACACATTTTTCACTAATCTGATTTTGAGAGGCAACTATGGGGATGCTGAAGGTTCTTTAAGGTTGTGGAGTTCAAAGTATGGAGTGTTAATCCTAATCATTGGCGGAGTACAAAAAGTAGTTCTTAATTTGATGTGATGAAGAGTGCAAAGAAGAAGTTCCCAAGAATATGTGAGTTTCCACTTTCAAACCTTTTCTTTGTTCTTGAGTTTTTGTCTGTTCTTGCTTGAGGACAAGCAAAGATTCAAGTCCGTGGGAATTGATGTGTCTGTATTTTATAGGATTTTAACCATGGTTTTCACACTTGTTTTGAGTCTTTTGTTAGGTCCTAGTGTGCTTTTAGAGTCTTTTTAGTCTTGTGTGAGTCTTTACAGGTTCTAGGTGACTTTGGAAGGAAACTGAGTGTTTTGGGATGTAGACAAGCATCTTAAGCCAATTTGGTGAAGACTGATCGAAATAGCAAGCAGATGGAGAAAACAGAGAAAAGCATCCAGGATCGGCTGATCCACATTCGGGATCGACCGATCCCGTACCCGAAGCAATTTTTCCTTTTTCGTTTTAAACCGAGTTTTAGGATTTTATTTTGATATTTAAGTTAGAGGCACGACCTCCAGAGACATAAGCTGTATTTTCTGAGACTATTTTGTATTGAGAGCAAAGGGGGAAGATCTCTAATCCTTCTTGACACTTTGGAGAAGATTTCTAAACCCTATTTTCTATTCTTTTGCAATTCAATTATGTTTTCTTCATCTTTGATTTGTTGTATCTGTTTCTCCATGTCTAAGTAGTTTATCTATTGGGTTTCGGGTTTCAAAGGGGAATTATGATTTTCTAAACTTAGGTTGTTAGATTTGGGGTTGATCTATTATGTTATTCATCTATTGTTGTTCTTATTGCTTAAACTAGATTAGCTACCTAGTTTATGATCATAGGCTTAATTCATCGGGGCACCAAAAGTGTTGTTGAGTTGCTGGAAAAGAACTTAGGTGAGCAAGGTGGACCTTAGCCAACGAAAATTGAAGTTGAGGCACCTTGTGAACAGATCAAACTTGAACCTTTATTGTTTGCTTGGTTTGCTAGGTCCAAACGACGGTTTAGGGTTTAGTGAATTCATTGCATAGATAATTAACGCTGCGAAAGTAGGTTAGCTTTACAACAATGATTTGAGTTCTAAAACGGTGTCTAATGCATCCCATCTAACCACCTTAGTCCGAAATTATATCCCCATAGATTCCCTGCACCCAATATTTCCTTTTTGATTTAGAAACAACTTATTTACTTTCCGTTTTTGGTTTATTACTTGCTTCACAAACTTTCTATTTTGTCTTAGCTATATTTGATCTTGATAATTTCATAGTGCAATTGCTTGGTCCCTGTGGATTCGATCCTGAAGTGTTACAACGATACCACTAGATCGTGGTGGAGTCCACATTGGGTTTTAATTGACCTGTTGATCAATTTGGCGCTGTTGTCGGGGACCAAACGATTGCCTTTGAGATTTTAGAATTGAGTATAGTCTAAGATTTTTTTTTTTTTTTTACTAATTATTTTTTTTTTCTCTTTTATTGTAGATTTTTTTAAAAAAAGATGAAAAATGTTTTTGGGGCCATGGATTACGATGACTGGCAGCAGGAAGAGGAGACCACATTTGATGAAGACATTCTAGATGAGCATTATGTGGAGCCACCGTTTGATGAGAGTGTTCTTACACCAGATCAAAAAGTTAAGTTGGATGAGCTTTCCATGGAGCATCCAACAACAACAAGGAGGAACTTAGCAGCAATGATCTGGTTGAATCTCATCTCACATCGAGCAGTACTTGAAGGGAGGGAGCCCACTTTCACAGAGATTAGGGAAGCTCATGCTTGCGAAAAGGTAATAGATTGAATTCAACCAAGCCAAATAGAAGGTATATGCGTTTCCAACCTTGAAATTCATGATTTTGAGGATATTCACATGCCATGCATTGAAGATGTGACTTCTAGTTTGGATACTCCATTGCTCATTAATGAATGCTATGATTTGATATGTGAGTCTCAACGTCTAGATATTATAAGAGAAGAAAAACTTGCTAGGGATTACCATGAAATATGTTTTGATATTGAGCCATGTTCACATAAATGGTGTAGCTTAGTTTAGACAATAGTCTAACTGTGGTGATTTCTTATGGTTTAGGGAATACCTGTAACAGCTTTTGTAATCTGTTAAAATATAATCCATCAATATAATCCAGTTGACCAAAAAAATAACGGTCATAATATATAAATATTTCGTCACAAATTTTTTATTCTGACGGAATGATACGTTTTTCACTATGTCACGATAAAATAGTCACAAATTCATAAGGGTTTCAAAACAGTCACAAAATTTTGTGACGATTTCCAATGGTAACAATCTGTCACGACTTGTGACGACACTCAAATAGTCACAAACACAGACATAATTCATGACGGAAAATACTGTCATAAATACATTCCAAAATGTGACATAAAAATTGTCACATATTTGTCACCATCTCTACGTCACTAATTTGTTGAAATTTGCGACCAAAAGTCACAAATCCAACACAGTAACTATTTGCAATTTTTTGTCTTACCGAGTTCGTAACAATTTGTTACACAACGTTCATGTTTAAACAATTAATCCTAAACATTCCCATTTTCTTTAAATAATTTATTGTAGTCACAATTTTCCTCTAAAAATCCCTCCTATTAATCGAAAACACACTTTTCAAACAAACATTAGTTTTGTAAATATTTACATCTTAATGTCATTGGAGTTTAGACAAAATAATTCAGTAACGAGAGGGTTAAAATCATCATTTAATCGTTTTTCTATTCGAATAAACACGCGAATCCTTTTTACCCAGTAATATGACCCGGTTTCAGTTTCTAATCTCAGCCGTTCACTATTTTCTTGAGAATAAATCATAATCGTTCATTGACTAAACCTAAATTTTGTTTTTCCTTCGCCTCTGCTCTCTCTCTCGCCGTCTCTCCCAAATGGATTTCAAGTTTTTTTTTTCCTTTTTGTCGACGAAGTCGAAGAGATGCAGAGAAAGAGAAGAAGGAAAAGAATTTCCGCTATGCTAAGGTTATAATTTATTTTCTCTTTTAATTAAGTTTATATTTGAAGTATATGTTTGATGATTAATTGATATTTTGTTTCTGAATCTTGATGTGTAGTGGCTTTGGATTCTTCTCTTATCTCTGGTCATCAGCACGATCTTCTAAATCATGCACCAACAATGGCGGATCTACGCAACAAGAAGATGAAGGTGGTGGTGTTATTGGGACTCCTAGGACTTAGCCCTGATTGTTACAACATTTTTAAGACTTTAAAAAAACATTTTTTGCTTTTATTTTTTAAAAGCTTTGAAAGCCACTTATTTTTTTATCTTTCTTGTTTTCCCATTTTTTTAAAGCTTCGTAACCCATGCTTTAAAAACTAAACAATTTTAAAAGCATTTTTTTTTTCTTTTATATTTAAAAGCTATCCAAAAGTTTATATATATTTTTTACATATTTTATTTTTATAAATTAATTATTCTCATTTTTTCTCTTTCTTTTAAGATCCATTTCAATAATAAATTTTATTTTTTCATCATCATCACTAATAATAATATAAAAGAGTTTATGAAATTTATCATTAATAATAGAATAACATTCAAAAAATACCTTGATTAGTGGTAAATGGATATTTGACTGCTCATATAACTACTCAATGCATTTTCTATTTTGCATTATTTCAAATTTTAATACCTTAATAAATTGATGTCTCTAACTTCAGTTATTTATTTCTTATTCTTATAGTTGTTTATTTTTAATTAGTTTTCAAACAAAATCACATATTAGATTGACTTATATTTTTTTAGAATTTTAATTTATCATTAATATAATTTAATTTGTCATTAAAGTGATATATGAGTTAATTTTTGACATAATATATATTCATTATTATTAAATAATAATAATAAAAATAACAGCTACAACCTTAAAAGTTGTTGGTAAACAATCAAATTTTAACAGTTAAAGTTTTTACAGTCAAAGCATCTACAACCAAATTCTCCGCAGCTAAAATTTTAAAGTCAAAGTCTGTACAGCCAAAAGTAACAGCCGTTAGCAATGATTCACATGTAGATTAATCTCATACACTCATTGTATGTTATAGACTTGACTCCTAGGTTTGGTTGGTATACTTAGGTTTAGTCTCAATTTTCTTGATTTAATTTAGTTATATACTCAACAAGAATACTTAAAAGTGTTGCAAAAGGATCATGAACTGGCTATGTGGTGGAGGAGCCATGGCGATGACTTTTCTAGGGATCCCAAATTGCTTAACCAAGGGAACACCAGTTGGTCGGCTGCTTCTTACCTATCATTAGTACATTCGCCTGGTCCCTTTGGTTTATCCTTTAGGTTCTGATTAATTAAATTTGCAGATTATGATTGTCTAAAGCTTGGTTTGTTATAGATTGTATGTTTTATTTAAGTAATTGTAGAATTTGGTTATATAAGTTGTACGCTCTGTTTTCTAAGTTACATGTTTTGTTTTCCCAGAATATATGAGTGATAATTGAATATATATTTATAATTGAACATTAGAACAATGGTTTATGTTTATATGATTTCATGATTGGTTGATTGGTTACAAGATATGTCATTTCACGTGAACGTTTGATGAAGTTAAATAGACGAGCTTGGACTGATCATGAAGACAAATCCAAGAGATTACATCACCACTCATGGTGAAGGCAAGTGGAGCACTCTCCCAAACAAAGCTGGTACGAATCTATCTATCTATTCCATCTTTCTGTGTATAATTACATCTTCGACGTACAATAATAGTATTTTGCACACACATAAAGGGCTCAAGATGTGTATTGAAAAGCTGTAGACTACGTTGGAAGAACTACTTTAGACCGGGGAAAAAGCGCGAAAACTTCTCATCTGAATATCTGATGAAGAAGAACTCATATATATCTTTTTCAGTTTAGTAATTGAATTTTAATACAATTTCATTGTCTGTTGATTCCAATGTATAATTGTTATTAATTATCACTTAACGCATGTAGAAAGATGGTACATAGAGCGGAAACAGAGATTGGACGTGCAGAAGCTAGCTACATAAGAAAAGAAGTCTCACCGTAACATGTGTAAGGGTTTGGGCATGAGAAAATGAACAAGAGTGAAGATTCGTAGGGAGGTATGTGAGAACCAATTCAATGTTGCTAAAAATTAATAAAGTATTGTTTCTCAAAATTAATAAAGTCTCTTTCTTGGTATTGTTCCTAGAAATTGGACTGAGTTTTGAATGGAATTGGTCCATGTCTGCAAAATGTCGAGCTCCCAAAGGTTTGTCTCCTGCAACTTGGATGAGTTTCACCCATAGTATTCTTATTTCTGTAACTTTCATCTCATGTTACGTTTGGTTCTAACTGGTGTAAGTGAATTTTTGGTAGATATTCAAAACTTACCTTTCTCACTCACTTCAACTTGTGCTGTGTGGAATGAATGCAGGTCAAGGCATTGTAAATGAAAGAGCTTTTGAAGAGAATTACAACAACGTCTAAAGAAATTATTCGAACATCACGGGAAAACTATACGAGTTTGTCCACTACGCATATATAGAGGACAAGCGTCATAAGAGCCATGGGTTTCACTGAAAGATATGTGATCGGTGGTATGCTTCATTTGAATAATCATTTTTTTTGTATACTCTCTTTCATCAGATTTTATTTCTTTGTATTCTTTTTTCTAACTAACAGTAGCAAGAATCAAGGTAAATGTGTTTCTAATCTGAATCTGTACATCATTTGTTTCTATTAAGATCTTAGTTGTTGGGTAAGTTGAGGTTTGTTTAATTGCAGCACACTAATTGAATTTTAGAGAATTGTCACTGTGGTAGATAACATCTCTGCTATGTGTTTTTCTTTCACCACAGAAGCTTAAACAAATTAATATGGTAGAAAAACAAACCATATTAATTAGTACTAATCTGATACAACAAAGCAACCTTGCACTATTCTTACTACTGGGGAGGACACAATTCATAACCAGAAAGTTACTTTTTTAAAAGCTTATGAAAAAAAAAAAAATTGTTAGAAAACCAAACCACGTACATTTTTTATAATAATATGCGTACGGGATAAGTTTAGTGATCTGTTAGCTTTGTTCATAAGCAACTATTATTAAAAATAATTCTAATTAATGAGATTCTCATTAATTAAGATTGGGGCATTTTAAAAAAGAAAAACATTAAGTTCACCTCTAGGGGTGAACCTTTCTATTCATCTCATTCTTTTAAGTTAATCAATCATCTAAAATAACATTTTATTTAAAAAATAAATTAAAAAGCAAAATAAATTCTATATATTTTCAATTAAAAAAAAGTTAAATATTTTCTTTGTTTAGATTTTAGAACTAAAAGAGGATATATATCGGTTTGGTTTATAAATGAGAATTATGGTTTAGATTTTACAATTAGAACGAAATTATGTGTCGGTTTGGGTTTAAAAATTAAATGAGGTGATTAGAGTTTAGATATTACAATTAATATGAAATTTTATGTTGGTTTGGGTTTACAAATGAGGTGGTTAAGGTTTAGATTTTACAATTATAACGAAATTACATGTCGGTTTGGGTTTACAAATGAGGTGGTTAGGGTTTAGATTTTACAATTATAACAAAATTATATGTCGGTTTGGTTTTACAAATGAGGTGGTTAGAGTTTAGATTTTACAATTAAAACAAAATTATATATCGGTTTAGGTTTACAAATGATGTTGTTAGGGTTTAGATTTTACAATTAAAATGAAATTATATATCTGTTTGGGTTTACAACTTTATTTATTAATCAAAGATCCAAAAAACACTATATAATTTCGACCGAAATCGAATCAAAAGACGGATTGAAAATCTTTAATCATAATATTATATATAATGTTTTAAAAATACTCTTAATATCATCGGAAATATATTAATGTTTATGCACATAATTTCATATTTGAACATGCAAAATAAAATTATGATTAAAAGTCGAGTCTATTTACGGTATTACAATGAGAAATGTCAGGAAGTGAGACATAAATGGGTAATTCGTATAACATAAAACATTGTAATTAGATGATTTAAAAAAAAAAAGGTTGACTATGTGACATGTAAAGAACTACTTTGAGGCGAGTATTTTGAGAATATGGGGCGTTTTTGAAAAAAATTGTTTGAGAGTTTTTGAGAATTATAGTTTTCACTAACTAAATAAATTAAATTTAAATAAATAATACATTTATTGCATCTAAATTTCTTACCCAAAATTTATTAATAACATTATTATATAGGTAACTATTTAAAAGAGAATGGTTTATGGGACATAAAATTTCTAACGGGGATAGATCGAGACGGGAAGAGATGGGATGAGAATGGATTGGACGAGATTTAACACCACATTAAAAAATTATTTCAACATTTTCAACAAACACGGGCTGTGCTTGATTATTATTGATGGATTGGAAAAAAAATATATTTTCAAGGTGATGAAGATGATGATCATGTTTATTTTCGGTACGAGTTGTGGTATTCTACATATACACCAATATATTGAAAAAACACCTTAAAAGAGTGGCCGACTATTTTTTATGAAAAATTCTAATATTATACAATTAAAAATTTACAACTTAAAAAGGTTTATTATTTGACTGAATATATGTTTTACCAATGTGTTTTGAAGTAATTTAATTTACTTATTAAGTACATATACTTTGAGAAACAATAATTAAATTTTGAAAAAAAATCCAGTCTAATTATGGTATTAAGACGAGAAATAGTATGTAAATTGAAACGGGTAATTTGAATAATGAGAACCAATCTATTGAATGATTTTTTAAGAGACATAAATTTTAGATAAAGTAAGAAATTAAAAAATATAAGTAGATAAATTCAAATGTCAAGTTTTCACTAATTTTGATATGGATTGACTATGCGACATATAACTATTACTAACCATTTTGGAACAGGCAATTTTAAAATTTTGGTATTTTTGAAAACAATTATATAGTTTTGAAATTAACTAAGTAAATAAAAAAAATATTCAAAGAAGAACAATGGTATCCCATATTTATTTTTTACCCTATCTATTTTAGTAAACATTGTGTAACGAGTAATAATTGAAAAGAGAACAAACATAAGACGAAAAGTTATGATGGATACGGGACGAGACAAGACAAGTGAGATGAGACAGGATGAGACGAGACGAGAGGGATGAGTTGGGATGTGAGGAGATGGGACGGGACAGGACGTGTTTCATGTTCCAAAGTAAATACGTCTAGGTTTATTTTCTAAAAATTACATGAAAATAACGCACCTATTCTACAGCACTTGGATTAATATTATTCTTAGTCAATTTACGAATTTAAAATTTAAATAATATTTTGTCCCGTGTTATAGCACGGGTTCACCTAGTATATAATTATAGAATAAAACATTAAAAATAAAAATAAAACCAGAAACAATAATATATACATAAAAAAACAAACCATCTGTGAAGTGATCTTAGTGCAGTGGCCAATGGTAAGTCCTTAATACACAAGACACCATCACACCCGGGATCGAATCTCGCTCCCTACCAATGTAGGGATTTGGCTAATGGGCCGGCCAGTTGTGGCCCAATGGTTGACAAAAAAAAAAAAAAAAAAAAACAAACAAACCATCAACAACAAAGTCAATACATGAACACAAATTTAAGATAAACACAACCTGAACAATACAAAAGATAAAAAGAAATCACAATATCTAGATATGATGGATGGTCCTAGTAGTGGTGTTGGATCTAAACATTTTGACTTGCAAAAGATTTAACAATTTTGACATATGAACTTGAATCTGCTAAGTGTGAATGTGGACTTAAACCATTTCAATCAAACATTTGAGAAGCACGAACCTTCTCACTAGTTAATTTCGCTTTTGGTGTTGCTCAATGTGCTTGCATAATTGTCTAAGCACAGACCAAATCCAATATGGTTTTTCTCCTCCATTCTTAGCATCGCTTATCATACCTTTGAGGTGATATGAAGCAAGCTTATTAAACTCTTTTTCAACTTGATAGTTGATAGAAGAATCCCGATTAAACTCTTTTCTAAAAAAGCAAAGCAATCACACATTATGAGTAATATTAGAAACGATTTCTAGAATAAAACAAAGAACATCTTAAACAGTGAAATTCATGTTCGTTTGTAAAAAGGAGGCACTTTTCTCCAAGAATACAGTGGTCCTTTAAAACAATTTTGAATGATCTTTCTGATTACAGTTGATACGTGGGTATGGTGTTAAAACCTGCTCATTAAAGTAACTTTTTTTTTTATGAATTATAACTATGTGAAATAAGCAATGTTATTTTTTAAAAAAACCCATACCATTTAGCCGAGAAGGATGCAACACAGGTAAACGTGAACGATCCACATATGTTCGCCAGCGTACAATACGCTATAAACACAAGAAAATTCAGAAGTTATCAATCCCAGGGACATTAAAACGTTAAAAACCTTAAATAATGTCTCGGAATGTGTAAAACCTGGTACGCAGAGATTAGAGCAGAGATTGAAACCGATATGACAACTCCTTCCAGAACAGTGATATTCCTCAAGCTCTTGCTGCTCTTCAGATAACGGCAAACTGAAACAGAATCAAGGGAGATAAGAAAGAAATTTTAAAAAGATGTCAGATTTGTAAACAATTCTAATTTAGAATAAGAGAGATTAACAAAGATTTATAAAACCTAGTAACTAAAGAATGTGTAAACCGACTAACAGAGATAACTTTAAAAAATCTAGACTACAAATGGGAGATTTGAGTAGAGATTAGAGTTTAACGATTACAAGTTAAAAAAATTATTAGCGACAAGGAGATTTGAACAGAGATTAGAGTTTGACATCTGAATTAGAAAGTTTAAAAATTTATACTAGCAAGGACATTTGAAATACTGATTAGCAGTTTTTTTTTGTGCACCCAAACTTTAATATAAATCAACTGCAGTTTTGAACATACAAAGACAAAGATTGTTTCGCAAGGGAGTCTGCAACAACATTAGCAGCTCTAGGAATAAATCGACAACCGAAAGAAGAGAAACTAGGGATAGAGATGAAGATGTCCGAGATGACCCCGTGTACTTCAAGTAAAACTGCTCAGGTATTGATAGCCCCCACCAGTTGTTGACAATCAGATTCGACGAGGAGACGAAGAACTCCCTTACTGATCGCATCCAAAATAACAGCTCTACATGCCAAAGCTTCTGCCATGAGAGGTGATGAAACATGTTCACAGATCTCAGAGTGATGAGAAGTGATCCCCTCTGCCCTTGCTATAGTCCAACCAAGCCCAGCCGCTTTTGCATCTCCTCTCCAAGCACCATCAGACCTACACAAAGCAAAACCAGGAGAGGCAACCGGAAGTCCAGAACTGAAGAGTGAGAGGCAAGAGACCCTGGCTCCAGACAAAGGTTCCCTTTTTTGTGCAAGCATCCACTCCTTAGCTTCCAGGATAGCTTTTAGCAACACTACATCCACATTAAGAGATTGATCACTGAAAACTCTTTGATTTCTAGTTTTCCAAAGACTCCAACATATCCATGGAGCCAAGCAACCTGCAGTAAGGCCAATAGGGGGAAGACATTTCAGTTTGTTGATGAAATTTAGGCCTGCTCTGACATTTTCATCTGCCAGATTAAACTCAAAAGGGTGTAGGGGTGCCTTTTCCCAAACTGCGGCTGCAAAAGGGCAGCTGAACAACAAGTGGACGATAGACTCCGATCTAACACAGAGTCCGCAAGCAACTTCTGCAGTTACATTCCTTGATCTCAGTTGTACCCTTGTGGCTAGAGCTCTATGCATCGCCTTCCAGAGGAACATTTTCACCTTAGGAGCTGTATGTAATGACCAAATCTCCTCTTTCCTTTTCACCCCCGCCAGATGAGCTCCCATAGAAGTAGCACAGAACTCATTTCTAGCAATAAAATACCCGTACTTGGTAGAATACACTCCAGAAGGATTACCAACCCGTACTCGCTTATCCTTAGCCCTAGTGTAAGATTCTATGCAATCTTCGTTGAGGAGTTAGTCTCATTGATATGTCAATATATATATAGTGAGTACAAGAGAATCTAAACTACCAAATATAATCTATACAACAAAGATCTTGGATATAGTCAGATCTTATTCAAACACGCCCCCGCAGTCAGAGCAGGAGGTTGACGAATGCTCAGGCTGGACCAAAAGTCGAGAAACAAGGGAGACGACAATCCTTTAGTGAAGATGTCAGCATATTGGTAAGCAGATGGAACATGGAGCACACGAACCTGACCAAGAGCGACGCGTTCCCGGACAAAATGAATGTCAATAGTCGATCATAGCCTTGGACATCGGTATGTGAAGATCAAGAAATAGATTATGTAACCATGATGTTTCGTCCACTGCGTTTGCCACGACACGGTATTCGGCTTTGGCACTGGACCGGGAAGTCGTTTGTTGGCGCTTAGTAGACCAGGAAATCAGGTTGCCGCTAAGAAATACGTAGTAATCAGAGGTGGAACGCCTTGTGTAGGAACAACCGGCCCAATCTGCATCTGAATATGCCACAAGACTGTCTACGGAAGATCAATACATAAGAAGACCATGAGTGAGAGTGCCTTTGACATACCGCAAAATACGTTTCAATGCGATGAAATGGTCCTCACGAGGATCATGCATGTAGAGGCAGACTTTTTGAACTGCATAGGCGATATATGGGCGGGTGAAGGTGAGATACAGGAGGGCGCCCGCAAGACTACGGTACAACGTTGCATCAGCAACCGGTGGTCCAGCATCGGCTGGCAGCTTAGGTTTAGAGTCCACCAGAGTAAGACAAGGACTGCAGTTGGACATAGACGCTCTAGCGAGAATCTCAGTGGCGTACTATTATTGCTGCAAAAAGAACCCATAGTCATCACGTGAAACCGCAATTCCAAGGAAGTAGTGTAGTTTGCCGAGGTCCGTCATTTCAAATCCGGTATGGAGGGAAGAGATTATGGAGTGAAGGAGGCGAGAGGAAGACGTCATGAGTAAAATATCGTCAATGTAGAGCAGGAGATAGGCGAGTTCCTTGTTATGATTGTAGACAAAAAGTGTCTGATCACACTTACTTTGCGTGAACCCAATTCGTTTAGCATATGTTGCGCAACAAGCAGACGTGACTAGGTTTTAAAGGATCAACAAACCAAGGGGGTTGATGCATGTAGACCTTCTCGTCAAGATCACCATTAAGGAATGCATTTTTTACATCTAATTGGTGTAGTGGCCAAACACGAGAAACCGCAACACCAAGAACTGCGCGTATTGTCGTTGGTTTAATCATGGGACTGAAAGTTTCATCACAGTCAACGCCAACCTGTTGAGAACGGCCATTGGCGACCAGACGAGCTTTGTAACGTGCTAAATTGCCATGTGCTTTGAGCCTGAAAAGCCATATACAACAAATAATGTTAGTAGCCACTGGTCGCGGAACAAGATCCCACGTCCTGTTTTTAATTTGAGCTCCATGCTCTGAGGTCATGGCTCCGTTCCAATTCAGATCTTTCGCAGCCTGAATATGAGAGAAGGGAAGTGGAGATATCGTTGATATATTGAGATTAAGACGATGTATCGGTTTCGTTATTCCACTTTTGCTTCTAGTGGTCTTGGGGTGCGAAAGGTTTCGGTTGGGCTGTATATTTGACGGAGGAGGTGGAGGAGCAGTGACCGGATTAGGAGGTTGCAAATTTGTCTGAGGAGGTGGAAGAGAAATTATCCGAGGGATTGGTGATGGTGGCAAAGAGGGCACGGCTTGTGGCTTTTCTTTTGGCTGCGGAGCTAAGGAAAACGGGAATACCGTTTCGTCAAAGATAACATGCTTAGAAAAGATGATTTTTTGAGTGGAGAGATCGAAGCAGCGATAACCACGATGGTCATGTGGATATCCAAGAAAGACACAAGCAGTTGATCTAGGTGCGAGTTTGTGTGGTGTGACCGGAAGAAGATTCAAATAATAGAGGCAACCAAAGATACGAAGGTGAGAGTAAGATACATGAATGTTGAAAAGACGAGAAAGAGGGACCTCATTGTGTATGGCCGCAGATGGGAGAATGTTCAGCGAATACACGAACGTGTGAAGCGGACAATGTTGTTTATCGTTCGAATCATTCGCTCTACTTTGTCGTTCAGCTGCGATGTGTGAGCGCAAGAGAACCGTATAGTTGTTCCTTCAGCGGCAAGAAACTCTAACATGGAGTGGTTGTTGTACTCCCCACCATTATCGCATTGGAGCGCTTTGATGGACCGATTGAACTGCGTTTTGACATAAGCCGTAAAGTGAAGGTATCTGCTGTACACATCGCTTTTGCGTTTAAGAGGATAAACCCATACAATTTGAGAGAAGTGATCAAGAAAAAGCAAATAATTTTTTATTCCACTAGGAGTTGTCACAGGAGAGGTCCACAAATCATAGTGAATAATATGAAAGGGAGAACAAAAAATAGTAGTAGAAGAAAAGAATGGCAGTCTTGTGTGTTTTCCTAGTTGGCAAGAGTGACACAGAGGACTATTGGTGCCTTTATTGCTTGAAACCGAAGATGAAGAAGATGCTAAACGACGAAGTGAAGAGTTACTCAGATGTCCCAGTCGCCTTTGCCAAACATCGCTAGTTGCAAGAGCAAGTAAAGGAGTTTGCTTGGCAAGCGGTGACACCGAGTACCGAGGGCCAGGACTGTTACACCAGAGCAGAAGAGTTCGAGTTGGTAGATCCTTAACACAAAAGCCAAAAGGGTCAATGTAGTAACCCTCACTATGGGTAAAAATCCCAAAATAAAAGTTCGAAGGAATGAATCGGAAAGAACTCAGGGAGAAGAAGAAGAGAAATGAGGGGGAAGACCTGGAGGATGTCCGAGGAAAAATCATGGAGTTGACGGACAGCCTAACCAAGACCGAAGTGACCGGCAAGTACCAAGGAGTGTTGGACAAGTGCCGAGAGCTGGTACCGAGACGTGCCGAGAGATGGTACTGAGATGTACCGAGAGATGGTACCGATACGTACCGAGAGATGGTACCGAGACGTATTGCCAAGACGTATCGCAAATTGCCGAGACGTACGGGCAACTACCGAGAAGGACGGTACAGACCAAGAAGTGCCGAGAGAGACCGAGAAGTACCGAGAAGGATGGTACGGTCCGAGTGTTACCGAGGATGTCCGAAGAAGTGCCGAGAGTTGCCAAAGATGTCTGAGAAAGCACCGAGAGTTGTCGAGAAGGATCGAGTGTTGCCAAGAGATGACCGACGACAGGCCAACAAAATTCCGGAAATTAAGGAATTTTTGTTTTCTTAAAATTGGCCAATGGGAATGCATGCAACTAACTGGGAGACAAATGGAATTTTTTCTTTATAAGCTGGCCAATAGATTTTCATGCAAAGGAGAGTGGAAGACATAATCATTTGTCTTTCTAAAAGGTGGCCAATAGATTTTCATGCAAGAAAAGTGGGGGCCAAGAAAAAAGAATCTTATGCCAAGTGTTAGTTTTGATTCCAACAAGTGTGATTCATGCAAGCTCTCACCAAACTTCACACTTCCACTATAAATAAGAGCTCAAGGGAGCCATTTTCGTTTATCCTACCCTTAGACCAAAAATAAGAAAGTTAGAGAGAAGTTAGAGAGTTAGAGAGAAGTTAGAGAGTTAGGGAGAGAGTATTCTTCCTTAGAAGCTTTTCTCTTCCGCGTTTAGCTAGCCGCGTCTGCTTAGGCCGTTACGCGTTGCTAGCTAGGACTAGAAGCCTGTTAGATTCGTTTCTTTCAGCCAAGTCTAGGTGAGTTTCGATGCATGTGATATGGCACATGATAGGTGGGGTTTTCATTGGTTTTTGCTTAGGATTTCTGAGTTAAATCAAAGCATTATTGTTGGGTTTTGGGGTAGATTCGTTTCTTTTCTTCTAGATTAAATTCTAGATAGTTAAGTCTCGTTTTCTTTGTTTCCTTGCATGTTGGTGTGAGGTTGCGTCTAGCCCTTAGTCTCTAGAATTTTCATTCTAGTTTCTTTGTCGGCTGTTGGTTGTGCATGTTTTCTTGTGTGCATTGCATGTTGGTTGTTTTTATGCTTAGCTTAGTCTCTAGATTTTATTCTAGATTCTGAAGTTGCATGTAGCATAATTGCATTATACTTGAATTTCTTGCTTGAATTTTTCGTTTAATTGCGCTTGCTAAGAGGTTAGTCTCGGACTAGATCGTGCGCGAGGTGAAATGCCCGTCACAGGTTCTAGTGCCGGAGAGCTTGAAATTTGGTAAGGATACTTGTAATTTTATGAGCTAAAAACCCATAAAAACTCAAGGTATCAATTGTTATAGGTCTTAATGCGTGTAGTCGCGAGAAATTCCGGCTAGCGTAGTAAGACTTGGTATGGCTGTCCTCATGATTCCGTACCACATACAGCCGCGTTCATGTAACCCATGTTCGTGAGTTTGTAGGGTTGGTTACGAAAAGCTTGGAGGTTACTGGGCTCGCTACCCTGGCCGCAGCTGTCTACACGACGGTGTAGCTTGAATGATGTTCCGGTTGCGTGCCTTTGTGGCTGCAGCGAGGGTGTTCACAAGGGTCTTGAGGAGAAGAAGCATAACGGGCCCATAACTAAAACTTGATTAAAGAATTTAATTTCTTTTAGTCAAGTTTATTGTTGTTGTTGTTGCCTGCTTGCTTGTGTAATTGCTTTATTGCTTTTATTGCTTGCTTGCTTGGTTGTTTGATTGCTTGCTAGATTAGTTTGCGTAGCTCACTATCTTCTGCATTGCTTTCTCTGATTGGGTGTTGTTGTTTGCTTGCTTGCATGTTGATAGCTTCGTCTTGCATGTTGATAGCTTAGCATTGTTGTAATTGTTGTTTGCTTGCTTGCATGTTGATAGCTTCGTCTTGCATGTTGATAGCTTAGCATTGTTGTAGTTGTTGTTTGCTTGCTTGCATGTTGATAGCTTCGTCTTGCATGTTGATAGCTTAGCATTGCATGTTGTTTGCTTAGTCTTGCATGTTGTAGCTTAGGCTCTCATGTAATTTTTTAGCTTGCATGTTGCGTGTTTCTTGTTGGGGTTGGGGTTGGGTTTGGTTTCTTGTTAGGTTTCCGAACTCACTGAGTGTTTTAGCACTCAAGATTCCATATTTGTTTTGCAGGTAACCTTAGTGGGGAAAAGCCTTAGAGGGGAGCACTGGACGTTAGGCCAGCAGGTGTAGAGTTGCATTGCCTTTGCAAGTCGTTTTGTAAAATTTAATTTGTCGTATTTTGGCCTTAGGCCTGGCGCCATTTTCGTATTAATGTTTTATGAACTTATTTTACGAAGTAAATAAAGTTGAAAGTTATTTTTATTTAAGTCGTGTGGTTTCGTTCGGTTCCAGCCTTGTCCGGGCCAACACAACGCACCAGGCCGCGAGGGTTGCAAAGCCTAGGTAATCTCGGTTGCGGGCGGAATTGTGCTAGGGAGGACCGGTCGGGAAGTCTGCAGCTTCCCTCCCTCAACTAGACCACCTCGGTGCAGTTTCCATAGTGGCGTCCCATGGCTGTCCTTTGGCATGCGTGGTCATAGGACGGTTCGGGGGCGTTACAGTCAAACTCAACAGAACATTGATTATCAGTCACAAACCGGCGAACAGAGATAAGATTTTTAATGATAGATGGGCACACAAGAACATTTATCAAGTGAAAGGAACGAGAGGGTGAAGGAATGCTCCCATGACCAACTTTAACCACAGGTGCGACAGAGCAATTACCGACCTTAATCAGAGGTAAGGAGTTCAAATTAAAAACAGAATGAAGGGTACCTTGTTGAGCGGTGACGTGGCTTATTGCACTGGTATCCATCACCTAATTCGGATCATATGGGTCTTGAAGGCTCATAGTGTTGAACGCATTGGCGAGAGCCGTTGGGATATGCTCTGTGGCAGTCGGAGGTGACGTTGTTTTCGCAAGGTGTGTCTCACTTTGATGTTGTGGAGGAGGACAAAGGATACCACCAAACTGGGAATATTGTTGGTGATGATGCAAAGGCTGTGACATCTACAGTGGCCCATGATAGTAGCTAGGCTGAGGAGGGTGTCGTGGAGCATACGCATATGGATAAGGATACGATGTCCCATATGGCCACGATGGTTGCGGAGGCGTAGAGGACCATGTGTTAGAACCACTGTTGTTGTATCGACAACTGCGGTTTCGGTTGGTGTTGTTGTAGCTACCACCACGGCCGCGTCCTCTACCACCACGATTGTTGTTGTTGGTGTAGCGCGAGGCTGGATTAGAAGACGTGTACAACACGTCAGGAGCAGAGTGATTATGTGGATTGGTAGGTGCAGGTCGGATCATCTTCTTGAGACGGTCTTCCTCCATGATCAACATGGATCGAGCAACAGAGAAGGAAGGAAAGGGACTCTTGTGTTTGATGACATTTATAATGGAGTCAAACTTGTCGTTGAGCATATGCATGACCAGAATTTTCTCAGGTACCGGAGATTCCACATTAGCAAGTAGATCTGAGAGAGACTTCAGTTTCTTACAGTACTCGTGAATGGTGAGATCACCAACAGAGAGATTTCGCAGTTCATTTTCAAGTTGCAGAGTGCGAGCCTCTTTATTATCCTGAAATAGGTTCTCGATTGCCAACCACAGATCACGCGCAGAACACTTGGTTTTAAGAACAGTGTCAAGTATGGATTCGGAGATGGTTCCTTAAATCCACATCTTGACGAGACCGTCATGTTCCTGCCATTGAGATTTGTCTGATGCCGGCGGAGGGGAGGATCCATCAAGGTGGCCTAAGACGCCAAAGGTGAGGCAGTGACTATCGAACAACTCTCTCCAAGTGTCATAACTGAGTTTGTCCATGTCGAGGAAAATTGGTATGTATGCACGGATCTGAGATATGCCGAAAGGCTTGTCATTCTTTGGAGGAAACGTGGTGGCCATAGTGAGAGAGAGGAGATGAGAACAGAAAATAGAAGAGAGAGATCAAAGGAGATCGAAGTGAATGAAGAAGAAGAAGAAGAGGAGAAGAGAGCGGAGCATGATCGAGAGAGCGGCTTAAAACCTTAGAAAGTTGAGCAGGTTTTAGGTCGCAAATATGTTACCATGTAAGATTCTATGTAATCTCCGTTGAGGAGTTAGTCTCATTGATATGTCAATATATATAGTGAGTATAAGAGAATCTAAACTACCGAATATAATCTATACAACAAAGATCTTGGATATAGCCAGATCTTATTCTAACACCCAGTCTACTTGGCTTGATTTAGCAGTTTAACATCTAGATTTACTTCTAAAATTATGTAATAATACCTCTCAGTTAGATCTCTCGAATGAAAAACTAAAAAGTGGCCTAGAGAACGATTCTGAGAAGTTGAAGGAGATGGTTAAATAATTTTGACACAGTTTTAGGGATTTTCAATGAGTTGCAGAAATTATAGCAAAAATTCAAGCAGTTAATGAAATTTTTATGTTTTTCTTCTTTTTTTTTGTGAAAAATTAAGGCTCAAATGGTATAAAGACGATTTATTAAGGATGTTGATTTTCTTATTATATTAACTTATTTGCATATCTAAATACCTTAAAACTAGGTACTATTCCGCGGAAAACCACGGGCTGAATTTTTTTTAATGAAAATTTGTAATAATTTATTTTGTTATTATGTTATTTATAATGGTTTGTAATTAAAATTTTGTTGCTTATATGATAATTTTTGTATTTTAAAAATATTTATTAAAAACATGTTAATAAAACATTTGTATGTAAGAATAAAATTATTTAAACCTTTGTTAAATCTTTGCTATAGTTGTGAAGTAAGTAAAAAATATATAACTAATATGTAAAAAAAAAATTATCTGTTAGTTTTTTAGTAAGTACAAATTAGTTTTGATTCTAACTGATTTTTTTTAACTTTTCTACAATTTATTTTATTTGATGTTTCCCCTATTTTCGTTTTTTAATTAAAATATTTATTTAATTAATTATTTAATCTTAATTAAGTTTTTTTAGTGGCAATTAAATATAATTTTTTTACACATATTAAGGTTAGTTTTATATTTGTACTTCCCAATTAATAAGTAGGATATCTAAATTATTTATTATATTTAAAAAAAAATTGTAGAAGCGTAATTAACAATATTAAACTTGTAATCGTTAATTAAAAAAAATATTGTTAAAAAATATTACGTACACTTATGGTTTTATGGTTGACTTTGCTTAACAATTACACTAAACTGTGACAAAATCTGAAGATGTAATCAACAATCGGGAACCAAATGACATCCTCAAAAATTACTTTTATATACATTTAATGGAACAAACAATATAATTCCAAAACATTGGAGTTTAACAGTGCAATATACATAGTAACATACATCAACATCATACAAGATACAACTAGTACTACGATAAAAAAATGTTGGTACGTACGTTTAAGTCAATGACTATTTGTTTAAATATAATCAAAGATTTTTATGATGTCATGGAGAAGGCAAGGCGTAGACCAACTCTATCCAAACTATCATTTGCAAGATAAAAGTTAGTGCAATCATTTTTTTCTCTCTGCACATTTTCACCAACTAATGAATTAAAAACTGTATAATGTGAAGATTAAAGTGATAACCAATTGGCATAACCGTTCAAGGTGCATCAACAGTTTTAGCATCATGCTCTGCCTCGATAAGCCATTCCTAGACCAAATTATTGTTAGGTTTTCCTCCTAGTGGAGAAACCAATTGGGTTTGGTTAACCAAATTTGGATTTGGGCAATTATATTAATCCATGAGATTAATATTGGGTTTTGGGTTATGAGACACTATATAAACCCTCATCACCTAATTATTGGCATAAGAAAAAAAAATAGGAAAATACGTCTTATTTCCCCCTCAACTATTATATCGTACCAGATCTACCCCGAACTTTGACCTCGTTCTAAATATCTCTCAAACTTAAGTTCTCCACCTATTTTTCCCCGAATTGATAGTTTTCATCAATTTCTCCAATTTTCTCGGTTTAAATGGTTTACGAACCAAACCCAATAATAACCGACACAAATTCGGTATGAAACCAATTTTTAAACCAGACCCGACCCATATATAAATACAATATCTTCTTCTGCTTGACTGGTTTTTCTTCTACCTTCCGTTATGAGGATCAAGAAAACACCATCCGTGAATTCATGCCTAAGAACAGGAGAATCATGGTCTACTTCAAACACAGTCCTTTCAATTTTTTTTTTATTTTTTTTTTGCTTTTACTTCTTCAAATGTGCAATGGTTTCTCATTTCTTTGATTCTCGTTTTTTTAATTTCTGGGTTTGGCAATTAACAAAATTAAAACAAAAAATTTGGGTTTGGGGTTTCCGATTGAATTTGAAATTCAGAAGTCTTGAACTTCTATCACAAGATCAATTCCAAAGAAATGAGATCACTATTTGTTGAATCGATCAAATTTGTTTAACGCGTGATAATTGGGAATATTAGGGATACAATATCTCACATTGGAAGTTGAGTAGAATTTTAAGTGGTATATATAAGATATGGGCCTCTCCATTCATTGCCAATTAGTTTTGAGTTGGAAGCCCATAATCTAATATGGTATCAGAGCCCGTCCGCACATGCTCTACCCAATCCACAATCGGTCCGGTCCAATAGTAGGCACACCGATTCATGCCCGAACATACCGAGATTGATGCTTAGAAAAACCATCATCTCGAGGGGGCGTATTAGGGATACAATATCACATATTGGAAGTTGAGTAGGATCTTAAGTGATATCTATAAGATATGGGTCTCTCCACTCTTTACCAATTGGTTTTGAGTTGGAAGCCCATAATCTAATAAGAAATTTGGAGAGAGAGAGAGAGAGAGGAGAGAGAGAGTTTGGGTGGTGTGTCTCGTTGGTTGGTTTCTTAGGGGCTGCTATTGGATTAAGAATTTTAATAGATTTTAATTAACGCAGGACATTAGTGGATTTAAAAGTCTAATGTATTTGTGTGGATTTTTAATGCATGGATTTGAAAGTCATTGACAATATATTTTTTGGTGATTGTTATAGATTTTTTTTGAAGTTATTTATAGGAAAAAAAAAGAAAAAAATTATCCATAAATTGTGTTATACACCAAAATCATATTAAATTAACAACATCAAGACTTTTACACAGGTCATGGAAGACTTCAATTAACATAGGGTTTGTGGAGTAAGAAACAGACACTGAACCCAGAAAAAAAAAATGTGATTATATCATGAACCCTGAAAAAAAAAGTTATAGATCATGAACCCAGAAAAAAATACTACAGATCATGGACCCAGAAAAAAAGTTATAGATCATGAATCCAAAAAAAAAGTTATAGATCATGAACCCAGAAAAAAAATTATAGAACACAAAAAAAAAAATCAAAAATAACACAGATTTGATGAATAAGTGTGATTATATAAAAGGATTGAAAAAAAATCAAACAATAATATGTCAAACAATAAGTGTGATTATATAACACTAGATTTTAATAGATTTTTTTAAATACACAATTGAATAGCATTTGATTTCTAAATACATCAAATTCCTTTAAAATCCACGATCCAATAACACCCCCTTAGTTTGATTTTTGGGCTTTGTTGTTTTGATATCGAATTGAAATTTTGAAATTCTGGGATTTTTCCTCCATGTTGATTGATTCACAATCTTGCTTTCATTGTTTAAGAGCTAGATGTTGTACATGATTTAATCAATTGCAAACGATTATGTATGGGGAATCTCACGTCAGAGATGATAGAGAAAACCAAAAAGAAAATTAATTTTGGTTTATTGATATTTTTAATTTTGGGGTTTGATGGTTTAATTTTGAAATGAGATTGAAAGTAGGTTTAATCCGGCTAATAGGATTTGTTAATTGGTTAACCAAATATTAAACCAACAGTGAACCATATAAACTATATTTATGGAGAATTAGATAAGAAGTTTTAATTCACGGAGAAATAGGAATTGAACTATCCATTCGGGAAGAAATAGGTGGAGAACTTAAATTTGAGGGAGATCTAGAATGAGGTCAAAGTTCGGGATGGATCTGGTATGATATGGTAGTTTTGAGGAGGAAATAAGACGTTCTTCCAAAAAATAGAGAGGAGAGAGTTGAAGAGAAAAACAGAACCTTTAGGGTTTGGTGTTTTGCACGTTTGGACATTCAAACGAACTCCGATCTGGCTGATTTTTTTAGGATGGCTTCGTGTCTCAGTGTTCTACATATTTGACGGTGGAGATCTTGTTTTAACGGTTGGTGTGTGAGAAATCTGAGTTTCAGCGTGACTGGTAGTGTATGGAATTTCCAGATTTTTCTTCAGCATCTATCGTAAGTGTTTGTAAAATCCAACGGTGAGATCTTCTTGGTTTGTGCTGAAATTTTGCAGAGTTGTTCCTGACCTGTTTATCTAGAATATGTACGGTGGAGATCTAAATAGGTTGCCGGAATCTTAGTAAATCTAGGATTGTCTCGAACTGCATATTTTTAGTCTTTTGTGTTCTCTCTCTTGTGTTGTTTTCTTATTGAGATTGCTACTTGTAGCCTTAGTCTCTGGAGAGGACGTGGTTGTACTCAAATACATTGGTGATAGTGGAATTTTGAGTGGACTACGGTCCCGTGGTTTTTACTCCTCACATTGGGAAGGTTTTCCACGTACTATATAATTTTGTGTCTCGTTTATTTTACGCTTTGAAGTTTCTGCTACCAAGATTATTATATTTCCTCACAGGTTCACATAAGTTAGTGTGAAACTTTATTCCGCTGCGCAACTGTGCGTTGCTTCCCCAACAATTATGAGAATATTTTGGTGAAGAAGATTTTCCATATATTGGGATATGGAGAACCAAAAATCAAACCAAGAAATCTTATATATACCACTTAAATCCTACTCAACTTTGAACGTGAGATATTGTATCCATAATAATCAAACACTCTGATTTTGGTCCCACTTGTTACTACTTTGCATAAACTATACAATTCGATAAAAATGAGTATGAATTTTTGTTCGGTGGATTTTGGATTAAGTTTGACGCTAATCATTGTAAACAAAAGCTTTAGTTGGTCATTCATTACAAAGGTACAGAAGCAAACCAAGTCAATCAATTAACGTGGATAATGCTACATGCATTGGTAGTTTGGTACCTAATTCATCTTATAACCAATTAACCATCATTAATTATTCATTATCATTGGTTACATGACAACAATACATATCAACTTAATTACACATACATATATTTACTGTTTTCTCCCTTACAATACAACAATAGACGTTAATATAGAGAGATTATGATGAGATGGAGATGACATGAGAGTTTCACTGGACAATTTGGTTAGAAGAACCAATTAACGAGCTCGTCCGCGTGGCTTCCAGCTGGAGGAGGCACATCTTGCATCACCTTTTCATGCCCTTTTGGATAGTATATACCCGTGCCTTCATGTGGCACCCAACTAGTCGCTGGTGACGACGTCTCTCCGGCGCCGTAGAAGCCTCTCATCGTCTTCACTTCCTCTCCGGCGCCGGAGCCTTCCGTCTTGGCCGTCTCCCTCACTATGTCGTGTGACGCACTCTTCTTGTGAATCGATTTCCTAAGCATCGGCCTATATATATGCAATTGCATGCGTTAATATATGACATGACACTAACTAAGCAATCACACAACTATTATTTGGTCAAAGAACCAAATCATAACTTTATGATCATTCCTAGAATATGAATAGATTTTCACAATAGAGTAAATTAGCATAGACAAAACAAAAATGCATTTGCTCAAATAATCGGACACTATATAGGTAAACTTACTTGACGAACATGGTGTTCATGGTTTGTGCACCACGAGAAGAGAAGGTGGAAGTCGCCATGTCAATCTCTCTATATGACCGATCTCTAACAATGTGTGTATGAATAATCGGATATGTAGGTGAATATACTAATATGTATTTATATTATGTTTGTATAGAGAGAGTTGCATCTATTTATATATACTCACTCACACACACATCATTAGAATGTGAATGGAATTTTCAACAAGATTTGAATAAAGATTATAAAAAAAAAAAAAAAAAAAAAAAAAAAANAAAAAAGTTTGAGGATGGAAGGAATGATGGAGAGGGATCAATCCAGATGCACACTCCCCAATGTAGGATTTATCGTCAGACCCATGCCTCTTTTGTCCACGTGGCGTAATCCACGTCTTCTTATTTTGGATCAATCTTCAACGAAACGTATGCATTACACATGATCATGTTTTTTGTCCACTTGTGGCGTGTGCATGATTCATGACCCATTTTGACTTACATTGAGGCCTTATATTGAAAGCCCGTTTAAGACTCAACAAAAGAGTCTTTAATTTGAGGCCCATACTAGACCGGAATCCATATTTACTTTTAAAAAGGATTAATTAATGAAAAAATCTTGATATAATAAAGCTATATTTATTAATTGTTGTGTGATTATGTTTTTCTCTTCTTTCTCTCGTTGCTTCCTATGTTGTTGTTGTTGTTGTAGTCTTTCCTTCTTCTCAGTTTCTCAGGTAAAATTCTCATCTCTTTCCTGACCTTCTCTCATCATCTATTTGTCTACTTTAAATTTTTGGGTTTGTTTTACTTTCATCTCCTTTGTGTTTTTCGTCTCAAAGTCACGTTTTTTTTTTGCTTATCTAATATAATTCGATATGTCGGTCTATATACGAGTTTCTCTTTTTCACCGATGATCGTTCGTGATTTGGTCACAAAATTCGAGAGAGTTGCCTATAGGTTCTCTTTTCTATATGATTTTGAGAACTAGCTATGATGTCAAAATTCTCAGGTTAGCGTGAGCCATCATCATGGGACTAGAATCTAAAGGAAGAGCTTGGTTTGGTAAAATCTATAACAAGTTGGAAACTTTACTTGTTGAGGTTGACTCTTTCACTTCTCAGGTACGTACGTAAGTCCATTGTTTCATAATTGTCATATTAAATTCTAGGGTAATGATGTTTTAGAGAGTAGAGACGATTAAGTTATGGTTTTCTTATGTTGGAACAGAGCACGCTTTGTTTAAAACCTAGTGATCTTCCGGGATTTGAATCTGTTAGAGGTGAACCAAAGGAAGTAGCAGAACAGGGCCGTTCTTCTGTATCTTATAATGTGAAGCAACACCATGGTGATCGTGTTGCTTCACCTCGACGTGAGAGTCTTTTTGATCCACCGTCTCATCAGAACTTTGACATGCCAGGACATGTTGTGGTTGAGAAACGAGTTCAAGAAGACAGTTTGCAGGAGAATTCATCAGCCTCCTCGTTTCCTGTTGGAGATAAAATACTCTCTACATCTCCGTTGATTGAAGACGAATGTGATGCTACTACTCTTGTTGATGAAAAACAATTAGTTACTGATGAAGAGTCTCATCAGGTCTTGTCTGATGGAGAAACACACTCTACAGAAGAGTATCATGATGCTAATCTGACATCAGCCACTACTATTGGTGATGAAGAACCTGTAGTTACTGATGATGAGTCTAATGGAGAAGCACTCTCTACATCTCCATTGCTTGAAGAGTATCATGATGCTAATCTGACATCAGCAACTACTGTTAGTGATGAAGAAACAATAGTTACTGATGAAGAGGAGACTCATATCACTAACACATTGACACCTCAGATATTTTCTGATCAACCAAAGGAAGCTACAGAGGACAGTTCTTCCGAAGCTTCTATCATGCAGCAAGACCATGACCCTGTTGATTCACCGAGTTGTAAAACTCCTTCTGATCAACCAAAGGAAGCTGCAGAGGACAGTTCTTCCGAAGCTTCTATCATGCAGCAAGACCATGACCCTGTTGATTCACCGAGTTGTAAAATTCCTTCTGATCAACCAAAGGAAGCTGCAGAGGACAGTTCTTCCGAAGCTTCTATTGTGCAGAAAGACCATTTACTCTATTCACCGAGTTGTAAAAGTCGTTCTGATCCACCGTCACATCAGAAATTTGACATTTCAGAACATGTTCTAGTTGAGGAACGAGTTCAAGGCGATATTTTGCAGGAGAATTTAGTTCAAGAAGATGGTTTTGAGGAGAATATATCGCCCTCCTCCTCCTTGTCTGACGAAGAAATACTGTCTACATCTCCATTGCTTGAAGAGTATTGGGATACTTCTCTGACATCAGCCTCTACTATTGGTGATGAAGAATCAATAATTACTGATGATGAGTCTCAGAACACCAATACATTAACCACTCAAAACTCTTCTCCTGGAAGCTCTTTGGTTTTTCCAGATGGGGAAAGTGTAGAAGAAGTTAGAGTTGAATCCTCCTTGCCGGATGGAGAAATACTTTCTACATCTTCATTGCTTGAAGACTACTGTGATGCTAATTTGACATCAACCACTACTCTTGGTGATGAAGAACCAATAGTTACCGATGATGAGTCTCGGATCACTAACACTTTCACCCCTCATAAAGTTTCTCCATGCGGGGAAAGTGTAGAAGTTGGAGATGTATCGTGCAGAGGTGTTGTTTCCACAGAATCTCAATCTACTCAAAGTTCTATAAGAGGTTTTGGGACAGTAGCAGAGAGTAATGATGACGCCGTTCTTCCTGCGCTTGGTATCTTTAAGGATAATGATTCAAGTCCGAACGATCCACTCGCCACCAAGATTACAGATGTACCTGTTCAAGATAATGTGCCAAACATGAGATCCTCTAATGCGGGTTGGTGCTTCTGTTTTCTCTATTTTTAAAAAAATTCTACTCATTTCTGGTTCACTTAACAGTTCTAAAACCTTCAATTGGTCTCCTCACACGTTTTCTTTTGTTAGATGTGATGAATGACAAATCTGATGTTGCTCCATTGGATATCAATGCATTGTACCACATCGATTTTCGAGAAGACTCCTCGTATGTTGACAACAATGCAATGCGTGTTAAGACCATTTCTCCATTGGATACCAATGCATTAAACAGCATGCAATCTCGAGAAGACCCCTTGTATGTTGACGACAGTGTGCTTTATGCAATGCATCTTAGGACTAAGAAACTCAGATCCTTCAAGGTTCTAAACTGCTTTCTCCCTCTTTCTCTAAGATATTTCTTTGTGATATATAAACTTGAACCTTAACTTTCTTTTTAGTGAATACTAATCTTGATTACAGATTGTTCTGACTGATATTATACTTGAATTTTGGCTTACATGATCTAACCCCTTAGAAAATCTTAGCATTAATTATCTCTCATCGCCTAATTTTACCTGTCTCTATAATCAGCAGAGAAAGATCTTGGATGCTTTAACTTCAAAAAGAAGAAGAGAGAAGGAATATGAGCAACTTGCAATTTGGTTTGGAGATGCGGAGATGGGTTCTGATCTGGCCACTGGGGAAGACTCTAAACAAGTGAAAGCCATGGACTCCAAAAGCTCACAGCTACTTGAATCAGAAGATTCCCAATGGGAGCTATTGTGAGATTTTTTGTTCACCTCATATTGTACAAGTTAAAATACGCCCTGTGATTTATCTTGAGTGAGACTCATGTTACCTTATTTAAACATAAATGAGCTAACCTGCTCTGTGATTGAAGCTTTTTTGACAGTGAATAACCAAAAATATTATCCCATCTTTTCTTGCTTTCATATCTGCTCCAAAACAAAACTTGATAAACTTGAGCTTGACACTCCCAAGAAGGGATCAGAATGAATTGCGGTGACTGCGTAGCAAATATGCATATAGAATCTCATTCCATGTATCAGGAACTCCTGGCAAACACCAGTGGATGCAATCTCCATATTTTTTAGGATCAGCTCTTTGTTCCTTTGTCAAGAGCTTCCCTCTCCGTTCACCATACACAGTTGTATGTCCATCTTTTCTATATTCTGAGAGTTTTGTAATGTTCAGGAACGTGACATTTTCTCCAACTCTTCTAAGAACATCACCAACTATCTTCATGATTTCTTGATTTGATCCTGTGCCCCAATATGATGGTTTGTCTATTGGATATAACTCATCATAACATGTTCCATCGCTTCCTGGATTCCACTCCCAGCTCCTGCAAAAAAGATCACACACCAAAATCACTATCCTTGTCTTTGGAAATTGAATATGCTTTCTCTAATAACCATCTATAATCTGTTAAGTGTTACATACCATAGATGAGTAGGAGACATACTCGTGAAGAAAACTCTTTGCTTCTCGGGATTGATCTTCGTCTTAAACCACTTGGCCCATGTTTCTAACGCCATTTTATAAGCAGTCGTCACATTATACTCTCGGACATCACTGGTATCTCCAAACCTGCATATGCATATATATGAGTTTTCCTTCTATCTCTTTCTCCAATGCAAACTATACTCAAATATGGCTTATGCGTTATAATATAGCTTACGTTGCATTGATCTTAGGTTGATGCATCCACCATACATAGCTCTCAAAGATTAGAACATCAACGCCTTCCCAGCTCTTGCTATGTTTTTCAATGGCGTCAAGGTTAACCAATCTTTTGTGTACTGTATGATTAGTTGCATGATCTGAAATTGATTCTACGATGAAAGGCGCCCAGTAATACTCGATGGATACATTGTATTCCTGATCAATTGCATACACTTTAGTGTAAGAAACTATCTTTGCCTTTTCTTATCATTCATGTTGAAAATCTCTTCCAAGGAAGATGAGTTTTTATGTACCTCAGCTTTGAAGATCTTCATAGGAGGAATCCTGTGAAAGGACTTCTTCTTGTCAGGGATAACTGACTGTACCATACATACCATCGACTCGAAAGTGCTTCTTTGCACCGAGTCTCCTATGAACATTAGTCTTTTGTTTCTCAACACGTCCAACAGTTTCAGAGCATCGAACCTGAAACATCTCAGAGATTTTAAAACATTGCTCAAGTTTGGCTTCGAAAGAATCACAACATATGCTTTTTCTTTCTTACCTGGGCAAGTCGCATGAGTTTGGTTTCCATCTCCAGTTCTGGTAATAAGAATCAGGCCGTCCGTTTCGTTGACATGTTGTTTGTTTGACTAAGTAAGGACAGCTCTTCTCTGTATAAAGAGGGTAAGAGACATTGTCCCAAACCCATTGTCCTTCAAAGACATTGCAGCTCTCATCAAGCTGATCCTCTTTGGTGACGAACACTGCCTCTCTTTGTCTGAAACCATAGAGTTGGAATATTCGACTCTCGTTACTCTTGAGTTCATCAAGGATCAAACTCACGGAACCTAGAACTAGAAGACTAGCAAGCACAACTTGGAAGATGGATTGAATAATCCGCGAATCTGTTGAAGTTTGTATCGACATTTGAAACAGACTTAACTGAAGAAATTAGCTCTTTTAGAACTTCTTCTTCTTGCTATTGAGCACATGAATCTATGTTTGATGTTTGAAAGAAGCCAATATCTTCACGTACAAGCATCAAAAAATAGCGTTGTTCCATGCAACCACCAGTTGGTGATCCTTCTCTATTAGGTAGCAAGTCCCCTTTTTGTTGTTGTTAATTGGTTCTAAATAGTGATATGATAGAAAACTTAAAAAAAAAAAAAAACAATTCCACGAAGGTCTCGGATTGAATTTTTAGGAGAAACTATTCTCTGATCTGGCCCAGCAAAACTAGTCACCAAAGAAAATCCAGTAATGGCCATAGGAGAGCAATTATGAACGTAACAACCACAAAACAATTAAAAAGTTTAGAACAAGCCTGTTCACTTGATGACAAGGCCAAAACAAAACACTTCAAACGTTCACTTTTCTGTACAGTTGACAAGAACCTAATACAGAAACAATCCGATGGGGAAAAGGCTGGAAAAAAAGGCAACCTAGCTTTGCTACTGAAAGAGATGCAAAAAGTTTGACAACGTGATCGCTCCAACCTATGCTAAATACTTCCACAATCTTGGTTAATTACCGTTATCAGATCCATGTCCTGAGCTGTCGCTATCAGAATCTGCATAACAAATGAGGAATGAGTAAATCTGGTTTGGAAATGTGATGTTGATAAGGAAAGAACAGAAGCAGTTTAAAAAATTTACCACTAGAACACGAGCCTGAGCCACTACTAGAACTGTTAGAACTACTTGATCCACCAGCATTTACTTCTTGTCGAACAGGGGATGCCACATGACCTTTTAAAGTGTCAAAAACAAATTAAAGAAGAATTATTGCAGTGGGGCTAGAAGACTAATATAGTAGAGTTTGATACTATCTCACACCTAATTCAGTACCTTTTGGGGACTTAAGGCCAGTTGTTAGAGTGCTCTGCGAAGACGGAAGAAGAAACATGATAGTATTAGCCTAGTACAAGTTATATGGAAGAAGTAAGAGAAGTGAATAACAACAATTATTTATTTGCTCTCACCGGTTCTTGGACACTATTGTGAACAGATTCAGCATCTCTTACTGAGCCCAATGCCAGTTCCTCCTTTTTCTTGCTCAAGCTCTTCTTATATTCAGTGACGAATCTGTAAAGCTCCCAAAGTGTTTCGAGATCAAGACTATCAATATCTAACTCAATCTCATCGTCTTGTTGAGCGAGTTCTGGATTACTCTTCTTTATAATCTGCACAACTGCCTCTAGCTTGTCATAAGGTAATTCCTGAAGGTCCTCACTAAGACTCCGCTTCTCTTCAAATGTCAAGTCCCTGTTTCCAGACGCCTCCTCTTCTTCAGGCCTCTTCTCGGGGACAACAGTTAGAACTGCAGGTTCCACTGGGTTTGTCATCGATTCTGCTCTCTCCACAGTCCTATTTTCAACTATTTTAGTTGGTGGAGACGAGGAACGTGACGGAGGACGTAACGGTAATCGCTCTACACTATGAGTGTTCGTTGAAACAGGAGCATGGAAATCAATATCACGGACTGGTGTTTGCCTCCTATTAAGTAACTCATACTGCTTTTCAAGCGGTCCCCATTTCTCTTCAAACAGATTCAACAAAATCCCAGCCATACTATGCACATCATGCCCAACAGGATTATACAGCATTGCATTGTTAAAAGTAAGTCTAACATCCTCAGCAAACTCCAAAGGTGACTTATACCAACTCTTACTCAACCTAGTCTTCACTGTTCCCAAATCCATAGGCTTCTTTATTATATTATGATAATCATGTAAACCAAGCCTAACCGTATCAACAGGAGTATTGAAAACCCATCCAGACTTATGCTTCATCAACTTCGTAAGCAAATTGTTGCAGCTCTTCAAAATCTGAACCGTACCTTTATCAGACGCAGCAGCTGCTCCGTGTACTCCCTTCTTACCACCGTTCGCTGCTGTTTTCACCTTCTTGTTCGACAGAGGTGGTAGCTCCGCGGACCCAAAACCGCCGGCGAAGTTACCTTGTGGTTCGAACCGTTTAATCAAGCTCCTAACTTCTTCAAGCTCAGCCATTAGTTTCCGTTTCAAGTTCCTAACTTCAAGCTTAGAAATTGAGCTCAAACTTATCTTCATCATCTGATGGTTCTCTTCCGAACCAAGCGAATTTGACGGAGACACGAGCGGAACCGGTCTCACCGTCGTGGGTCTCGATCGTTTCTGGCTTTTGTTTCCACTATCACTCCATTTATGCTTCGTCTTCGGAACACCACCACCGGTTATAGGACCAGACGCCATTGCACTCGTTGACGAGATTTCTCCGAAACGGAAAATTTAGGGTTTTTCTAGGGTTTGAGCGCCAATACTGTAGATTTCAAACAAGGAATCGAAAGATCGTGTGAGAGATTTTAGGATCGGTGGGTTCATGAACATTCAACTGAGATTGCAACGACGAAACAAACCCTAGGAAGCAAATTTTTTTTGGAGTCGCGAGAATCGCGTAGAAACACGCGCTTTGAGCTCACGCGCCTTAAAGAAACCCGAGAAATTAGGGGAATTACACATGTGTTTAGTGTGACGGTGTAATATACACTCCTACGCTTTCGAAACTAAACCGGACATAACCGAGGAATTTATTATACCGGTTTAGTTACAAATCTCAGTTGATTAGTAGAGAGATTTGACTTAATTGAATGTGGAAAGCATATAAAAATAAGCTAGACCATGTGCAATTACATTGAGAAACGAAACTTTGATATAAAAACTTGAGAAAAGATCCGAAATTTAAGCAAAAGAATCAACCTCAATAGTTACAATATCCAAATTCACAAAAGAAGCAAACCAAGAAAATGGCCTTCAAGAACCATTCTTCAAGAACAAGTCTGTCTTCTTCTTCTTCCACTTCATTCAGGTTCACAACAATCATTACATTAGCACTCATCTTCTCTTCTTCTTACTACATCTTCTTCTCACAGTTCGATTACTCTCCGGTGACATTTTCCTCGGTGAATATTCCTCCGTTCGCTGGAGATCTACGAGACCTTACATTCCCTTGGAACAAACTCTCTCTCGGGCCAATCTCCGAGAAGCTCAAACTTGCCGTGTTTTGTAAATCATGGCCTGTTGGTTCGATCCCCGGAGGAATGGAGCGTCACGCTTACACTCTCTACAATTCTCTTGCCTCAAGAGGTCACGAGATTCACGTCTTCACGGTTTCTTCCGACAGAAGTAACCGTGAAGAGTATCACAACAATGGGGATCTCCATGTTTACTTTGCTCCAAACGAACACGGCACACTAAACCACTCTCAAGCTTTCGAGATCTTCGACAGAATCAACGGTGCAGATCATCACCCCTTCGATTATGTTCATACGGAGAGTGTTTCTCTGCCTCATTGGCGTGTCAAAATGGTGCCTAACGGTGACATAGCTGTGACATGGCACGGTATCTGGTACGAGATTATGCATTCCAATCTTTTTCAAGAGCTTTCGAATGATCGTCCTACTAGCTCTGATCTTCAACAAACGATGCCTAGACTCGTCGATGAGATCAGATTCTTCCCGAGATATAAACAGCACATTTGCATAAGCAACAGCGCGCGTGAGGTTCTCGTTAACATCTATCAGCTTCCTAAGAGAAACGTTCACGTTATAGTCAACGGAGTTGACCAGACCAAGTTTGTGTATTCCCCTAAGTCTGGAGCTAGGTTCAGGGCCAAACACGGTGTTCCTGATGGTAATGGGACAGTTATTGTGATGGGTGTCTCTGGACGTTTGGTGAGAGACAAAGGACATCCACTTCTCTACGAAGCGTTTGCTTCGATCGTTAAAACTCACCCGCAAGTGTATCTGCTTGTGGCTGGATCTGGTCCTTGGGGAAAAAGATACGCGGAGTTGGGTGAAAACGTTAGGGTTTTAGGAGCTTTAGAGCCAGAAGAGCTCTCTGGTTTCTACAACGCTTTAGATGTGTTTGTGAACCCGACGTTAAGACCACAAGGGCTTGATTTGACGATCATTGAGGCGATGCATTGTGGGAAACCGGTCGTAGTACCTAACTATCCGAGCATTGTTGGGACAGTGGTAGTGGATGAGCGTTTTGGGTACACATTTTCTCCAAACATGAGATCTCTTGTTGAAACTTTGGATTCTGTTGTAAGAGATGGGTCTAGGGTTTTGGAGATGAAAGGACTAGCTTGCAAAGAATACGCTCTTTCCATGTTTACAGCGACTCAAATGGCTTCGGCTTATGAGAGATTCTTTATGTGTATGAAGAATGAGAGGTATTGTAAGTATCCTCTTCCAACAGATAATTAATTTTTTCATCGTTTTTGTAATTTTTTTCATATATAAAGATTCTTTTTAATTTGTAACTTACTTTGAATTATAATCTTGAATTATTACTATTTGTTTGATCGTCATTCGTCAAGCTCAAGGTTGGGACGACTTGTACGTTTTTGTAGATTTGTAACGAAACTAATAAGAAGGAAATGAAAAAATTCGAGACATCATAGGTTTCATTTTTGATCTCTTAAAGAAAGATTATAAAATTGAAGAAGTTGACTTCGATCTTAAATAAAAAGTATAGTTTTCCTTATAACCAGATCTCTGTGTTTCCCCTGTTTTTTTTTTACTTCAATCACTATCTTTCTCTCTCTTTATATATATATATATATATATATGTTTTTGTAATTTTGGTAGACGATGAGGAGAAAGAGTGTATTATACTATACTTTCCAAACATAATTTAAAGTGTTTAATCTACACGAGCCAGCCACCAAGAGAATCAAATACAGGATAGCTTAAACTAATCAGTTTCCCTTTTCAAAGTATATTTCTTTACCCTTTCTCATATACTTTATATGTAAAGGCCTCTCTACTAGACTACTAGCTATATCGTGGAATGTATAAGGTACGTAAAGCATGCACAATTCATAAAATTCGTAACGAACAGTTACATCAATTTATTGTTTACGCCGAACGTACAAACAAGGCTTACAAACAAACAAAAAAAAAAAGAGAGAGAGAGAGAGAAAAGGATTGATATGTTTTCTTCTAAACCGCTTCTCGATCAAGAACAAAATATACATCCTCGAATTCAAAACTACGAGAGTATAAGACTTAGTGATGGCGAGGATCGGGACCTCCAGGACTTAGTCTCATAGACTCATTAAAACCTCTTTCCATTAGCTTCTCCATACTCGCTTTCAACACTTTCTCTGCTTCTCTCATCATACGCCCTCGTTTCATACCATCTACGTATAGAGATCGCTGCTGCAGTGGTCGAGACGCTGATGAAATCGATAAGGAAACGCATATCAAGAATAAGCACAGCCAGAGTTTCGAGTTAGCCATGTGTTAATGTGCTAATGATTTAATTTAGAAAGGTGTTAATGATTTTGTAAAGTTGGTATACAATGGTTTTGTGTATTTTCATCACATGCTTGAGGCATTTATATAGAGAAATGGCATTGGGGTCATGATGAATCTCATTGAAATGCTATACATTATAAAATAGATAAGACGGTCGAGACGACAAAAAACAAAATAAAGGCGGTCGTGGAAGGAGATTTATAATCGAGGCTAAATAAGATGCACTTTTTAATACATATATGCAATATTCCTTTTGTCAACATATAATGATAAAATATATGAAAGCTAAGAAAAATACAAAGAATGAAAACTTTTTGAAATAATGCATGCGGATCAATTCATTACTAGATTGTAAATGTATTCCTAGTATATACCCACAAAGGAAAATTTCAAGAAGAAAGAAAAGTTTAAGTGTTGAAGATGACATGTGTAATTAGGAGAAAGAAAGATTGTGTAATTAGAGTGCCTTTGAATGATAAACCAACTAAACTAGTTCACAATATAAAAAGGCAAATATGGGGGACAATTGTGATTTGTGAATGGACTCAAATTTTATAAGTTGTCGTAGTTAGAAGTCAATCGATGCCGACTTTTTTTTTTTTTGGGTTGGCCTTTAGTTTAGTTGACCATTTGAGTTAACTAACGTAACTCCGAAGCAAAGGATCCAAGTAAAGTCGTTTCATTGGATTTTTGATTCTATCGGCTGAATCGACTGAAAATAACCGAAGTTATAAAATAACAAGATATCACTAACAAGGAAAAGCAACCATGAATCTCTCTATACTATGTCAATATATATTGAATAGACATTTTAAAAAGAAAGAACTTAGAGAATATTCATGAATCATGATGAGTTGATGTCCAAATCACTATCTTTGTCATTTTGATTCTTTGAAATTAAATATAAAGACTAGGACAAAAAAATTCAGTCTATTTCATATATGTTAATAACAAGTTGAAGACTCTTTATGATTTTTAAAAAAGTTTATTAACGGAAACGATTTTGGATTTTGTCGTGGATAGACGAAGTGAAATACCAATTGGAAGCTCGAAGAAAAAGTGATTAAAACACTAACTTCAACCCAACTATTAAAGAGAGTTTATTTATCCAGAGAGGAAGAAAAAAAACTATTTGAAGAGACCATAATAGACAGAAATACCTAATTTTTGAGATTACTAATAGATTGTTTTAAATATGTTAGATTGGATATCCAAGAATCTTAGCTTGTGCAATGGAGATACGATTTGTATAGTATTGGTTAATTTAGATACTCAAGATTCTCTGGTACTATATTCATATATTGTTTTGATTGGGTAGATGAAACAAATTACGGAAGTTTACCAAATTGCAGATATGTTGATGGTAGTCTAACTCTTTTTGTCAGTTTGATGCTAAGACAATAACGCATATGGACATATATACCAATCATCTAATTAAACATCCCATGCAGTATTTGTTTAAAACACGTCTCTACTCTCTACCAAAACCGCTACATGGCCGAAAGCGATATACATTACAAAACTTGATGGACATATAATGTCATTGTATAACACATTGCTTAAGTATTGATACAAATTAGTATATTACATATTATGGTAAGAAATTAAATGTTATTTGTATATCTATTTTAACCTTTTAACGTATTTCTATTTCTGATACGATTGTAGATTATTTTGTTCTTGCGTGAATATGATATATTTTTTTCGTTGACAAGTGAATATTTATCATTTTTAATACATGGAGAGGTATGTGCTTGTTCGTCAATAAACTAAACATATCCATTTCTTTATCGTCCGTTCGTGGACCAAAAAATCATTTTTAATACGTTTGTGGAACATTTAAACCATACCTCATTTGATAAAATTAGAAACATTTTGCGAGTTGGACCAATACCACATGAAACACCATGGTATTAAAACAATATTTTCTTAACACACTTTTTATATATCTTTTTAATTTCAACAACATATGCATTATACGGAGTTGGATCCGATACTATTGCAATTTGCAAACCAATATACTATCTTAAGAAAACTCACATAACCATATACATGATTAAATTATGGTTTATAAACTCATAACAAACGGTCAAATACATATAGACGAAACAAATGTTTAGAATCCTACAAAATACCAAAACATTGTTAGATTAACCGTATGCAACCCAATACGTGGTAATCTAGTAATATCCACGATCCTCCTAAAACTATTGCTTCACCCTCTAGTTTGAACGATTTACACCTTCTTCATAATTAAGTGTATAATCTACTGGACCTAGACTTTAACAAAACTTGAACTTTCTAGCTAGAAAACTATAGTTTCACAAAAGGTGCGTATGGAGTATTAAGAAAACCTTCGTGTAACGAACTGAAGTCCAAAATGAGGTCCCTTGAATAAAAAAGCACTAGTAAAGTACAAAAGTATAGTCGGTCCTCTCAGATGAGAAAGGGTTTATGAATGGGATAAGACGTAAACTAACTACTCTTAAGTGGTCCTCGCTCCTCTGGACGGCACTTTCTTACATAACGCACTTCAACTCTTACTTACTTACTTTTATCCAACTTTTTATTCCATTTAGCTCGAAAATATAACTAAAATAATTATATCTATTCTTTTGTCTAGTGTGTAATGCTTGTTTATCAATTATCTTTTGAGTTAAATAACAATCAAAGGACACATGGTTCCACATCCATAGTGTGCACCCAATTATGGCAGAAGCTAGAGTGATATGGTTCTTTCAAGCAACTCCACGGTATGCGTTCCTCATATGGCTGATGGTGAAGAACAGACTCACAACAGGAAAAAGGATGGCAACATGGAACACCACTGCAAATACAGGATGCATTTTCTGCAATAATCCAACGGAGACAAGAGTGCATTTGTTCTTCGACTGTCCATACTCGCGACAGGTTTGGGAGTCGCTGGTTATCCGACTTCTTCAGCACAAGTACACCACGGACTGGACGCAAGTGATACACCTACTCACAGGAAACGATTTGGACAAGACTCACTGGTTTTTGCTCAACTACACTTTTCAAAATGTTATCCACTCCATTTGGAAGGAGAGAAATGACAGGCGCCATGGAGAACCACCATCACCGATGGAGAAGCTGGTGAAGTTGATTGATAAAAATGTCTGCAATAGACTAAGCACAATATCTGATGTCGATGGCACATTCATTCAGGCTTGGTTTGCAACAAAATTTCACTAAATTGTCAGAGTTGTTTTTAAGCAAAACAGGATCTAAACAAAGTTTTGTATCATTGATGTAAAACGTTTATTTTTTTTTAATATAATTTAACATTAAATTCAAAAAAAATAAAAATAACAATCATAGGATTAAAATGGATCATGATAGCTGAAAAGAAGATAAGTTAAAGAAATCTCTAATGCATGACGGTTTGATATGCATAGAGTCACTCAGGTCACACACAACTTTAATACAAACCTTTTTCGAAAAAGGAATTGTAAGAACAAATCATTCAAGGTGTTGATTTGCTGTAAAGTCAACTATTTTTTTATTTATAAAGAAATTTAATGATAACTTTTCTAACTCTGAAATATCACTTTGTTAGATGAATAATTTGATTAATGCTATGCAAATAGGTGAGTTTTCCAAGAAAGAAAGAACAAAATTAGTTGAACTCAAATTGCGATCAGTGACACAAATCGTTCCGTTGGTCGAATCAGATAACAGATAGACTTTTAAAGTGGGAAAAAAAAAACAAAAAAAAAAAACATCAACATTCTATAAAAACTTTCGACATTAGTTTGAGTTTCTTTCTGTTCATAGTTACCAATTATCAAATTTGTTTGAGGATACAGTATATCTATTTTCATTCACAAAAGTGTATCTTCAATATTGTACGAACATATAAAACTAATCAGGCAAGAAAGGTAACCTGTCGATGCCATAGGGTGAACCATTAGACTCGCCAGTGCTACAACCGAACTCGTCAAGCTCTTCTCCGTTCTCTTCTTCAACTTCTTCATCTTTACCGTCGTCTCTGTCTTCTTCTGTCCCATAAGGGATGATCCGTAGATACATCTCATCCTCTCTCCATTTTCTTTCTGATCGTAAATTATACTTCCTGACTAGCTTTCCTTGAAGAGACACGATCTTAGGTTGTCTCGGTAGTAAATCAGCTGTTTCCTTTTTTGGTATCACTATCCGCTCTATCGCTAATCTAGCTTCCTGCATGTAAACGATTTTGTGTTAAGAAATCCTGAATGTGGTTACTATCAAATTAATTTTGACTAGCTCTTTAGTTACCTCTAAGGCGTCCATTTTTTCAGATAGTTTTAGACGTTCTTCTGATCCAAATTCTCCGAGCCCATCTTCGTAATCGGTTAGTAATGCCCGTATCGCCTTGGCCACTTGAATTCCTGAGTTAGTCTGCAAGACAAAAAAGCTTCTTTTGGTAAAGAGGCTGGAACTAGAAAACTTGAAGAATAAGAAATTCTTAGTTTTTTCTTTTACCTTTGTTACATAAACAGGTATACCGTGAGATGTAGCTAATGCTTTAATCCGAGGATTCTTCCTGATCTTTGCTTGTAATGCGAGTATGGCTTCTGCTTCGCTAATGTCGTCAGTTAACTCTACTGCAGTTTCCATCTCTAGCTGTTTGATTGCCTGAAGAACAGTTGATTCTGCAATCTGAGTTGGAGAAATTGGTGAATCTGTGTATTAGTATATGGATATCAGCAGAGATACATAAGAGTATTAAAACTGGAGAATCTGCAAAATTCATTCTAATCTTACCCCATACACATATAGATACATCAGTGTCTCTTGCCCTGACGATTCTGCTTCAGTTATCTCCTTAGTTGGAAGGACTTCAGATATCGTTTCCTCATTGGTGAGCTTCGAAACATCTAATGCTTCCTCTTCATGTATATTATCCACAGTCGTCTCGTCGATGAAAGGTTCCTTCTCCATAATCACTTCCACTCCATGAGACTTTACTTTTCGGATTTCAACGTTTGGTAATCGACCTTTTAGCCAGGAGATGAGTCAAAAGAAGAAAATTAACTCAAGCCAGATCTTAAAATGTTGTTGTAACCAAATATATGATGCATTTATGTATATGTACTTTGCATTTTTCAACAGTTCCAAATCAATAAGACAGAATCTACCTGCGAGAACAGCATCAACAGTTGCTTCAAGACTACGATGAACTCGAACTTCAGTCTTTGAAACTATTTCTGCACCACAGTTAAATGTTGGAGGACCTTTTCTTTCAAGGACAGTCTTCTGGCCACCTCTTCTGGTCGCTTCCTCATCTCCAAGAGTCACACTCTGCCAAAGGTCTCCATTAATATGTCTGAAAGAATAACTATTAGAGAAAAGAAAATTGGAATGCTCAATAACTAGTTGTCAGAAAAAGAACTGATCCAGACTTATAGACCATCGAGTTCCTACAACATGATATCACTCAATTTAATCTGCTACATGGTTCCTGTGCCCCATATCTTGTTTTGGTGACATATCGAGACGCAAGAGATCCATGGGAAATGGTCAACATCGGCCCCTTAAACTAATTTTCTTAATGACCATTGGTAAGAGATCTCATAATATGTCAAAATAAAATCTCCAAACAATACATTGATTTGGGTTTGAACGGTATGCAAGCATATCAAGTCTAACCTGTACACCTCCAACCAGAAGGTCCAATGAAGGATTCTTAATCAAATTCTCAATGGTCGCTCCATGAGCAGTGGCGACTAACTGGATTCCACGTTCTGCTATCGTACTTGCAGCTATCGCTTCAAGTTTAGTTCCAATCTCATCAATCACAATCACTTGAGGCATATGGTTTTCTACTGCCTCAATCAATACCTGAAGGTAAGCAAATTGAAACACATATAACACCCACCCTCATTTAAAAATAAACAACACTCAAGCTATCTAATCTACTAACCAACCAACCTTTTTTTTTTTTTTTTTTTTTTTTTTTTTTTT
>NC_025691.1:22535699-22543530 GCF_000633955.1 Camelina sativa
AACCAACCTTGTGTTGTATGTCAGAGTTAGGGACTTGCATCCGCCTAGCATTACCAATCCCTGGATGAGGTATATCACCATCACCACCAATCTCATTAGAAGTATCAACAATCATTACTCTCTTCTCATAGTCATTTCCTAGCATTCTCGCTACCTCCCTGAATAAAAAACAATCAATGACTATATCAAATCAATGGAACTATATGAGCAAACTGATCAATGTCAAAGAAACTAACACAAACCTAATCATTGTGGTTTTCCCAACACCTGGTGGACCAATAAGCAACAATGAGTTCCCATCTTGAACAAGATCACGCAGCAAATTGGCACTTCCTCTAACAGATCGACCAACACGGCAAGTTAATCCAATAATATCTCCTTTCCGATTCCGTATCGCACTAATACGATGCAACGTCCGGCTAATCCCAGCTCGATTATCATTAGTGAACTCACCAACCTGAACACATTCACGGTCTTAGTATAAGCTATAGATGTTTTCGTCAAACGAAAATTCACCGGAGAAGAAGAACAAAAAACAAAGAGACTCACCAACCTGAGAGACAGCGAATTTCAAATCCTTAACCGTAACAGCGTCGTCGGAGATCACAAAATCTCCAGAAGGGAATCGGGCCAGAGGCTTACGACCTAAATCCAACACTATCTCAATGAGTTCACTAATCTCAGGGTGCTCCTCCAGTGTCCGTCGTATCTCATCGGGTACCAGCGCCAAGAGACGGCGTAATTCGTCATCGAAGTGGTCCTCGTCGTCTTCTAATTCCGGAAAGGCGACTTGAGACGAAGATGCTGAAATAGCAACAACTCCAGGTGAAGAAGACGAAGGGAGGAGGAGTTTGTTGCGGAAGAGTTGGTGAAAGAGAAGAGAAGATCGACATCGGAGCTTGAGGATTCTTCTTCGTTCATGACGACGTAAGAGCGTTAATGGAGGAACATGATTACGGCTCAGTGATAAGCTCAGCATATTCCTCACCTGATTTCTATTTTTTTTTTCTTTTTCGAGAAATTTAAATATGAACCGTTCGCCTACCACGTGGACGAATCATCACAAAACACGTCAGCGAAAATTTAGTTAACAAGCAAGAAAAAATTATTCCAATAACGCAAATTATGTCTTCATCATACAAAAGTTTTGTTTTTGATCATACACAGCGAGAAACAAAGGAGATTTAAGAAGCTTTCATAGTGCTTTTAAGTGGCTGTTACTGTGTATCCAGTGCAAGATCACGCCATGTTTCTGCATCTGCTTGTTGAGTTTCCTGATCTGGAACAATCGCAATGGGATGGGATGAATTACATTAGTCGCAAAGCAGCTGTATATATAGATGATCATAAAGCTCAAAAACTCTGTCAAACAACGCTGACAATTTAGCTTTACAGTGTTTGAAACATAAACAAAGTGACATTATGAGATCTCAACATGGGGGTTTAATATCTTGGATGAGATATGCATCAGCAGTGTAAGCTAACAGTGTTAAGAGACGACTATGTTCGAAAGACATTAGAGCTATCTAGAATCAAATAGCTATCTAAAAGCAAGAACAGAGCAGAACAAAGAGACATACTGGTTTCTTCAGTATCATCAGTCCTAACAGCAAGCACTGGAGGCAAAGGAAGATCTGCAACAATAACACCACAATCATCTTCAGTGAAATTGGATTTTGGGGGAAGTGCAATGATCTTGACGGTATTACGTGGAAGGATAAATAAGTTACCATCATCAGGTAAAGTGTCCCTCATCCACTCCTCGTCCACAATGTCTATAAGCATACCAAGACTTACTTCCGCCATGTTCAAAAACCAAAGCTTTGAATCCTTCAATTTTCCTAAGAAAATCATTTAATAAGCAACATATGCACAAATATTAGACCAATATGAAGAAAGTTGTATTATTGAAGTACAAAGCCAATTGCTTTGTCCTTGTACAATAGCAAAACTATTACACAGAAGTGGGACTTTTGATAACCAGAATTTTGAATTTGGGTAAAGTGACAGTATCTAGAAGACTGATCAATAACCTACATATATAAATATGAAGAATTGAAACAATCTACAGAGAGTTTCGCCGGAGATAGACAAAAATTAGGGTTCTATTTGAGTAATTTCGTCGAGCAGTTGATGAACAATCTAGGAAAGAGACCGAATATGAAATCACATACCAAAAGCGAAAGCCAATTCTTAATAAACAACACGATTCTCGAAGAAAAAACCAAACTTGAATCGAACTTAGTAAGAGATTCACCTGGTACTGGTAGAGACGATGCACCCGTACTCAACAGAGAAAACTACAACCTTTTTAAGTTTACAAAAAAACTCAGCCTTTTTTTTTTGGGTCGTAAAATATAAACTACAGTGAACCCTCCAGCTAAATAAGAGGTTTTCGAAAAGCTGATGAAAATTTCAAGTTAGGGTAATCTCTTTATAAGGTTCAGAGCTAAAGCCCCCGGCCATAAACAGCGATCGACGACTACCCCTCCTCGCCGATTGCTCGCTTCATTCAGGTGCTTTCTTCTTCTTCTTCCCGTTCACCTTGAGAAGTTTTATAATAAAGTTGGTTACTTTAATGTGTTCTTCGACCCAGTAAAACTAATTTTGCGATTTTCGTTTCTGCCGTCGTGATTCTTGTGTAACTAGTTATTGATGAAGTAGAAATTTGAGAACTTTATGTTGAATTCAAATTTGTGAATTTGGGATAATCTTCTAACACAGTGTACCAATTCTGGTGATTTGTTTCTTTACATCAATGCATTATATCAGGTATCTCAAAGGAAGCAATGAGTTCTTCTTCACCGTCCTTGGAGATTTTAGGTATGTATCTTTGAAGAAACTCAAATTCATTCCTGGTGTTATGTTTAAATGTCTCTCTCATCTGTGAAGTCACTTTTTTTTTCTTGCAGTTAGAGAAGCTGAAGGTTTCTGTGTGTGGAATGGTCCTCCATTCAGTAATGGTCAACCAACTCTCAAGCTTGAACGAGTTTCATGCTCCAACACCAAGTTCAGTGTTGATGGATCCAAGCTGATGGCGATCAAATCAGATGGGATCATCAGTATCTATAATTCCTCCAGCTTGACAGAATTGCGGTCGTTCACTATAGCTAATGTTACGGCTGCTGAGCTATCTCCATGCGGGACTTATCTTCAGACATTTCAAAAACCCACTACTCCGCAGGAGAAGAACGTCTCTGTTTGGAATATTGAGACTGGAGATCTGGCACATAGTCATTACCAAAAATCCATTACTAAAACCACATGGTAAGCAAGTCTCAGTACTAAATTGCGAGCATGTAATATGCGTGGATATAGATAATAGTCTTTGTGCTTATTAATTATTATACTGCTTTTATGATATGGGGTGTTTCTGTGTTGCTATGTAGGCCATCAATTCGCTTCTGTCCTGATGAATCTTCCGCGTGCCGGTTAGCTACAAATGAGGTTCAGTTCTTTGACCCGAAAGATTTCTCGAAAGGAATTACATCCCGGATCAGAGTTCCTGGTGTTGCTGCATTTGAGCTTTCTAAAACGCCAGCTTCCCATGTTGCTGTGTTTGTTCCAGAATCAAAGGTGCTTTTCATTTCTTGGGCTAACGCTTTTGAATAGTTAAAGAAACATCTTTCCTTCTAATATGCTAACTCTGTTATTGTCTTCTCATTTGAAAAGTTGTCTTTTTACCATTCTGAAAGTTGTAGAGCAACATGTGTATAATTGTTTTCCCTGTAGAAAAGCAACTCTGACATGTTAATTCTTACTTGTATAGGGGAGTCCAGGCAGTGTCCAGATATTTGGATGTGGGAAAGATTTGCAGAGTCAGCCAAGTGCTCGACGTAGCTTTTTCCGATGTTCTTCTGTGCAGTTTAGTTGGAACCACGGTTCCACTGGACTCTTAGTTGTTGTACAATCAGATGTTGACAAGACCAACCAAAGTTATTATGGAGAAACAAAGCTACACTACCTTACAATAGATGGCACACATGAAGGCCTCGTTCCATTACGTAAGTCCTTAGCTTAATATATCTGCTGTTGTGATTGCTGGTGGTACTGTATACTGAATCTTTGGTGCTTTTTACCAGGTAAAGAAGGACCAGTTCATGATGTTCAGTGGTCTTTTTCTGGTTCAGAGTTTGCAGTTGTATATGGCTGTATCCTTTTTCCATCAGCTATAACGACTTATCTGTAAGAGTTCAATTAGGAATAATGTTTATCAACTGACATGTTAAACTCCTTGTGTTCTTGTTAAGATGTTATTTTGCTTTGCATCTATACGCCCTTTTGGGCATGGCTTTCTTCGAACATTGTTTCTCCTTAACTGTGACTTCAGTTATGCCTGCTTGTGTGACAATCTTTGACAAGAATTGCAAACCCTTGATGGAACTTGGTGAAGGTCCTTATAACACTCTTCGATGGAACCCAAAAGGGAGAGGTATGATTCTCTTCTTCATCCCTCTTTTCTTTGTGTCTTGTTTTTGTGTCTTTTTAAACAGGTAACTTATGTACATACATGTTTTTGTAACTTCCAAACGATGTCCCACAGTTTTATGTGTGGCTGGATTCGGTAACTTGCCTGGTGATATGGTAAATAACGATCCCTTGTCTTCTTCATATTTTCAATTTTGGGGTGACGACATTGTGACAATTAGTCAGCAGTTTTCATTTTCGTTTTGAAACAATTCTCTATAAATGGTGTTATATTTCAGGCGTTCTGGGATGTTGTCAACAAGAAGCAGCTTGGAAGTAATAAAGCCGAGTGGTCTGTAACAAGTGAATGGTCTCCGGATGGGCGTTATTTCTTGACTGCCTCAACAGCACCAAGACGTCAAATTGACAATGGGTATGTTACTACTTCTTGCCACATTATTGTCATTGAGTTTGGTTTCTTATTCGAACAGAACGAGTGGTGAAATGAATACTGTGCATCAATTGTTTGTTTTCATGCCCGCCTATCTTAATTCTCCTTGGTTTAAACTTATGTTCTATATTGTCGTTGTCTTGACTGAAGGATGAAAATATTCAACTACGATGGAAAGCGTTATTTCAAAAAGGCGTTTGAGAAGCTGTATCAGGTATGTCTCTTCAACAACTTTGAAAAAAATACATTACTTACCAATTTTCTTACTGGAATGCTACGGTTATTTACCTACAGGCTGAATGGAAACCAGTGTCTCCGGACAGGTTCGGTGAGATCAGCGAACTTATCAAGTCAGTTGAATCATTGAAACTCGGCGAGGGAAAATCACAAGGTCCTCATCTCTCTTTGTTTAAACACTTAAACCTGTCTCTGATTGTAAGAAGGTTGTGTGAACTTATCATGTTAAACGATTTCGACTTATCTATCTTAGGACAAGGATCAGCTCAGAAGAAAGCTATTGTGCCCAATACTATTGCAAAAAAACCGGCGGCATATCAACCTCCTCATGCTAAGCACGCAGCTGCTATTCAAGCCGAGGTAACTCAACAACTTTTCCATAATCTCCAGTGATATCAAATTACTTATTGTTAACCACACAGTCATGATTTTGATTCAGTTATGATTCTGATCATACTTGAAACGAAACGAAAATGACCAAAGTTTCTCTCAGTGAGCTCTTAAATATGCCTGTCCATAAATCACCAATGGGATATTCACTGTTACTACCGTTTTCGATTGAACATTTTTGGCGTCACATATCATATATGTCTCTGATAGTTTGATTATTTGCAATTGCAGTTGCTTGGGGTAAACACAGCAGGGTAAGTCTTTATCTTACAATACATACATACATAATCTGAGACGTCATGCAAATGTTGATGGGATGCTTTGGGGTTAATGCAGAGAGATGAGCAAGAACGCTCTTAGAAACAAGAAGAAGAGGGAGAAGAAGAAAGCGGCCGAGGCTGCTGCTTCGGGAGCTAACAACGCATGACTGAATAAGTCGCACTCTTTGATATGAAACTTGAATGGAGATAACAGTTTTGGGATTCCGGATGGTAATAAAGATTCTATATAGATCATGCAGAAAACGTTATGTAAACCTCTGTTTTGCCTTTTTACATTTTTCTTATCAGTTATTAACCCGCCAAAATCTTAAGAAGCCTAAAAAAGAAAAATCCGATATTATGTGAGGTGAAAATTAAGCGTCTCAGCGTCTCTGCTTCAAAACAAAAATTAATAATGTTTCATTACTAAAGAAGAAAATGAATGTGATAGTTCACATTGATTTTGTTAACTTAATGAGTGTTTTGTTATAAAGGTGTTGTATATTGCACATTTAGCAAACGATCAATTATGAAAAACATTATCACAATTTCATTTTCGTGATGTTAAAACTCTGATTAATCTACCGTAAAACCGCGTATTTTCATTGTTTTCCCAATTCTAGAAGATTCGTACATGTTTATCTGCTTGGCACACATGCATGTATAGTCAAACCGCACACATACACATAAATTAACACGTACATGACAACATGTATTATATATCCGGAACCTCAAGGTTCGTCCAAAACCTTACCAAGGAGAAGATAAGAAAGCAGCACGAACACGAACACTTAAACAAAAACATTGTAGTTATATGGGTTAAGTAATTGCATGCAATTTCAAGCTACGTGTCCAGTTTAAGACACTCAAGTCTCACATCTGTCCCATTTTACTTCGACTTCGCTTCTTTTGGCTTCTTTTAAACTCTCTCTGTCTCTCTCTTTCTTCTTCACACTCTATTGTTTAATTTAGACGATAATGGCAACATCAGCTCGTAGAGCGTATGGTTTCGGTAGAGCCGACGAGGCTACACACCCTGACTCTATTCGAGCCACTTTAGCTGAGTTCCTTTCCACTTTTGTCTTCGTCTTTGCAGCTGAAGGCTCTATCCTCTCTCTCGGTTCGTGCATGCACCGTTCTGACTCTGTATTTTGAGTCGTTACATATGTGTTATGACTTATATGAATTGTGTCTTTTCTTTTTCATAGATAAGTTGTATTGGAACCACGCCGCTCATGCGGGAACAAACACGCCAGGAGGATTGGTTTTAGTGGCGTTGGCTCATGCGTTTGCTCTGTTCGCTGCGGTTTCAGCAGCCATCAATGTCTCTGGTGGACACGTAAACCCGGCAGTCACTTTTGGTGCTCTTATTGGAGGGAGAATTTCAGCGATCCGGGCCATCTACTACTGGATCGCTCAGCTTCTTGGAGCCATCCTCGCTTGTCTCTTGTTAAGACTCGCTACAAACGGCCTGGTAAACACTAAATAACATTCAAATATATGTGAGCTAAATAACATTCAAACGGCCTGGTAAACACTAAATAACATTCAAATATATGTGAGCTAGTATTTTGGCGTTGGCTTTAGTTAGAAGTTAATTTCAACGAGTAAGGACTCAAACAGAGTTTGTGTTCATGCAGAGACCAGTTGGTTTCCGTGTAGCATCAGGTGTTGGAGCGGTTAATGGACTTGTTCTAGAGATCATTTTAACATTTGGCTTAGTCTACGTCGTGTATTCGACTTTGATTGATCCAACACGCGGAAGCCTCGGGATCATAGCGCCGCTGGCGATCGGACTCATTGTTGGAGCAAACATCTTAGTGGGTGGACCATTCTCTGGTGCATCGATGAATCCAGCTAGAGCCTTTGGTCCAGCATTGGTGGGATGGAGGTGGCATGACCACTGGATCTATTGGGTCGGACCATTCATCGGTGGCGCCTTAGCAGCTCTTATATATGAGTACATGGTCATACCCACCGAGCCACCTACCCACCACACACACCAGCCCTTGGCTCCTGAAGATTACTAGATGGAACTTTTCTCCTCATGTCACTGCTTTTGGTCTTTGTTCAAGCTTTCTTTGTG
>NC_025691.1:22543983-22545318 GCF_000633955.1 Camelina sativa
TTGAACCGGTTGACCAAGAACATAGCAACATGGCTGTTTGTGATTTTGTGTTCACCAACAGAAGAGGCAAGGTTAAATTCAATATCAGGCATGTTTGTGAAGCCAAACCACAGTTGATCAGATGGAGGCGGCTTCATGTGTACGCAGAGCGTCCCTCGAAGCGAAGACACCCCTATAGACAAAGTAATAGGCACCTGCAGTTTTTACAAATGGAAATAGTCTTAAGTTACTACAAGAGGTAAGAAATAGGTGTTCCTAATTCTGCTTTCAGATCCTATTAATCACACCACAATCCGTGGTCGTGAAGCTTGGGCACTGGGAACCAAGAGCGCAACAACAAGCAACGGAACTGTCTTCTAAACATAACAGAAAAAAATGAAGATCAACCTGGGAAACTTGTTCAGCGATATTCTTCAGAATAGACTTCCACTTGGATCCATTGTTCGGAGCTGCTTTTGTACCTTTTAAACCCTTATATTCATCTGCACAAATAAAAAATCAATCTACTATATAGTCCTTGGTCTAATGGCTTCTAAGCATTATGCAAGATCACAAGCAAAATGATTAGATGAATACATAAGCCAATCAGCAAATCTTGTACTAACCAGCTTTGTCGTTCCCACCATTTCTCACATCTTGTGCATCAACAATTCCATCAGGGACTAATTGCTTTTCAAAATCTGCAAGACCTTCAAGGAGACCAGGTGAAACATCCCCAGCAGAATTTGGCTGCAATTTTCCCTCAGCTATGCCTTTCTGCAGTTCTTCCTCTCGGGCATCAACCCGAGTTTCAACTTCAAGTCCCACACCGCCAGTGTATTCAATATCTAGTTCGAACGCCCACACACCATTCATCTCCATTGGGAGAATTCTTGTACCGTGTATATAAGGTGGGAGATTTCCAATGTCAACATCACAGCAGATTAATTCACCTATGTAGCTGGGAATTCTCATGTTGGACATTACCCGCTGTTTAACCAAATAAAAGAGTTAGATAAAAACAAATGCAACCAAAATTCTGATTTAATGACTTTCATGTTCATGGAACACACCTGAATTCGTTCACGAACCAAAGTCTTCAACACTGTGTTCTGTTTGACATCAAAGAACAGCCGGGAAANGCAGAATTTGTTTTTGTCTTATGGTTAGTTCAAATTCCTTCAGAAACAAAAAAAAAATACGCAACAGCTTACCTTGAACCGGTTGACCAAGAACATAGCAACATGGCTGTTTGTGATTTTGTGTTCACCAACAGAAGAGGCAAGGTTAAATTCAATATCAGGCATGCTTGTGAAGCCAAACCACAGTTGATCAGATGGAGGCGGCTTCATGTGT
>NC_025691.1:22545378-22546469 GCF_000633955.1 Camelina sativa
TAACTTGTCCTTCTTCATCCAATCCTTTACATTCTCATCCATTTCCATAATCCAGATCACTCCCTGAGATATAGGCATACAGACAAATAAAAATTAAACAGCTTTCATATTCACAGAGGTCTAAAAATAGCCACAATGATCAAAACAGTCACCAAAACAAACCAAACCACAAGATTCTAATTCCCACTAAATCCGAAACTCACATTTTCTTTTTATCTTCTCAATTCAAAATTCAAAATTAGGGCGTACTCTACTCAATCTTGTCAGACTAAATTAGGGTTTCGAAACTCAAACGATCAATTGAGGAGGGTTCTGGTCACCTGTTTGCTGAGACTGAAATCAATAGACCGGCGAGGATCGAAGTTCTTGAGAGTTGGATCAGAACCCGAATTCGATTCATGTCGTTTATTACTCTTCCGATTCAACCGTTTCAGAACAAACAAAAACCCTATAACTTCCGCCGCAACGATCGCGAGAATCCCCAGTAAAAACCCGAACACGAACGCGAAACCCGCAAACGAAACCATCTCCGGAGATGCTTCAAGTTTCTTGATTTCGACTAGTGTTCGATGGAAGGCAAAAGATTTCTTGCGAAAGAATCAAAAAGAGAAGAAGACGCGTAACGTCGTGTAGTTCATTGTCACACTTTGAATGATGGAGAAGAAGAAGAAGAAAGAGAGAAAGAGGGGATGATTAAAATTTGGTTTACTCTCTCTCTCAAAAAGGAATTTTTTTTTTTTAACCAAATTAAAAAAAAAAAAAAATTATCAAAAGAGTTGAGTATAATCCAGCTAACAAAAAAGCGAATCCTAATATCTTCAGACTTTATGACACGAGAAGAAAATGTTGAGAACATTTTGACCCAAAAAAAGAAAAAATAATTGAAAGCAACCATAAATGTAGTGGTTGAAAAAAAAATCACAATTTTTTAAGTATCTTATGGATAATAAATAGGATATTTTGTTTAGTGATTTGATTTTAGTATTGATATTTTTTAAAGATTGAATTTATGTTAATTTATTTTAATTGAAAAAGATCTTGGATTATTACCTATTGTATATACATGAAAATCTACACAAATTCATTTAAAG
>NC_025691.1:22546746-22594769 GCF_000633955.1 Camelina sativa
GACAATCATGTACCATTTCCTAGTCGGTCCAGAGCCTGAAACAGCGTTAACAAAGCAACCTTTCAGAGTAATACAAGTCTGAGTGCCATCTGAATCAGACAAGATGAGCTTATGGTCTTTGATACGAGCAAATCTCCTAATTGGATGTACCTCCATGAGATCAACTCTCTTCTTCTTTTGCTCCTTTGGTAACTTGTCCTTCTTCATCCAATCCTTTACATTCTCATCCATTTCCATAATCCAGATCACTCCCTGAGATATAGGCATACAGACAAATAAAAATTAAACAGCTTTCATATTCACAGAGGTCTAAAAATAGCCACAATGATCAAAACAGTCACCAAAACAAACCAAACCACAAGATTCTAATTCCCACTAAATCCGAAACTCACATTTTCTTTTTATCTTCTCAATTCAAAATTCAAAATTAGGGCGTACTCTACTCAATCTTGTCAGACTAAATTAGGGTTTCGAAACTCAAACGATCAATTGAGGAGGGTTCTGGTCACCTGTTTGCTGAGACTGAAATCAATAGACCGGCGAGGATCGAAGTTCTTGAGAGTTGGATCAGAACCCGAATTCGATTCATGTCGTTTATTACTCTTCCGATTCAACCGTTTCAGAACAAACAAAAACCCTATAACTTCCGCCGCAACGATCGCGAGAATCCCCAGTAAAAACCCGAACACGAACGCGAAACCCGCAAACGAAACCATCTCCGGAGATGCTTCAAGTTTCTTGATTTCGACTAGTGTTCGATGGAAGGCAAAAGATTTCTTGCGAAAGAATCAAAAAGAGAAGAAGACGCGTAACGTCGTGTAGTTCATTGTCACACTTTGAATGATGGAGAAGAAGAAGAAGAAAGAGAGAAAGAGGGGATGATTAAAATTTGGTTTACTCTCTCTCTCAAAAAGGAATTTTTTTTTTTTAACCAAATTAAAAAAAAAAAAAAATTATCAAAAGAGTTGAGTATAATCCAGCTAACAAAAAAGCGAATCCTAATATCTTCAGACTTTATGACACGAGAAGAAAATGTTGAGAACATTTTGACCCAAAAAAAGAAAAAATAATTGAAAGCAACCATAAATGTAGTGGTTGAAAAAAAAATCACAATTTTTTAAGTATCTTATGGATAATAAATAGGATATTTTGTTTAGTGATTTGATTTTAGTATTGATATTTTTTAAAGATTGAATTTATGTTAATTTATTTTAATTGAAAAAGATCTTGGATTATTACCTATTGTATATACATGAAAATCTACACAAATTCATTTAAAGATATAAGGATTTTAAAGATGTACTCCCATTGTATAGGAGGATTAGATGTGTTGGCTATATCAAAAAGTTGTATTTTGAAAGTAATTAGATGTTATTTTTAAATTAATAGTATATATATTTTCAGCTTCAAAAAAAGTTAATAATTAAAAAAAAACACAAAATTTTAGGTGTATCATTCAATTCAAAATAACAATAATTTATTATTTTAATGAGATTTCTGAACTTTGTAATTGAATTAAAACCATAAATTATTTGATTGTACGTTGTAAAATTTAGAGCTTGATTGCTTTAAAATCATTAGTGAGAAAACGACAACAAAATTACTAAAACGATCGATTTTGATTGTTATCGGAAGCGGTTGGTGAACTGTCTATATGAATAGTATACCGGAATGGACAATTTTTTTTAAAAAAAATACATATAGAGCATACTTGGAAACATTAAACTAAAAACCAAAAAAAAACCACTTTGTTACATATATATGGAGTAAATCTATCATCCTTTTCCTTAATTTTATACTAGAACCATGTTCTGATTTATACATTAATTATTTGATTGTCTACATGTTGTTATATACTTACCATCAACTTTTAAAAATTTAGCATGTAGATAATCATATCTGATTTAATATTGTCGTTTCCGGTTGACATAATAGTTATATAAATAGTTCATTAACCGTTTCCAATCTATCGATTATTGAATTGTTTATATAACTAATATATCAACCGAAAATATACAATATTAAATCGGACATACAAAAAATTTAGAGCATACTTGAAATCAATTAAACTAAAAAAACAAAAATCACTTAATACTTCAAATACTTCAAATCACTTAATTATTCGACTATTTACATGTCAAATTTCAGGTTTCGATTGATTTAATGTAGCTAAGTTAGGAAACGACAATAACTAGTATATCAAGTACAAACACACATTTAAAACAAAAAAACAAAAAAAAAACAAAAACCCCACTTTGGTAATTGGTACCATACACATTTGGAGTAAACATGTGTTCCTTTCCTTAATTTTTATTTTTAAATAAAAATGTATATATAGATGACTTGATCTCTAAAGAAATGCTATACACAGTCTACACCCATATTTTTGGTAGACAATTTTTTTTTTTTTGTTATCAGAAGGATAGTCACAGAGTTGAATATCATAATTTTTTCTCATATAATGAAGAAATCTGTAAAAAGTTAATAGAACAATTAAAAAAGGAAATAAATACTTGTTGTTAATCTGTATTTTTAAGAGTAAAATACTATAACAGGGGTTGAAATTTCTAAGAGTAAAATATTATAAAAAAGGAAATAAATACTTGTTGTTAACCTGTATTTTTAAGAGTAAAATATTATAAAACGGAAGTACATAACATTGTTTTGTAGACTATATAATTTTAATAAGTTGGTTACAAATAAGTTATAGATTAAGTTTTATATTATTTGTATAGTCTAGATTTATTGTTTCAAAAAATCTTAAAGAGAATATTCTAAAGAATCATTTGATATCATCTAACTTACCATATTAATTTCCTTTACTAAATTATTCATCAAATAAAATCCTTTGATATCTAACTTAACATTTTAATTTGTTAATTATTATTATACTTCACCTCTCATTTTTATATATGAATATATTTTGTGAAACAAATAAATTATCATATTATTTATTATAATGAAAAAAATATTTTTATTTCCGGATATACCATAAGTTGAATTTTTAAAAACAAATATAAATGATTCAATCTATAAAATATTCAATTTTTATTAATATTATTCTTTAAAAATAATATCTATTGAATTAAAAAAATTTACTGAGTAACATGTCAAAATTTGAATATTTAAATTTCAATTTCATATTTTTTAGTTGAATTTTATAATTTTATATAATATAATAAACTTTAAATAATTTATTTTGAAATATTTTTAAAATATTGAAACTTGATATTAAAGTTAGAAACTATAAACACTCTAAATTGGTTTGTTATATCAATGTCAATAATATGTCACTATAATATGAAAGAATTTTAAAAAACCAAGTATATTAAAACAAAAAGTATAACAATATATTAAATTACTTATAATATAATACCTTAATGACATTCAAGTCATGATATAGAATATATATTATTGAAATAACTTCAAATACGTAAACTAATGCAATATATTAAAATTTTATTTTAAAATAGAAAATATACAAAATTTTGTATAAAATAAAATTTAACCAATGTTATATCACGTGTAATTATCTAAAATCATTAACAATATAAAACTTACAAAATAAATATCTTTTTCAAATCATCTTATTTAGCATATAATTTTATTGCATAATATTTTATCTAAAATTTTGTTTAAAAATAATCACATAAGTTATATTTTATAAAATATTACAATATAAATAAAATGAATTTCAACCCGTGCTCGTGCTCTAATACGAATGTTAATCTAGTTAAGTATTAACTGATATAGCAAACAAAAGTTGTTGAACTAAAAGTTTGACTGTTACGGTTTTAATTATTTGAAGTTTGGACTTCCGTTTCTAAAATACGTTTTGAGTCAGAAATTCTCTAAGTCCAAAAATGTAACTGTCTATTGTAAAGACTAAAGACAAAAATATCATCATCATATCATATTCAACACTAAATTAAAAGAAAAAGAAAAAACAACAAGACATATATCAACAAAATCCAACAAAAAATAGTTTGCTCTTACCGACATACAAAAAAAAAAAAAAAAAAAAAAAAAAAAANTATATATTAACCAGAGTACTCTGTTCACGGAACCATTTACATCGGCTCACCCCAAGAAAAAACAATTTTTCTTGTTTTCTCATCACTGTAAAAACCCAAAAACAAAAGTAAAAGGAATAAAAAAAAAATGTTTTCTTTCTTAGATACTTCCATGATTGGCTTGCAACAGGAGGAAAAGCTCCGCGATGGCGGTTGCTACCTAAAACAACACAACGGGCCAGACAAAAGAAAAACAAAAAGAAGAGAAGAAACACAGAGAAGCAGAGAGGATAGGAGCTTGAAACAAGAAAGAAATGTTCAGGGGTTACGGTTGTTTTTTTTTTTTTTTTGGAGAAACGATAAACAAACGAGCTACGAAGACCCTTTTAGAAGCTCGAGTTTATGAAAAAGTTATAGTCATGGTGATCAACATTGAGCTGTTTGAGCCATGAATCTGCAGCCTTTTGAAGATAACTCAACCGGTCTTGGTCAAATCCTGTCTTGCTCCAAAGATCACCTTGCATTTTGTAACTAGCTAAAGCAAATGGAGGCAATGGGATTCTCTTGTTGACAACAGATTCTTCATCACACTCTTCTGTTTCTTCCTGGTCTTTGTTGTTGCTTTGATCTCCTTCCACCACATTATCTGCAGCTTTTGTTCAAGCCGTTAACAAAAAACAAGAAATGGTGCTTGGTCATAATTAATTTTGGGTAAAACTAGTGATCATACGTACCTTGAAAAGTCGAAGAAAGAGTGTGATAAGTTAGGAAGCCTGTCGTCAGATCTTTCTCAGTCTTGCATGCTGGGATGTGATATATAGGGTACCTAATTCATCAAATCATCACTCAGTCACCCATTGGAAGTACAAAAACAGGAAGGGTTGTGTTGACTTGAACAACAAACGACTTACCACGCAACAGCCATCCAACTTGCAGGAGACATATCGACACTCCTTAAGGTCATGAGTCCAGGATACTTCTCCGCCAGTTCAATTATCTGAAAGAGAATCAAGAACATTACACTTCTGTATTCAAAACCATAGCTCATTACATTTAAAAAAAAAAAAAAGGAGAGAGTAACTAAAGAAATGAAGGGAGAGAAGAGAGAACCTTGTCGGTTAAGGGAACCCGCTTGTAGGGAGGATCTCTTTCGATGTGCTTAAAGTCAAGGTAACCAAGTCTATCTTTCAGCAGTAGTGTAGCATCCGGATCAGAAACCGAATCTTCAGAGACAGCATCCCATGTTTTGCTCGAATCATTGCTCATTGACCTTGACAGCAACTTTTCACTCTCACTATCGCTCCAACACTCGCTACTCTCAGATTCAACCACCTCACTCTGGTTCCTGCAACAACAACAACAAAACTATTCAGTACGACGAAACTCCAACAGATTAAACACCTATAGACCTATCCTGAAACTCCCATTATTAAACAAGACAAGACAATGCTCATCACAACAAACCTGGAAATCAAGCCGGGTTTGTTAGTGTGGATTTGGATGGCTGATAGATACGGGACATAGTACTGCATAACAGTTTCACCATTGCTTAACTCGACCTGCGATCCAAATCCATATGCACTCAGCTCATCGTAACAGTCCCAGAGATCACCAAGCCTGAAATATTCAACCTCATCCTTTCCATGTTCCTGCCAAGAATTGTCAAAAAAAAAAAGATCACTCAAAACAGCTCTGCAACCGACACTCAAACCTCAAAAAAAATTCAAATCACTTACTATATGATTAAGTTGTTAAGATCAAATTCAAGCAGTTCAGATTAATCCATAAACACAGACATAAACCCTCTCTAATGATACAGAGAGATAGGTCTCTATATAAACCCAGCAGCAACTAGCAAGCATCAAGAAGATTTCAACCAAGACTACTCAGTATTATTGAATATAATAATAATAAAAATGTTGAGGAAAGCAAATTAAGTCGCACGTTTATTCCACGTGGGTGATACAGAATCCATGAAGGGATAGATTTGATTTTCATAGATATAATTTTTACACCTTGATGGACCATGCAATTATTGTCTCTATTTGCCAAATCTCATCACACCCAAAATCATGAAAAATATTTACTACTAGTTTTTATTTAGGTTGCCTGATACACATCATCCCGTGATTAAAAAAACAAAAAAAGACCTTCTGGACAAAATCTGTTGATTAGAATACGAGATTTGAGAGGTGGGGAGGGGAGACAACCGATTAATTAAAAGAAAAAAATGATTAGTTGAGACGTAAGACTCAAATTATCCCTTAAATCGAGGATTAGCTTCAAGAGAAGAAGAAGAAGAAGAGTTAATTTACCTGAGGAAGAGAGAAGGAAGGAGGCTTAGGAGTGATTCCTAAAAGAAACCTCTCAAGATTCGAACGACCTTTAGTTGAAGAACACCACCACCACATTCTTCTTCTTATCTACACTCTTCTTCTTGTTCTTGTTCTTGTTCTTGGTCTTGGTCTAGTCAATCTCTCTGAAATTAGAGATCTTTTTATAAACAAATCCTAATCCACGAAAGGGAACACAGAGTTTGGAAATTTAATAATTTCTGGTCTTCTCTCATTAATAAAAATAAAAAAATAAAAACACAACAAATCCCAATATGGTAGCTTTATAATTCCCAATATAACTCTCTTTCCTTTTAATCTTTTCTGTAAATCCAAACACTCAGATTCTCCACCCCCTAAATAACCCCTCCCCCAGAAAAAAAAAAGAAAAAAGATAACACACTAAAGAACAAGAACAGAGCTTCTTCTTCTGGGTTCTTTAAAACAAAAAAAAAAAAAAAAAAAAAATCGAAACTTTTTGATTCGATTATAAAGATGAAAATGAGAATGGGTTTGTTTTAGCGGTTTTAATTATCAGATGAAAAATGAGGACAAGAGAAACTGAAGTAGAGATGAATAAAAGCTTTGTGAGTAGGATTGCTTTGTATTAATGGAAGAAGGGAAACGAAAGCTTCTTTCTCTCTCTATCTCCATTTCACTCACTCTGATCCTTTTATTTTATTTATTTATTAGCTAATTACTTCCCATTTTTTTTATTTGATAAAAAAAACCAAACCCCCCTCCTCAAGGCCCCAAGTATGAAACTGAAGACTTTTGAGTTTTGTCTGATTTTTTTCTTTCTTTCTGTTTCTAACAAATAAATAGATATAATCCATAAAGAAAAAACAACTCGTATCTAGCTAAATTTAAAAAAGGAGGATTGCGTTATTATTATACAATAATACTCATATATATATATATATATATTTGTATAATTTATAGATAGCCAAAAAAAGAACCAAAAAGTTTTAGAACATAATTACGTCATTACTACAACACAAATCTAGTCACATTGCAAGTATTAAATGAAATTGGTAATAGTTTCTTTTGTTTTATATATCGAATATGCTCATGATGACCTTATGCCAGGATATCTTTCTTTTTTAAAGTTAATTAGCTATATATGGATTAATTGTAATTTTGGAGAACACGAGGACGACGCTAGACATATACTATTACAGATTAACTAAATTAATCCTTTTTTATGGTGACTGGTGAGTGAGTGGTAAAGCTTTCTGAAAATGCCAGTAATGAGTTTTTTGTTTTGTTTTTTCGTAAGTCTTTTTTAGTTATTGACGTGAATAAAATATCTATGGGTTCATATACTATCAATGTTTGGGTTAAGAAACTGTAAAGTCAGAAATCTAACAAACGGAAAGAGTTTGTCAATGCTGATTACTTGTTTGTTTACATAAAGATTTTTTATGAGAATTATTAGTTTATTACATTACATACTTTTTATTATGTAAATATATTTCTATTTTCTTAACAAAGAAAAATGTATCTTTATAGTAAAATAAATTATATAGTTTCTGTAGCTCAAGTAAAAAAAAAATCTTCTTACACAGTACGGATAAATAATAACTTAAATAGTGATCATATTTTCCAGTAAAGAAAATGTTTCATTTCATCCTAATTTCTAAAATATATATGAAACGAGATAATTATTACTATTTTTTAAAACGTTTACGATTAACAGAAGAAACAAAAATAATTGTGAAGATTTGTAGACATTATGATTAAGTTCATGGTGAAAAGAAGAAAAAAAAATCTCACCACTCAAAAAAAAAATTATACCATTAGTTAGTTGTTATTCTTTAGAAAGAAGAAAGATGATTAAGATTTCCGCTCTCATATAAATGTCGTTTGATTTTTTTGTGTGTATATGTATAAAAATTCGAGTTATCTATAATTTTTGGAATTACGGTTTTTGATTTATATAATATTTCGAGCATATGAGTCAATCACCGACGTAAACTTAATTAGCTGACTAGAAGTAAGTAAGAAGAATGATAATTAATTTATACACAAGTAAAATACCGACAATAAAAATAAAATTAAAAAAAGGCAGAGGTAAAAAGAACATTATAAAAATAAAAGGGTGAATGTGGAGAGAAATGCTGAGTGAAATAATAAGAAGAGTGAAGAATGTGAACACTGGAACAAGAGTGTGGTGTCGGATCAGTTCGCTTCCTGCTCGACGCGTGTCTCTGCCAAAACTGCGTCGGTCTCTCGCGTTTTGCTTCTATTATTTTTTTTCTTCTTTTTCTCCAATTCAATTATTTATAATTTTCCTCCATAACTTTTTTTTTTTTTTTATGTTCATGATAATACCTTACGTATTTTTGATTATTATGCATTTTTCTCAATTGCGGTTAGCAAGTACTGATACTGTACTAAAAGTTCAAAAGTTCTACCGACTAAGTAATGGAGTTCATGTGTGCCTGTGTGGTGTTATAGATTAGTGTAATGGAAAGAAAATCTCTAAATAGTCTCTTGCAATAAAAAAAAAGTTTAAATGAACAAGTTGGATTCTAGAGCTCTCAACATTTTCCTTTTTTTTAATATCTATATATTGTGAAAAGAGCATTTTCTTTGTTAAAAAGATTTGAACGAATGTTATAGGAAAAAGATTTCGAATTATATATTGTATGTTTAACACGTGGGGGGAATAGTTTGTTACTTTTTTTTGTTACTTTGTTTAACTAAAAGTCACGTGTCCTATATGTTGTCGTTTCCTCCTCAGTCACCACACTACTCCGAGTCGCTATGTCGCCAACGCTATGAGAGTTATTATTATCCACAAAATTTATATCTTTGTACTATAGTGTGAAGTAGTTGTGTGTTATGATTGATTATTATACATGTGTTGGACCGTGTGATGCAACGAATATGCTGTTCATCCCAGGGATGCAACTACAACAGCTTAAAAAATGTATACAATAATCTCGTTTGGGCTAATTTAGCTCTGTTTCTATTGTAATTTATAGTAGTACTATAACTCAAATCAAGAAGATCGGCGACGATAAGCCGATAAGTAATGTCAAATAAGATTTGGGAACTCCAAACAAAATTCGAATGCTATTGAAAATTAAGTATAGATCCTTGTAATGTATAGTAGATTTGGTTTTACATTTGTTATTACTAATTTATAAATTGGTGGTGAAAAAAAAAATGGCTGTATAAATAAAAGAAGTCGCACAATTATGATAAATGGGCCTGTTAAGTGAAATTGATCTTAAGCCCAAGAGAAATTGATCTTAAGTTCTCTAACGTCTCTTTTTCCCCTCTCTCTCTCTCTCTCTCTCTCTCTCTCTCTCTCTCTCTCTCTCTCTCTCGCGTAAGTTGAATTCAGTCAAGTGCTCTCATTCTCTTTGTCTTCAACGCGAAAGTCATCTTCTACCCCCAGAGTTCTAAAATTCCTGTCGCAATATTCCATTGTCTTGCTTCCCAGTTTCTTCCCTAGAGTTTCAAAACCCTAAATTCTCCGGTAAGTCAGTGTTTTTGGTATCGGTTTCTCTGAAATTCTTGTTCTTGATTTCCTCTGTGTGGTTTCTTTTACAGTAGGGCGCGTTCTTGTTCTTCAGATTCTCAGTTCACGATCCAATTTCGTTTCTCTTTTAGATATTCTTCTTCTTTCTTGTTCCGCAACCAAGGGTTTAATTACTAGATTGATTGATCTGAGTTTAAGCAAGAAAGCTTTGTGTTTGTAAAACCCTTTGGGGTGGGAAATTTAGGGTTTAGTTGATTGATCGGATACGAACTGACCAGTTCTAAGTTTGAACAAGAAAGCTTTGTGTTTATAATCACTAATTGATTCTTCCTTGAACCACCTTTTCTTTTTAGGGCAAAATGGAGAACGCAATGGCATATCTTGGAGAGACGGGAACAATCACAGATACAGATCTGGTGCGAGGATGCTTTAGCCCACAGGATTCTCTGGAATACCAATCTGCTTTTCCACTTTACCAACTCTGTATTGAGACCTTCCCAAACGTGTTAGGCGTGAGACTCCTGCAGTTTTATCTCAACAATACCGATAGGGATCTCAGGAACAAAGCACTGCAACTGCTGTCCTTCTACCTCTCAGATAAACCCTTCTCTGCATATGCCCTTGCTGATCTCAAGCCTCTACTTATATTATGCCTCAGAAAGCACTCAAATATAGACAAGATTGAAGGAGAAGCGGATTTGAGTTTCCTAAGGAACATTGTCTACTCCGTGACAAGATTACCGCACGAAAACGATCTGACATGGCCAGAGCTTTCATATTGCCTTCGCGATCTGGCCAACAGAGAGCCATTGTTGGGTTTCTACATTTTCCTTGACATGTCAACATCTTTGAAATGGAACTTTCTGGTTCGCTTCTATAGAGAGTTTAAAGATGAAGCTAAGAACATAGTAGCAATGCCAGAACACCGTGGATCCGAAGAAATCGTTGCAGCCTTTGGCACTTTAGTCTACATTGGTATTCAACTAAGTCGTCATCCGAAATTAGACCAAGACTGCATACACATTCTTGATGAAATTGGCGATGCAACAAGAAAGCTCTTGGAAGATACAGTCTACAAATCTACCAACGAGATTGGTCGTCTTCTACAACGGAACATCAAGGTCTACAATATCTTGCCAGCTCAGAAAGAATTTGTATTCGACGTTGCGTACAAAATGATACGTATGAATCTACCAGTAAAAAACCAAGAAGCAGTCCTGAATATGCTTGCGCTTACATTTCTGAGGTAAAGTGTTTTGTAATTACCTTGATATGAGTTCTTGACTCTGTTAGCATGTACACCTTTGATTCAGTTCGTTTCCAACTTTAGCTACCCTTTGAAATAGCAACTAAATTTGAAAAACTTGGGATGTTTGTTCTGTCTTTTTTCTTGGTTAAGTATTTGCAAATGTTTAGGAAGATTTAGTTTTGGTAAAGCTCTGCTATTTTCAGTAGATGAACTATTCTCTGTTAGTTTTCATGTTTTAGCAATGCAGAAGTTATTATCATTAGAGATTATCCAACTCAGTGAGGTCTCTTATTGCTTCCACTTAAAAAAATTTTGCAGATGAAAAAAGAGTTGCAGAGAGTGGAAGTAGATATTGATGAGCGAGGATTTGAAGAGCTCTGAAATAAACCAGACTCAAAAATATTGGAGCTTTCTTGTTGTGAACTCTGAAAAAAGCACTGGTCTTTCTTTTTAATTACTTGGATTTGACTTTTCTTTGATCCAACATATGAGGATTGTGGATGTACAAAATTCAATAGGATCAGCTGTTTCAAAAAGATTGTATCCGTCCAATGTGTGAATTGCAAATCTGAGATTCAGTCAACTGGCAATTAAAGCGCAGGGTAGTCTTGATTTCTGTACTAGAGGGGGCGTTCAGTTTCAGGCGCTTAATGAGTCTTAGAGTATTCTGAAAATTGATTTGACTAAATTAGTGGTTTAAAAAACAAGCAATGGTCCTTCTTTGCTGTAGAATAAGTTGCAGAGTTTAGCTGGATAGCACTCAGCTGTCCTTAGGGAACTTGAGTCTGACCGTCAGAAAGCATGTCAAGGTTATAAGAGAGAGAGACATGCATGTGAAATTTCAGCGAGATGATTATGGACCTCTAGTCGTAGATATTGTAATCTTTATTTGTGTTCCAATATCTACAAGAAAGTGTAAAGGCTACAGCTGAAGTTTCAAATACATTCAATGAGCAGATTAGAAAATATTGTAATATATACTAATATGACACTTGTTTCCTGTGCTTATGCTGGAACTGCGAATGTCCTTAAAGGTATCTATCTAATCATTTGTACTGGTGGTTGAATATACATAACTCATTGGTTTGTAGTTTAGTTCTTGACTCCTTATTTGTCCACAGTTTATTTTTATTCTTGTTGTGCTCCTGACCGGTTCCATAATGTTTATTTCGGATCACCGGTTCACTTGATCATTCCGGTTATTGCGGGGGTTGCCCAAATTATAGCAATTCGATAAGTTGCGGTTTTTTAGCAATGGAACCGGAACCGGAACCGGAACCGGAACCGGAACCGGAAACAATCAAGGCTTATATATATATATATACCTATCTATCTGATCGTGGCATCAAATATTGGAGATTGACATACAGTGCCTGCCGGCTGCCGCTACTCCATCGTACGTCTCAAGAAAGAGAATAATGCTGCAGTCGTGAGTTTAATTTCCTATGTATCTCTCTCTCTATTCATCTTGATCGGAATTTTATGATTCTCTGAATTAGGATTAGGTTTGTGCTGTTACGTTTTTTTCACTGTTACACGAGCGAACGATTTCAATTTTTCTAGCTTTCACACTAGACCAAACAGTCAATAATGGGTTTTCCTCCTTGTAATTAATTGTCACATATATGCAGTACAAAAGCTAGAAGAATTGATCGTCCATCGAAGAAGAGTATAACAGGACCGAGGTGGGATCTAGATATTCCCTCAGATCTCCTGCACGAGATACTGTCCCGTCTAGGGTTAAAAGCCAACATACAAGCTTCCGTTGTCTGCAAGGCATGGTGTGAAGCAGCTGTTTTTTTCAGGAAGTTACAGCCTCGTCCTTGGCTGCTTTATCCACTTGAACGCTTTGGTTATACATCACGTAGAGGAATAACGGACCGCAAAACTCCTACTGAAACCTACCTTCTTTTTGACACAATGCGGGGTCAAATATATAAGCAAGATTTTCCAGACTTAGGTTGCCATGAGTTCCTTTGTTACAAGGATGGTTGGTTGCTTACCTCAAAACGAGATTTCCCCGAGGCGTTATTCTTTCTTGACCCTTTTACCCGGGAGCGCGTCTACTTACCATGGAAGGGATACCAATGCATAGCATTCTCAGCCGCTCCTACTGTCCTACATTAGCTAGTTGTTTGGTCATCTCGATCTTGAGTGCAAATTTCCGCTCAGGTTTAGGTTTTAAGATCAAGACTTGTCGCCCTGGTGAAACCAAATGGACCAGCCATCGCTACCCGAGAAACAGACCCGGCCATCTCGAATGGTCTAAATGTGTATTTTCGAATGGTATGTTCTATTGTCTCAGTACCTGCGGCCACCTCGGGGTTTTTGACCCGCCCAGAGCAGCCTGGAATATTCTTCTTGTGAAACCCTGTCCCGCCTTTCTTTCTCAGACAGGTTTGAGGGAGATCCGATTGTTGGTGATGGAGCATGAAGGGGATGTATATGTTATCTCCACAAGCAACAAAGCGTCCGTGTTTAAGCTAGACCTTAAACGTAAGGTATGGGAAGAGAAGAGAGAACTTGGTGGCTTGACAGTATTTGCCAGTCAACCTACCTCTCTTACAAGAGCTGATCTCTTGGGGGAGAGGAACTGAATATATCCATCGCATGATGCACTATCTCGCTGATGACAAATATAGTAGCCATCGTTCCCCTAGAATGAACTATTTGTCTGACCGAATAGCTTGGGTGGATCCACCCCTCAACCAAGCTAATTTGTCACCTTATGATGGTATTAACTACTGAAAAACTTTGTTTTATGCTGTTTCAAGGTTTAATATTGAACTAGTTGCTAGTCCCCTTTTACATTGTAGCTCGGGCACTGATCTTTAAGAGTTTAAAATAAAAGTGTTTCACTCTGGTTACATTTTACTACAGTACATGTTAGTTTATTGGCACTTTACAATTAATGATAGTTTTAATGGAAAATAATATAAACTCTGTAGAAACTTGGAAGGACAAGTTAACCGACCTAGGAGAAACTACTGCGAATACCTTCTCCAAGATTGGTTCTTGAGATAAGTTTTAAGATGAAAAAAAAGGTTGAAGCTCCCGCGCGTGACTGCACGCGCGTCTCCCTTCTCTCTCCTCTCTCCTCTTCTACGACACAAGGTTTTCTTTGTAGATCTGGTCCTGCCTCTCCGGTGAGCCTCTTTGGCCGCCGGGGAGGGCTCACCCTTTTACTGCTTCTCCAAGGTCTTATCTTTCTCCTCTTAAGTGGAAGGTGGTGGGACAATCGAGGAGGAGACTATTCGAGCTATCCTCTCCGGCGGTGCTGAGGCGTGGAGTAAACGTGAGGCGNCCCAGAGCAGCCTGGAATATTCTTCTTGTGAAACCCTGTCCCGCCTTTCTTTCTCAGACAGGTTTGAGGGAGATCCGATTGTTGGTGATGGAGCATGAAGGGGATGTATATGTTATCTCCACAAGCAACAAAGCGTCCGTGTTTAAGCTAGACCTTAAACGTAAGGTATGGGAAGAGAAGAGAGAACTTGGTGGCTTGACAGTATTTGCCAGTCAACCTACCTCTCTTACAAGAGCTGATCTCTTGGGGGAGAGGAACTGAATATATCCATCGCATGATGCACTATCTCGCTGATGACAAATATAGTAGCCATCGTTCCCCTAGAATGAACTATTTGTCTGACCGAATAGCTTGGGTGGATCCACCCCTCAACCAAGCTAATTTGTCACCTTATGATGGTATTAACTACTGAAAAACTTTGTTTTATGCTGTTTCAAGGTTTAATATTGAACTAGTTGCTAGTCCCCTTTTACATTGTAGCTCGGGCACTGATCTTTAAGAGTTTAAAATAAAAGTGTTTCACTCTGGTTACATTTTACTACAGTACATGTTAGTTTATTGGCACTTTACAATTAATGATAGTTTTAATGGAAAATAATATAAACTCTGTAGAAACTTGGAAGGACAAGTTAACCGACCTAGGAGAAACTACTGCGAATACCTTCTCCAAGATTGGTTCTTGAGATAAGTTTTAAGATGAAAAAAAAGGTTGAAGCTCCCGCGCGTGACTGCACGCGCGTCTCCCTTCTCTCTCCTCTCTCCTCTTCTACGACACAAGGTTTTCTTTGTAGATCTGGTCCTGCCTCTCCGGTGAGCCTCTTTGGCCGCCGGGGAGGGCTCACCCTTTTACTGCTTCTCCAAGGTCTTATCTTTCTCCTCTTAAGTGGAAGGTGGTGGGACAATCGAGGAGGAGACTATTCGAGCTATCCTCTCCGGCGGTGCTGAGGCGTGGAGTAAACGTGAGGCGGGGCGGAGCCGTGGCCGAAGCGGGTGTAGTCCGGCTGGGATCGAGGTCGGTGCCGAGGCAAGTCCCTCTTGGAAGTGGGCAATAGAGGGATTTAATTGGGAGTAGGCGACTAGCGAGCCGCCGTGCATCTTAATCGGTTTGGCTTCCGCGGCGGAAGTCGCCTCATGTTTCGGAGGGTTGTGCCGCGTGTGTAAGGAGGGGAGTTTGTCGTGTTCATGTTCCACGGCGCTCTAGACTTCGGCGGTGCTGTTGGGAGATTTGTTCTCCTTGCCGGTGTCTCCCTCCTTCACCGGATTGAGGATAGCTTAGAAGTTCCCGATGACGGGATGAAACCTGGCGGAGTTTGAAGAATGCTCCTTCTAGGGTTTCATCTTTAGTCGTGTAGGTTGTACCAGTTAACCGGGTTTGGTTGATTCCGAAATTGTATTCCACCCCTTAATTCCCGGTTCGGGTTGATGAAAAAAAAAAGTTTTAAGATAATGAAGCGGATTTAATTCGTTAAGAGTTAAACTTAATACAGTATATAGCGCCTCCTTTTTTTATACGTGAAGGGTCAGTTACCTTTTTACCCCTTAACTGAAAAGTGAGTCACATGTATAAAACAAACGAAACGAGTGAAGAAAAAAAGAGTTGTGTTTCCTTCGTCTTCTTGCTCTGTTCTTCGTCTTCTTGTTCTATTTTTTTCTCTGAAAGTATAAGTCGCGTTCAATCTTGTCTCGCCAACGATGGAGAATGATCTCGTTGGTCAATTTTGTAAGGAAACCGGAGCAAATAGGATCACCGCACTCATGTACCTTGATCTCTACGGAAGCAATTTAGATGAAGCTAAAGATGCTTTCTTCTCGGGAAACACAGCAAAGATTGTGCGTACAGATCCACCGCATCGGGCACGCTTGGTGAGCCAACTTGATCTGCTCGTTCATTCATTTCAAACGATGGCGGCTGGTGAAGTAAGTAAAGAAGAGGCGACGGCTTATCTTGATGAATGTAGTTGGGATTTGAAGAGAGCAGTAGCAAATTTCAAGAAATATCACGGTGGTCTCAAGCCAAAACCGCTACATCTCTGTCACAGTCCAAAGCACTCGTATGTTGGGACCTTAGCGGAGGAGGAAAGACTCGGAGATTCTCTTCCTTCACAGTCTTCTTCTTCGGATTACGGAGGAGGAGAAGATTCCTTGAACGAAGACCAAAGGAGCTCTTCCATGTAAAAATTTCTGATCCTTGTCCATTATTATATTGGAAGATGCGTTAATGTGCTTGTTTTGTTAGGTTTTTCTCCGCTGACTATTTTGATTTCTCGTCATTTGTACAACAGTTGTGACAACGCTGAGCTAGTGGCCAATACGAGGTTTACAGAAAAAGATGCTCTTGATGAGATGATCCCTTTACCTATTCCTCAAATGTCTTCTCAAGAAAAGGTAGTATTCATCTTCTTTTCTCTTTATGCTCAGTATTTTGCATTCTGGTGCATTAGTTAAGTTCTTGACTTCCATACCATTTTGAATCAGTTGCCTAGTCTAGGTATTTTTGGTAGTCTTGATCAATGCTATTGGAATGTGGACCATCCCAAGAACAAGTCGAAATTGCTGACGAGTATGCAGTCCGATGATGAGAAAACACCCACGACTTCTCTTCCACTGATGGGATTACCTGTGGCTACTCCTCAAAATCAAATGACACCGTCGTCTCAAGAGAAGGTAGTAAATCTTCTCTTTTCTCTCTGCACTATGAACTTCTCTGTTTAACTGTTTTCTCCAGTTTTGTTTGCTTAAAGGCTAAGCTCGTGATCACAACCTGACATATTGAGGATATTAGTTGCATAAGGATTCAGTAAACAACCTATTATTCTCTCTTTTATGGTCTTTCTTTGGAATGGCAATGGATATATATACATGTACTCTGATTCAATGTTTTGTCCATTTCTGATGTAAACTGTCTGCTTTCCCAATTTCCCATTCAGGGCATTAAGTTTTGATTTAATGATATGTCAGGACAAATTGAAGGGTGAGGCTGAGGCTATTGTTGATCAAGGTACAACCATGGAGACGTCCCCTGCTTCTTTGGTAGTAATCTTCCCTTTCTCTGCACTAATTTACTATTGTTCTTTCTGTTTTCTCCAATTGTGTTTGCTCAAATGGTAAGCTAGGAACAGAACCTGGCAATGTGCATCTTAGTTAGTGTATATATATATTGATGGAGTCTGATTCACTTGCTTGCTTTCTCAGTTTTCTATTCTGGGCATTAATAAGTGTTTTTGACTTCATACTATCTCAGGATATATTGGAGGGTAAGGCTGTTGTTGATCAAGGTACAACTATAGAGACATCCCCTGCTTCTCTGGTCTGCAAAGACAGGATTGTGGACCCTAAAGCTGCACACAAAGAGTAAAGATCAGGTTCATACTAACTGCTAGTGAGTACATATCAGCAAACTGCTAGTGAGTACATATTAAAGATCGGTTCAAGAATTTGTTTCTATCCTAGATATTAGCACATTTGTTCTTCCTTTCGTTACACTCAACTGTAATTCATTCCTATTTTATTTCATAGAAGTAGCAAATACCTTATATTGATTAACACACAATCAGGTTAAGAAAAAAAAAACTAAATTTTTAAGTGAATAATAATCAAAAGCTTCCGTTTTCGTATACCTAAAAACTGTTTTGCTCTAGCAATCGTCCACCTTATAATATTTAACTTCTTTCTCTACTCAACATTGCTTCGGTTGATCCACCTCAAAACCAAGTTGATTTGTCATTTTTTTGATCGTTTTGTCTTGTGAAAAAACTTTATTTATGCTATTTACAGGTTTCGTTTGAATCAGTTGCAAGTCTTTTTTACATTGTAGCTTGGATATGATTTTGGGATCAAGATTTCTANAACCTCTAAATGGAATATATGGAGATAGAATGTCATAACAATACAGTTGTACTTCAAAANTAATCCAATGCCTATACTCTTTAATTTAAAATGAAAAACACAAGCAAAGTGTAGACATATATTTTTCTTCTTATATATATATATATATATATATATATGTTTGATAATTGGAGTTCACATTTTCTATTAATTACTTAAGGGAAAATTCAAAATTATAAGAATTCTGCAGTAACTTTAAACCTTTTGATTTAAACCAGTTCTTTGAAGCAGCTCTAGTAGACTAGTACGGGTTGTTTATATATATATTCATCTCATAACGCTTCTGCGTGTTCGATCATTATAAAACCTTAATTTGGGTGAAGCAAAAGACGCATGCATTGATAAACGGAATACNAATTGACTGTGTACTAAGAAAAAGGAGAAAAAGAAAGAAAAAAAAGAAAAGATTTTTTATAAATTCAATATTATTTTTTAAAATTTATAAACATTTTTCAAAAATGTAAAGTGGTCCGGCAAAACTGCATACACAAAACGGTGTCAAATCAAAGTTTTCTCAAGTATAATTTTATAATTTTGTAACATATGTTTGAACTTACAGGTTTGTCAGTCAAAAAAACAATTTGGGATACAACTGCGAAAGATTAATACTGTACGTTATCTATTTTCATTTATCTGATGATGAGTTTTCTTTGTTTACTTTTTAGGTTGTAATATTATTTAGNGCAATAAATATATATCGTACTTCGCTCTCTGTAACGTCAAGAAGTGGGTAACCCAAAATGCTATTTCTTCTACTTTTCTTTGTAATGGATTTTTAGTGTTAGACCTTGACCGGATTTCATCACAGATTGACTGGTCAGACCGGCTAATCCGGACCCGGTTGAATGCATTGGTAAAATATTTCATATTTTGGGTTTTTCTCTCTTTTTTTTTTTTTTTTTTTTTTTTTTNTACTACATATATATTAAATTATTTTATTTTAATCATTGTGGAAAATAATTGATGAGGAGATACATAGACAAAATGTAAATGGGTTAAGCATCGATTGGCTGATTATTTGGTATGGTGTAGTAGTATATTGCATTAATGTCGTGTCGGTACTAGTTCTTCCACTAGTAATAGTCCTCGGGATGTTCCTCATTTTTGTGCNACATATCCTCTAAATGGAATTATATTCCATAACCTCTAAATGGAATATATAAATGCTTATAACTAAAAATAAAAATAAAAGATATGCAAAAGCTTAGATTGCTAGTATTCCTCCCTTTGTCTTTTCACCTGTAAATGGAATTATATTCCATAACCTCTAAATGGAATATATAGAAATAGAATGTCATAACAATACAGTTGTACTTCAAAATTGACTGTGTACTAAGAAAAAGGAGAAAAAGAAAGAAAAAAAAGAAAAGATTTTTTATAAATTCAATATTATTTTTTAAAATTTATAAACATTTTTCAAAAATGTAAAGTGGTCCGGCAAAACTGCATACACAAAACGGTGTCAAATCAAAGTTTTCTCAAGTATAATTTTATAATTTTGTAACATATGTTTGAACTTACAGGTTTGTCAGTCAAAAAAACAATTTGGGATACAACTGCGAAAGATTAATACTGTACGTTATCTATTTTCATTTATCTGATGATGAGTTTTCTTTGTTTACTTTTTAGGTTGTAATATTATTTAGGGTATAGAGATTGTGAACCAAGAGATAGTGTCTTTTATTTGTTTATAGAAGGATATAAGCTTGCCTAACTTTAACGGAGCATTTGGAGTGTTCCCACAACTCGTAATCCACTAATTATTGATCAACTACATATATAATCCACTAATTATTGATCTACTACATATATATTAAATTATTTTATTTTAATCATTGTGGAAAATAATTGATGAGGAGATACATAGACAAAATGTAAATGGGTTAAGCATCGATTGGCTGATTATTTGGTATGGTGTAGTAGTATATTGCATTAATGTCGTGTCGGTACTAGTTCTTCCACTAGTAATAGTCCTCGGGATGTTCCTCATTTTTGTGCTTCTTCTTTCATCTGATTCATGAAAAGCGAACCAAATTCTTTTCTTTCTTATGTCATTTTGCAACACAATGTGACGAGGTTCACTATAACACCACACATAAGTATGCTTTGAATGATCTATTTTGTAATATTACATATTTTGTGAATTCTTGACTACATAATTATACTTCTACTTCTTTTTTGTGTGCAACAATATACTTGTAGTACTCTATTCTAAATTTCTAACCGGAATTGATGGTTTTCTTTTTCTTTGTCACCAATAATAATATCTTTTAATAAACATCTAGTAGACCAAAATTCAAACTAATCCCGAAACATACGGGAAATCACCTTTTAAAAAAAAAAAATTGGCCATCAAAACACATGTAATGGCCAAAAACAGAAAACGCAGTAATGTGGTTCGGAACTTCGGATAATAGTCTCTCAAGTTCTCAACATTTGGAAGGAACACTTGATCGCACATAAATATATTTATTTGGTATAAAATAAACAAATTTGCTTAATTTTATGTTCTGATGTATACATTTCTTGTAATTCTAAATGATCTCACGAATTTGTTTTATCAGTTTTCCCTCTTAAATATTATGATTAGAGTATATAGTATAATATAAAAAGACCTATCGAAAACTATATAGACATACACATAACGATCCCTTAGAATCTAAGTAGAATATGCCATATAACTATACACTTTTATCCTCATTTTTCCAGGATATATCATATATAAACATATAATAAATTCACACGCAATTTATCACCAGATACAAGAAAAAAAACACATGAAAAAAGGAGCTTTGGTTACGCATATTCCTCTAAAATTATATCTTAATCAAGAAAAAAGTTTGTAGATAATAAAACTAATTTAGAAGATTATACATTTATACTACACGTAATCACAAGTGCTAGCATTATCACCCAAGGAAACTTTAATAACACAAATAACTAATATTCACGTAAGGAAGATTCATGAACGATATGTTATTGTCTAGGTGGAGTAATAAGTCCATAATATATACTTGTTAGATATCTTTTGTGTTTGTCTAAATGTTTGTATACAAACAAGGATATGATTCTATCACGGAAAACGACCTTTGGAACCAAATTTTTGTATTCATCTATAGCTTGCCAAAAATTGCATAGATATATAGGTCATATAGAGAGCTTCTATACCTAGGTTTCAAGGGAAAATAAAATTTCACATTCTAGAGAAAAGGAAAAAAACTAATTTATAAGAAAGGTAAATAGATATAGCTGGTACATCATATATATACGGAAATATACCAAGATATCATCTACGTATCAATATAGACCCCTCACCTCACGTAATGTCGTAATCCTACTATTTGTCCCACTTTCTTCATGGGCTCTCGAGATGATCGCACCTCTTTATTAAAGTAATATTTTACAATGCAATTATGCAACACCCTTTTTGCTTATATTTTTTTTACAATCTAAAATTCTAAATTGAAAACTTAAGTTGTTGCAGAGTCCATTAATATGCAAACCGAACATAATTGACCGCTAAATAATAGCTTACGTAGTTACGTTTTCTATTTTTCATCTTAGAATTATATCATTCCATTTTTAACAGAGTTATTATAGTTTATTTATTTACCATATGGGGACTAATATGAAAAATAATTGATCAAATTTTTGACTTTCATGATTGGCTTAAACTTCTCCACACTATTGTTAACTTTTGAAAACAGAGATCCAGTATACATTAATCGTACGCGGAACCGTATATTAATATTGTAAAAAGTGTACATGTAAGTATGCCATACGTAACACCCAACTACTTACGGATGAATACGTTCTCTTACAAAAGGTTTCTTGCAAATTTTAAACTCAGCTAGAGTTCATGTATATATATATTATTCGGCCAAAAACCTGCAAAGCGAACCGAACTTTAATTTGAAATCACGATCAAAACAATGTCTGACAAGTATCAAACCCCATCTGTGTGTTTACAATCCACATGCATTGGTTACACATCATATTACTCAATTTGTAATTTTAGCTATGTGTTGTCCTCATGCATCATAATTTTTTGTTCTTTTTCTTTACTCATGCATCATGCATTCTAACCGTAAGTTTTGTCAGTTTATTAATTTTCTTTTTCTTTTATCAATATTTTTAAATTAGTGGGAACTAAAGGGTTACGTTTGTTGCAAAAAGAAATGAGTTACATAGACAAAAAGATGAAAAAAAAAAGAAGAAGATGAAAGTAAAGTACGGAAAAGATAAAAGAAAAAAGAAGGCAAAAGAGAGAGTTTGCTAACAAATGTAAAGTTTCTTTGTTCAACATAACTGAATTCAAAGTTATAAATGAACATGATATTTAATAAACGTGTACCACAAACGCAACAAATAATATGCCTAGACACAGAATATAAGAAAATTTTAATTGTTTTCCTTTTTTTGGAAAAAGGTTTTGAAAAATTTATATGTATTTTTTTGGAAAAAGGTTTTGAGAAATTTAATTGTTTATATATATACGAAAATTTTAATGACTAGTTATGCACCATCAACTTTTGAATATATATTTTATTCGAGAGTGATAAATTGGATACAAAACCACTCCCCGACCATGTGTATATATATATGGCATATAATCAAGCAAACAAACATAAAATTCAAAAAAACAAAAAAAATATATTTCCACCTGAAACAACAAAAATAATGGAGCCTTCAAAACAAGAAGCTCCAAAGCTCATGGGGACATCACCAAACATATCAAATGATTCATCAGCATCCGAGAAAGGAGAAGCAACAAATCAACCAAACAGTAGGTACGCACTCACAGTTGACGAGGTGATCGAGCAACACATTGGCGCACTTGGCTTTGCTCAGATCGTGCATGTTCTCTTAGTCTCTATCGCTTGGGTCTTCGATGCTCAGACAACTCTTGTTTCCATTTTCTCCGACGCTCAGCCCGCTGCGAGGATTCTTGCTACCGGCGCCATCGTGGAGGGAGCCGCTTTGTGTGGATTGTCCAGAGGAGAATGGGAATGGAACGGATCAAGAAGTGACACTATTGTCTCTGAGTGGAATCTCATATGTCAACATAAGTTTCTTGTGGCTGTTCCCTCCACTCTATTCTTCATCGGATCTCTTTTCGGTAAGGATCCTAATTAGTAATAACATTGTATATTTATTAGTTTTAAAGTTTGGTATTTACGGTGTGGACAGTGTAACCATCTTTCCTGGTTTGGTAAGAGTTATTTACATTATCCTTTTCTTTTCTTTTTTTTTTAACAGGTTCTGGTGTTTATGGATATCTTGCTGACTCATGGTTTGGTCGAAAAAAGACACTATTACTCTCTTGTGTGTTAACATTTGTCACGGCCTTTGCCATCTCCTTTTCACCGAACGTTTGGGTTTACGCGTTCTTGCGTTTCGCCAACGGGTTTTTCAGATCTGGAATCGGGTCTTGTTGTATCGTACTGGCGACCGAGATCGTCGGTAAAAAATGGCGAGGTCAAGTAGGGCAATACGGTTTCTTCTTCTTCACGTTAGGTTTTCTATCTCTGCCACTAATGGCTTATTTGGAGAGGAAATCATGGAGGAATCTTTACAGAATCATATCCTTTCTTCCACTTGGATACGCGGTTTGTCTCTTGCCCTTTGCTTATGAGTCTCCTCGGTGGCTTCTTGTCAAGGGACGTAACAAAGAAGCCATGGTGATCTTGAAGAAACTCGCGAGGCGTAACGGGAAACAACTTCCCGCGGATCTAAGCCTAGTCGATCCAATTCCGGAGAGAAACGATCAAACTTCGTCATCAGAAAAGTTTTGGAAAACGAAATGGGCAGTGAAGAGGATCATATTGGTTATGATGGCTGGATTTGGCAGTGGTTTTGTTTATTACGGAATCCAACTAAATGCTGAGAATCTCAATTTCAATCTTTATCTAACTGTTGCTGTTAACGCCCTCATGGAGTTTCCAGCGGTTTTCATCGGAAGTTTCCTCCTCGGGGTCATGAACCGTCGTCCACTATTCTCGAATTCATCATACCTCGCTGGAGTCGCGTGCCTGCTCTGCGCGGTTCTCTCGCTCCACCGTGTGATCCGTGCGGTATCTATTGCGAAATGGTTACAACTTGCAGTTGAGGCGGTCGGGTTCATGGCATCATCGACAGCGTACGACGTCATGTATGTCTACAGCGTAGAGCTGTTCCCGACAAACGTGAGGAACACTGCAGTATCGCTTTTGCGTCAGGCGTTTATGCTAGGAGCGTCTGCTGCACCGCTGCTAGTTGCGTTGGGAAGGGAAAGTGCAATGATGTCGTTTATCGTCTTTGGTGTTGCGTCTGTGTTGAGCGGTGTAGTGAGTATCTGGCTGAGAGAAACGCGAAATGCTCCGCTTTACGAAACGCTAGCGCAGCAGGGGAAAGCAGAAGAGATCGAAAACAAAACTGTCCTGATTACCTGATTGCATTGACAAGTGTTGTTGTTTCTATGGAATTTTTACATTCAATAATTGGGAATATGCATAATCTTTCAAATTTCCATTTAAATGTACGATCCTGTTGATTTGTTCACTTCAAGAAATCAAAAACCAAGACATGTGTTGCAAAAAGTGTTTGAAGCGACAGAACCTAGAAATAACTAATTTGAAGAGGTGGTAAACAAAAAGCGATCTAACCTCAATAAAAGGAAAATTGCTGTTCGGACCAAAAAGCATCAAGTGATAATAAAACTGAGTCTGTCTGTTGGCAAGCATTAGAGAAAACAAGAATCTGACAGTGCTCAAAAAAGGTAGAGCGACAAACATTTTATGATGGGTTTTGCAGGTGAGCTCTTCTTCTTCATCTTCGTCTTCCTCCTCTAAGAAGCAGCAGCTTTAGGTGCCTCTTCAGAAGCAGGGGTCTCGAAAGTCTCTCCCACTACAAGATCTGGGACATCATCATCATCCTCTTCTTGGATAGTTGCTGGGACATCACCAGCACCTGGAGCCTGTTTCTGGAATTGCTCCGCTAGCTTCTTCAGGTTGTCCAAGTTATCCGGTCCTGAGATTATCAAAAGCAAACTGTTAACTTGATAGAACATTGGTTTGGGAAAGGATTTTACAGAGAAGGGTGCATACCAAGTTGGCTGATAATCTGAGGAAGAATGTCTTGCAATTCTGCAGGAAAATACAAATTCAGAGATTAGACCATACCTAAACCGAAAAGAGTATTGGATCATCTATTTGGATACAAGACTTACTTTTAGTCTGTGGTGTACCGCTCACAACCCATGTGTTAGCAGCAATGGAAGCTTGAACTGTAATAGAAACAGAGAGATAATGATCATTAAAAAGTTGAAGGTTTTACCAAGTCCAGAGATATATAAAGCTAAAAAGTTTTGGATTTTTTACCTTTAGGGTTAATGAACTGAATCACTACATCATCCTTAAAGATGTTAACTTCTTCAATGGCGGGAATTGAATTCACACCAACTCTCTTAAGAGTGCTCTGGAGCCTCTTGTCATCTGTTGTGGTGGTCTTGTGAACAGCCTTCTTCTTTCTGAAATGAGAGATTCAAAATATGTTAAAGAGGAGAACATCAAACATGCATATGGCAAAAAAAAACAATTTCACAAAGAAAAGACTTGTTAGTAGACATACCTTCTTACTGTACCCTTTCCGCCAGTGCGGACAGTGTTAGCCATCTTCATCAACTTTTCCCTATTCATCTGTGTACCCAAAACACACAAAGCTAAATCCATTTAGCCCAAAATGTTATCTAACAAGTTTGCATTAATACAAACAATAACTAATACTTCCATCAAATTAAAAAAAAAAAAATCAATCAGTTTTACGATTGAATACACTAAGATTAGAACACAGTGAAGTAAAGAAGAACAAAGCTCGTACTTTTACAATGAGCTTAACCTAAAGTTTCAATTTTTTTTTTTCAATCGATTAAGTATCCAATACAGACACTACTACTAACTTACTAAACAGTTGATGAAAACTATATAATCAAAATAACAAAGACAGTATATGTAATCAATGAAGAACTATATATGAATCAAGAAGACAAAAAAGAAATTGATCTTGAACCTTCGGCTAAATCAGATGGAACCAATCGAGAGAACATCGAAATGAAAAAGTAAGAAGGATTTAGTGAAGTGAGTTTACCTTGATAAATGGATTTCTAGGGTTCTTCCTTGGTCGAAAGGGTATAAAGAAGAAGATAAGGGAAGGGAGTGAGAACAAGAGAGAGAAGAGAGAAAGATCCAAGCGGCGCTGGAGGGTTTTGCCTTTTGCCCTTTAAGTAAAAATGCTATGTGTTGTGTTGTGTTGTGTGTAGCCAATCTTAACTTTAACACACTGTACGTATTATTTAATAATCATCATCCAACGGCCCAGATCTCTCTTCCTTTAATAATACTATCTCTCTCTTCCGTTCGATTTTACTATGCGTCGCGATCTGTTTTTTGGACCATGGGCCTCAATTTCTGGCCCATTACAGACGTTCGTCGTTAAATGCGATAGTTATTGGAACTTTCAAGTGTTTACAAAGGGACTAGTCACTTACACACATACAGAGAGGTTTCTGCAAAATTCAAGCTGCAAAACTTAACAATAAAGTTTCATTCTTATAAACTTTTGTAGCTCATCAATAAGGAGATCAATCCCAAACTCTAACAAAATCGAGGGATTTTCATTTTTCAATACAAAGGCTTTATCAGGTAACAAACAAAAAACAACTCTAGTTCCTTTACTTCTCCAGCTCAGAAATCATGATACTTGTTACCGCATTTAATGGAGACATTTCTCTAATCTTCCATCAAGCTTGGACCTCGAGGAAGAGCTTAAGTTTCTGCAGCAACATGTCGTTTGTTCCAAAAGGTGGTTTCTTGCTTCCGATCCAATCTCTACCAAGAAGTCCGGCTCTGTCGCTGTTAATCATTTCGTCGCGGAATGTAGACAGAATCTGGTATATCGATATCTTCAAAACATCTACAGCTGCATACGCGTAAGAGTACATTGCGCCAATACTCCTTTTGATGGGTTTAACATCTTTTCTGACCATACTCGAGGTCGCCCATTTGATACTAGCAGGTCCCATCAGTTGTTGAGGCGATTGAAGATTAGTCTTCTTCCCCATAAATGTTTCAATAGCTAGCAAAAGTGATAGAAGCGTCGAGACAACATCAGTGTTCCCACCAGATAATTGTGCTACTCCAAGCCTGTCTTCCTTGTGAGAGATTGAAGTCAGAGATGCAGATGTTTGAGCACACCATGCATAAAGCTGCAAATACCACACGTAGAGCAGACATAATTTGGTTACAGCTACCTGACGATATTATCACATACAAAAGGGCTTAAATCTGAACTGCGCTTTACCTGGAAAGACTTAAGTGATTCCCCAAATTTTGGGTCGATATATGACTCGGTTGGTGGTGTTTCAATACACGTGTGGTCTAGCCCAGAAGATAAGTTGCAGGAAAGCTCTTCCAAAGGCCTCAAGCAGAGAGTGATTACTCTTTTGTAAGTCTCGGTGGACTCCTCAAAAAAGGCAGCACGACGCCATGTGTCGACATTATTCTGAGACACCATGTAGAGATCAAGGTATGCAAGAGAGTGCTCAAGGGAACCTGGAGTACTCCCTTCTAAAGCAGTAAGAAGAGGTTCGCTTGGATTCGTTTCTGCTGCAGCAGATCCTTTTGGAGGAGCAAAACTGAACCGTTTAGTGTGCAGAACCTGGAAAGAAAACCACAATTGTAACTAACTTCTTTTGCATCTAGAACCTGGAAAAAGCAGCTAAAGTTTATGCTTCCTTGATTCAGTGAGAAGTGACACACAGAACAAAACTCATCGATGATTCTTCATAGTGTTTATTGCAGGATAAGCTATCCAGGGAATGTAAACAAGTTGATGAATAAATTCCTTGTCTCCCTCAACAATGGTCAAAGTAGTAGGACATACAAAAAGGCATATACACGTATCATGTATGCATATTCATACAACTTTCTATTAGTTTACAAAAACATCTATAGACTGAAAAGGATAAGCAGCAAGTGTTTGGCCTGGACATGGGCTCCCAAAGTAGGAATTGTTTAGCATGAAAACACAAAGAATAAAGGAAACTAGATCCAAAAAAAATATCACTGCAACATTTGATGGCAAACACAGCTAACTTACCGTTGCTTTTCAGTTTCTTTCTCAAATAAGTTTTGTATCGGTCAAGTGAGAGTGAGTTCTAACTCTTCTACAGTCTTAAGTTCACTTAAAAAGTTACGGGGAACTTGACAGACTAAACACTATCCCACCAATCTAAACGGATATATCACCAACCAATCACATCAATCGATTCAAATCATCAAATAAAAACTTAACTAACCTTATGTATATGGTGAGTGATTTCCCAAGAGAGAATCAGGCAGAAACTGCCGGCATAAGATAAGACCTGCTCACCCAAGAATCTCGATACAGACACAAGCCCACCCGACCAGTCTAGGAGAAACAATAGCATTATGGTTGACAACACATAAAGCACACCTGATAGCTTCAGAGCTTGTGTTACAGCAGAAGGAAGCCCAATCTTGAAGCTGAAGAACGGTGGACGCTGTTTAGAAAAAGAAAAGAAAAAAAAAAAACACAAGTAAGAATCAGCCAAAGATACAAAATTGATGAATCAAGCAGCAAAGACGACACAAAAACCTGAATAATCGGAAACTCCAAAACCCATCGCTGCTTAAATACGAAAAGGACGGCGTAGAGTAACCCAGTCACAAATCCTCTAAACCCTATTCTTCCAATCGCTCCATACGAATCATTAGACAAGCAAAACACAGCGGTGGAGCAGAATCCAGCGAGGGAAGTAGCGCAGACGAAGAGCACGATGCGCAAGGACACGCGAGCACGGCGGCGGAACTCGGGATCCGAGAGATGACGGAGAAGGCCGACAGCGAATCGGAAAGGAGAAAGAGGAGAATCTGGAGTCGGAGAAGAGAGGAGAGCTAATGAGACGGAGAAGAGAAGCTGCGACGTATGGAAGACGAGGAAAGTGAAGAAGAAGGAGATGATTGAAGTGGTTGAGAAGAGGAAAAGGTTGAAGAAGAAGAAGATGGCTGATGAAGGTATCGATTGCCAAATGAGAAAAGCTACGAAGCGGTTCCTCACTACCGTCTCCGGCACCGGAGGAGAAGGCATTTCACCGGCGATTTGTTATTTTTTCGCCGTGTTTAGATTTGATTACAATTAATTTGAAATGAGTTTCGTATCGGAAACTTGAGCGGGGCTCTGAACTCGAGAGAGAGACGAAGGGGACGTTTAGGGCTTGAGCTCTGTTTGGATCACTATTTTAATTTTCACGTTTGAATCGCGGTGCGTTTTGTTCACGCTATCTTTTAATAAGGCTTTTGTTAGCCCATTGGGCCTAGATTCATTATCTGTCATTTGGTTCTTTTCTTATACTGTATATGCTGCGTTGCAGCTTGCAAAGGTAACCAAAATAGCTGTGAACAAAGTTTTTATCAATAGGCAAATCTTATCTTGGACAATGTAAATTCCTCAGTCAATGTAGATAAAAAGCAGTTTCTTGAATCTCTCAAAAAAAGGTAAACCACATTGTGGTGAGAAGCTGATGATTCACCTGAGACTCAGGGCTGTGTATATATGAGAAAGCATTTTACTACTGGTTGCACACATTCTTCAAATACCAATCATAAGTCTGGAGAAGACCATCTCTGAGAGAAACCTTTGGTGTCCAACCCAAAGATGCGAGCTTTGAGCTGTCCATCAGTTTTCTCGGTGTCCCATCTGGCTTAGTGCAATCCCATCCGAGCTTCCCTTCAAAGCCAACGACCTCTTTCACCAGCTCAGCCAGCTCTTTGATCGTCACTTCTTGACCACTTCCTATGTTAACATGCTCCAACCCGCTGTACCGATCCAGCAAGAAAACGCAAGCATCAGCCAAATCATCAACGTGCAAGAACTCCCTTAACGGACTACCAGAGCCCCACACCACAACTTCCTCAGCACCATTCACTTTTGCCTCATGAAACCTCCTCATGAGAGCAGGAAGCACATGCGAATTCTCCGGGTGGAAATTGTCATTCTGACCATAGAGATTAGTTGGCATCCCAGAGATAGCATCCCATCCATGCTGAATCCGATAAGCCTGACAAGTCTTGATCCCAGCGATCTTAGCAATAGCATACCACTCATTAGTTGGTTCAAGCGGTGCGGTTAACAAAGCAGACTCAGGTATCGGCTGAGGAGCAAATTTAGGGTAAATGCAGGAAGATCCAAGGAAGAGAAGCTTCTTCACGCCGTGCTCATAAGCAGAGTGGATCACATTGGTCTGAATCTGGAGATTGACACCAATGAAATCAGCAGGGTAAGTGTTGTTAGCGTGAATCCCACCAACTTTAGCAGCTGCTAGGATTACATAAACTGGCTTCTCCTGAGCAAAGAAGGATTCAACATCAGCTTGACGAGTGAGATCAAGCTCAGCGTGTGTTCTTAGAACGAGATTGGTGAAACCAAGCTCCTGAAGCTTGCGGACTATGGCAGATCCAACCAATCCGCGATGACCTGCGACGTAGATTTTGGCGGATTTGTCACACATCGACGAAACATCTGCACAATTCAAAAACAACCGCTGCGAAATTAAAGACTAGGGTTTTGGCGAAATCTAATCACTAATCACTATACTTCCTTAACAATTCACTTTTACTTCCGTAACAATTCACTCGTAGATTCCATCATACAAATGTCGACGACATAGGAAAGCTTCAATTCAGATTTGCAACTCGGAAAGCTTAAGAAGTAAGGAAGAAGGATGTACCTGAGCTGATCGATTCCGCCATTTTCGTTAGGAGACAAAAGGCTAAAAGATTTGACAATGGAAGAATCAGAGAGATCGGGTAGACGATTATTTTGGTCACCACGAAAAACCTTTTGTTTAGGTCCAGAGATTTATGAAACCGTTGACTGTTACTGATAAAACCGTAAATTCCAATTTGTACTGTGCCAACTCACGGCCCAAAAGAGGCCCATCTGTTTGAATAGCTAACCGTTTTGATTAATGTATTAAACCGAAATATTCCGGTTCGTACCCATTTCCAATCGTTGACCACGAAATTTTATTACATACCTTGTGATGATGATATTGTGACGTGAATATTATTAAGCTACTGGCTAGAAAAACAAGAGATAAGGTTTTTCATTCGTTTTCAAGAAAACAGAGAGGTTTTATTATTAGTATTACTATTAGTCAAAGTAAAGAGTGAGACTTGTCCTCTCTCACATTCACATAGTCTTGGACGAAACTTCGGTCACGTTAGCTTTCTTGAACATAACCAAGAACGGCTNCTGGTTACAGCTACCTGACGATATTATCACATAGAAAAGGGCTTAAATCTGAACTGCGCTTTACCTGGAAAGACTTAAGTGATTCGCCAAATTTTGGGTCGATATATGACTCGGTTGGTGGTGTTTCAGTAAACGTGTGGTCTAGCCCAGAAGATAAGTTGCAGGCAAGCTCTTCCAAAGGTCTCAAGCAGAGAGTGATTACTCTTTTGTAAGTCTCGGTGGACTCCTCAAAAAAGGCAGCACGACGCCATGTGTCGACATTATTCTGAGACACCATGTAGAGATCAAGGTATGCAAGAGAGTGCTCAAGGGAACCTGGAGTACTCCCTTCTAAAGCAGTAAGAAGAGGTTCGCTTGGATTCGTTTCAGCTGCAGCAGATCCTTTTGGAGGAGCAAAACTGAACCGTTTAGTGTGCAGAACCTGGAAAGAAAACCACAATTGTAACTAACTTCTTTTGCATCTAGAACCTGGAAAAAGCAGCTAAAGTTTATGCTTCCTTGATTCAGTGAGAAGTGACACACAGAACAAAACTCATCGATGATTCTTCATAGTGTTTATTGCAGGATAAGCTATCCAGGGAATGTAAACAAGTTGATGAATAAATTCCTTGTCTCCCTCAACAATGGTCAAAGTAGTAGGACATACAAAAAGGCATATACACGTATCATGTATGCATATTCATACAACTTTCTATTAGTTTACAAAAACATCTATAGACTGAAAAGGATAAGCAGCAAGTGTTTGGCCTGGACATGGGCTCCCAAAGTAGGAATTGTTTAGCATGAAAACACAAAGAATAAAGGAAACTAGATCCAAAAAAAATATCACTGCAACATTTGATGGCAAACACAGCTAACTTACCGTTGCTTTTCAGTTTCTTTCTCAAATAAGTTTTGTATCGGTCAAGTGAGAGTGAGTTCTAACTCTTCTACAGTCTTAAGTTCACTTAAAAAGTTACGGGGAACTTGACAGACTAAACACTATCCCACCAATCTAAACGGATATATCACCAACCAATCACATCAATCGATTCAAATCATCAAATAAAAACTTAACTAACCTTATGTATATGGTGAGTGATTTCCCAAGAGAGAATCAGGCAGAAACTGCCGGCATAAGATAAGACCTGCTCACCCAAGAATCTCGATACAGACACAAGCCCACCCGACCAGTCTAGGAGAAACAATAGCATTATGGTTGACAACACATAAAGCACACCTGATAGCTTCAGAGCTTGTGTTACAGCAGAAGGAAGCCCAATCTTGAAGCTGAAGAACGGTGGACGCTGTTTAGAAAAAGAAAAGAAAAAAAAAAAACACAAGTAAGAATCAGCCAAAGATACAAAATTGATGAATCAAGCAGCAAAGACGACACAAAAACCTGAATAATCGGAAACTCCAAAACCCATCGCTGCTTAAATACGAAAAGGACGGCGTAGAGTAACCCAGTCACAAATCCTCTAAACCCTATTCTTCCAATCGCTCCATACGAATCATTAGACAAGCAAAACACAGCGGTGGAGCAGAATCCAGCGAGGGAAGTAGCGCAGACGAAGAGCACGATGCGTAAGGACACTCGAGCTCGGCGGCGGAACTCGGGATCCGAGAGATTACGGAGAAGGCCGATAACGAATCGGAAAGGGGAAAGAGGAGAATCTGGAGTCGGAGAAGAGAGGAGAGCTAATGAGACTGAGAAGAGAAGCTGTGAGGTATGGAAGACGAGGAAAGTGAGGAAGAAGGAGATGATTGAAGTGGTTGAGAAAAGGAAAAGGTTGAAGAAGAAGAAGATGGCTGATGAAGGTATCGATTGCCAAATGAGAAAAGCTACGAACCGGTTGCTCACTACCGTCTCCGGCACCGGAGTAGAAGGCATTTCGCCGGCGATTTGTTATTTTTAATTTTTCCCCTTGTTTAGATTTGATTACAATTAATTTGAAATGAGGTTTGTATCGGAACTTGAGCGGGGCTCTGAACTCAGAGAGAGAGAGAGAGAGACGAAGGGGACGTTTAGGGCTTGAGCTCTGTTTGAATCACTATTTTAATTTTTCACGTTTGAAAATCGCGGTGCGTTTTGTTTACGCTATCTTTTTAATAAGGCTTTTGTTAGCCCATTGGGCCTATATTCATTATCTGTCATTTGGTTCTTTTCTCACATGTCGATACGCAAGGGTAAAACCAAATTAGTTGTGAACAAAGTTGTATCGATAAGCAAATCTTAATCTCGGACAATGTAAATTCCTCAGTCAATGTAGATAAAAAGCAATTTCTTGAATCTCTCAACAAAAAAGGTAAACCACATTGTCGTGAGAAGCTGATGATTTACCTGAGACTCATAGTTGTATGTATGAGAAAAGATTACTTACTGGCTGTTGCACACATTCTTCAAATACCAATCATAAGTTTGGAGAAGACCATCTTTAAGAGAAACCTTTGGTGTCCAACCCAAAGATGCAAGCTTTGAGCTGTCCATCAGTTTTCTCGGTGTCCCGTCTGGCTTAGTGCAATCCCATCCGAGCTTCCCTTCAAAGCCAACAACCTCTTTCACCAGCTCAGCCAGCTCTTTGATCGTCACTTCTTGACCACTACCAATGTTAACATGCTCCAACCCGCTGTACCGATCCAGCAAGAAAACACAAGCATCAGCCAAATCATCAACGTGCAAGAACTCCCTCAACGGACTTCCAGAGCCCCACACCACAACTTCCTCTGCTCCATTCACTTTCGCCTCGTGAAACCTCCTCATGAGAGCAGGAAGCACATGCGAATTCTCCGGGTGGAAATTGTCATTCTGACCATATAGATTAGTTGGCATGCCAGAGATTGCATCCCATCCGTGCTGAATCCGATAAGCCTGACAAGTCTTGATCCCAGCGATCTTAGCAATAGCATACCACTCATTAGTTGGTTCAAGCGGTGCGGTTAACAAAGCAGACTCAGGAATCGGCTGAGGAGCAAATTTAGGGTAAATGCAAGAAGATCCAAGGAAGAGAAGCTTCTTCACGCCGTGCTCATAAGCAGAGTGGATCACATTGGTCTGAATCTGGAGATTGACACCAATGAAATCAGCAGGGTAAGTGTTGTTAGCATGAATCCCACCAACTTTAGCAGCTGCTAGGATTACATAAACTGGCTTCTCCTGAGCAAAGAAGGATTCAACATCAGCTTGACGAGTGAGATCAAGCTCAGCGTGTGTTCTTAGAACGAGATTGGTGAAACCAAGCTCCTGAAGCTTGCGGACTATGGCAGATCCAACCAATCCGCGATGACCTGCGACGTAGATTTTGGCGGATTTGTCACACATCGACGAAACATCTGCACAATTCAAAAACAACCGCTGCGAAATTAAAGACTAGGGTTTTGGCGAAATCTAATCACTAATCACTATACTTCCTTAACAATTCACTTTTACTTCCGTAACAATTCACTCGTAGATTCCATCATACAAATGTCGACGACATAGGAAAGCTTCAATTCAGATTTGCAACTCGGAAAGCTTAAGAAGTAAGGAAGAAGGATGTACCTGAGCTGATCGATTCCGCCATTTTCGTTAGGAGACAAAAGGCTAAAAGATTTGACAATGGAAGAATCAGAGAGATCGGGTAGACGATTATTTTGGTCACCACGAAAAACCTTTTGTTTAGGTCCAGAGATTTATGAAACCGTTGACTGTTACTGATAAAACCGTAAATTCCAATTTGTACTGTGCCAACTCACGGCCCAAAAGAGGCCCATCTGTTTGAATAGCTAACCGTTTTGATTAATGTATTAAACCGAAATATTCCGGTTCGTACCCATTTCCAATCGTTGACCACGAAATTTTATTACATACCTTGTGATGATGATATTGTGACGTGAATATTATTAAGCTACTGGCTAGAAAAACAAGAGATAAGGTTTTTCATTCGTTTTCAAGAAAACAGAGAGGTTTTATTATTAGTATTACTATTAGTCAAAGTAAAGAGTGAGACTTGTCCTCTCTCACATTCACATAGTCTTGGACGAAACTTCGGTCACGTTAGCTTTCTTGAACATAACCAAGAACGGCTCATCGCTTAAAGCCAAACGCCTAACGCCGAGTTCATCCTCGAATATCCCGACATCGCTGCATTTTGGACAGCCAGAGTCACAAGTGCTAGGACAGAACACAAACTTATACGCATCATCTCCAGATTTCTCTATCTTGAAGAAACTCTTGGAAGAATCCTGTCCGAACCCTTCTGGTTTAAGACCAGCCACAATGAAGTATTGCTTCCTCTCCTCGTCGAACTCACCCACCCGCCAGTAGGTTGACTGGAAGCATATCGTGGCTTCGACGTCTGTTTGGATGTTGAGGTCCTGTGATTCGGGAACGAACGCAACTCTAGGCCTCCAGTTTGAGAATTTTACGGGATTGCCTTCATCGAGTTCTTGAGATTCCTGCACGATATCGAGAGGACATAGCTCGCCACCGCGGCCTGATAGAGTCAACCCGCCGCCTCGGCCACGGATGACTGGGAGAACGTAGTAACTACCGCGGAATATGATGTTTCCGTCGATGTCGAGAACCGCACCATAAGCGTTCGTAGCCAGCACTGCGGTTAAGGCAAGAACCAAGCAAAGCGTAGGATTCATGGCTTTTGGTAGTTTTTGGGATAATTATAGCCAATTAATGGTTATTTTTGTGGATGAAGAAGATATGGGGTTTATGTGACACTTATTTATAGTAAAGTAAACACTATAGCCAATGGTGACTAGGCGAGGCGGCCGCTTTGATTGCTAGTGTATGCTTTAGCTTGTAAACTTTAAACTCTCAATATTTTTTATGATTTTTTTTAGCGTTACTACACATTGAGAAGATGATCATGATCATATTTTCCAACATTCTACACACGTTTCTTTGATTTGTGTATTATTATTTTGTTTAAGCTCAGTTTTGTCAAAGTTTTTAACTAATTTTATTTGAAGTTGGACAAATTAAATCTCTTAAAAATAACTTTTCTGAGTACTCATCACCACGGATAAGACATTCGGACCAGCACCAAGTGATTGACCAACGTGTAGAGTTTGTCTACTGTACCTAGAGCTATAATAAAACTACGCTCTTAGTTTTAGAGTCGAGATCACTACGTCGCGGCGTGCGGAATTTGGATCTTGAAATTTTTATTGTTAAATTAAATGTATGAGAATTCTAGTTTAATTTAGTACGTTTTCAATTTTTTCTGTTCCTAACAACACTACAAGAAAACATGGATTTTACGACTACAATTGGCGACTATATATGTAGTCGTCATTTTTGGCGACTAAGTAGTGACTATTTAGCGACTATTTTACGACTACAAATATTTGGTCATATATTAGTCATTTTTTAACGACTGCATATGTTAGTCGCTAGTTTAGTCGTAATTTAGCGACTATTTTATGACTATATTGCACACCAAAATATGTAGTTGCTAAATAGTCACCAATTTAGCGACTAATATGCGACTTATAGTAAACGGTCGCTAAGAAGTCGCATATCAGTCGCTATTTAAGAAAATCATAATTTTCAAAATTTAATCCCAAACCATTAACCAAACCCCAAGACCTAAATCATAAACTCTAAATCTTAGAAATTAATTCATAATTCATAAATTCAAAACTTAACCCCAAATCATAAACCTATACACCAAACCCTGTACTTTAAACCCTATATCTTAAATTTTAAACTTTTATAATGTATAGTATATAGAAATTAAATTATAAACCATTTAACCAAAATATAACCATTATGTGTATAAAATTAAATCTAATCTAAAACTATTTAGTGTATATATATAATTTAATACTTCCAAAAACTATTTACTTATAAAATTTATTAAATTAGTCATTGTAAAATCTGAAACTAATTGTTGATAAAAAAAAAACATAAAACTATATCATTTAGTCTGGGCTTTGAGAGGCTTTTGTACCACTTTGGATTTTGATATGAATTGAAAATTGGCCAACAAAAAAAAGAAATAAAAATCAACAAACAAAGAAACCTTCACCAACCTGTGCCTCTATTCCTCACACTACACTTAGAAAAAAAAAATCATCATCACTCTCGAAACTCTTTCGGAGAAACTCTCACTCTCATTTCTTCGAATCGCGATGACTCTGTCCGGCCAAACCTCCGACCGTATCTCCAGATCTAGAAGGGAAACTGGTTTCCGTGGGAGAAGGTTAGTTTGTTCTATCTCTATTTCCCCCTTTAAATCTGATTTTGGGATTAGGGTTTCTGGTCTACGTTTGTAATGACCTTAATCTTCGAATTGGTTTGAAGACGACATATAAGAAGCAGAAGCTGAGAGGTGAAGCGGAGGAAGACGGCATAGAAGACGAAAAAGCTAAGCCGTGGATTTATCGACGAAATTAGAAGTTGGGATCTCAAAACCGGGAAAGATCTGCTTCGATTCAAGTCGTGTGCTTCTCCGGCGCACAGCCGAAAACTTGGGTCGACTAAAGAATCAATTTTTCTATCAAGCAACAATGGGTCAAGTTCTCTTTTGCTCTCACACCTATCCTCTCCGACGTTCTTGAAGGCTTAGTAGTTGCTTTCATTTGTTATCCCTTCTTTTTTTTTTTTTTTCTTGTTCCGCTGTAGGAGCATAGATTTTCACTTTGATTCTGCTGAAAACGAGTTTGATTTATCTGCTTGATATCGGTAGCCAATGCTGATGTGATCCACTTAGTTGCCTTTTCGCGTTTCTCATCCCCTGTGTGATTGCAGATGAGGGAGGATAAGAAGTAGAAGAATGATGAAGGAGAAGTGAGGGAAGGAGTAGCGCATCAATAGCTTTGTTGCCACGCGGGTATATCTCTTGTCATTTCTTTCAAATGTCTAGCTCCATCTGTTTTGGTCTCCATGGAGGTGGGTTTCTTTTCTTTCAAAAATCCTGGAACTGCTTTGTTATTTCATCTTTTCAGAATTCTTGAGTACTTATGTGCAAAATTTTTTTGTTTTTTTTTTGCTTTCTTTGGTGGGTTTCTCTCAGATCAAGTGTCAGCTGTTTTGGTTGAGTCTTGTGGCTTAAAGAACTTAAGGCTCAACTCGGCTCTCCTCAGTGTCACCAAAGTCACCGAAGGTACTCAAACTAAGCTCTCTAAAAGCATATCACTTCTTTCACAGAGTCACCTCAGTTTTGGTGATTTTATATGATAAAATCTGGTATGTGTGTGTGTTGGTGTTTGTGTTTGTGTCTTTGAAGCTTATGGTTTGAACATGTGATTTTTGTTTACTATATTATTTTGTTGTTTGTGATCAATAGACTGGATTTGGAGAAGCTTGAAAGCGGTTGGCTGGAAGAAGATAGGTAAAACCCTTATGTTTATTTTATTACTCTTGTATTACTCTTCAATTCTTTGAAGTCACATTGTTGCATGCGTAAACCATCTGATTCAGTGTCCTATTGTTCTTAGGTCGAAGATGATGTTTGGCTTACAGAGAAAGCCACAGCCAAGCACACTCTTAGACAGAGCTCATGATGTACAACTTTATTTCAGAGCGTAAGGTAAACTTTCATTGGTTAAGACATTTTCTTATCCTATTGTATCTTTCGCTATTAAGGTACAATATATATACTTTGCTACTTATTGCTGTGAGACTTTTATTAAATCTGTCAAAGAGTCATTTGTTTAGAAGCCTCTGTTGTAATTTTTGTGAGGCTTTTTGTTGAATTTGTCAAGAGTTATTTGGTAATACCGATCTCTAGACACCTGTTTTATATGCACTCTTTAACTTGAGTCACCATTGTCGATCTTCTTACTCACACTCACGTTTTTAAGCTAGAAGACATGTTAGTTATAGTGAATTGCTTGTCCCGATTGTTTCTCATTTCTAGTCTCGATTTTGAAATTGTGTTATATTGATAATGGGAAATGAGTCCCCATGATACATTTTTTGTTTGTTTGTTCTGAAGGTACTTGAAGAAATGAGTTGCTCTTGGAACATTAATGGGAACTACCTAGGCTTCAATGATGGAATACAAAGCAATTGAGAATGTGCTACAAACCATTTATTATGTAGTTTTTCATCTATTCTTATTTTTAGTTATGATTTTTAATTTTATTTTGTAATACAATTTTTTTGTAATCATGGTTTATAATAATAAATATAGTACTCAAAAAATAATGTTTTAAAACATTATTCATAATTTAAATATATTTAAAACAATTAATAAAATATATGTAATTTGTATAAATATTGTATAAATACTGTATAAATACAATAATGTATAAATACTTGAATACAACTATAGTCAGTAATTAGTCGTTAATTAGTCACTAAATTTGGTGACTACATTATGACTATTTTGCGTTGTCGTAAAATAGTCGTAACGTGGTCGCTAAATTTAGTGACTATATTATGACTAAATTTACGACTACGCAAAATAGTCGTAATGTAGTCGCTATTTGGCGACTAATTTTACGACTATTTATTTTAGCGACTCTCGATTTACGACTACTAGTTTTAGTCGCTATTTAGTCGTAACACACCGTTTAGCGACTAAATAGTGACTAATAGTGCAGTCGCTATTTGCCTGTTTTCTTGTAGTGCAACTTACAATTCCATAATTTTTTTAAACGGTTATATTTCGTCCGATGGTTTTAACTGCATTATCTATCAGATATAGAAATTTTGCAAAGAATGCAAACCAAGATTCTTTTATGCCTTTTTAGTGTTTATTGCAGCTCAATTTGATTAAACCAACCAAAACGGACACGTAATCGAAATTAATGATAATGCTTTGATTCTAACCCATACATGTCATGTATCTGTCTTTATCTCGGTAGATATTCAATATATAATTTCAATTTTATAGTGTATAAGGATAAACACCAGGAATTAAACTTTTGATTTCAATGTGGGAGACGCCAAAGTATACATACGCTCGTGTGATAAAAAAATAATTCTTTCTCGATATTGGCAACTTTAATTTCTCGAAAATATGATCTTATAAAAAAAAAAAAATGTTTTCTATGAGTAGAGTAGCACAAGAAATCCAGAAGCAGAATCCCGGAAACTAACACAAAATCATAGAGTTATATAGTATTCATTACAATAAACATAAAAATTCTTCTAATGAAGTTAACATCATAAACATTGATTTTTCACAGTTTCCTTCAACAGTTTTTACTATGACAATATCTGCATGGATCACGTTTTATCATTTGTAGAAATTTTGTCTAGTTAGATCATTGACTTTTTATACATGTGGTTGTTAAAATGTTTCCATCCATCTATAAACAACCAAAAAGGGGGAGACAAATTACTGTCCCATTAATTAATATCCAATTTTTTGAATCTTAAACTAGACAAGAAAACTTAAACGAAACAGAGGAAATGTGTTTTATTCCAAATTTGATGAACAAAGAGAAACACAGTAACTCAGTGAGAGTTCTTTATTAGCAGTCTAATTAAGTTATGACTGAATTTAGTAATCATTTTCTCTCTCAGATAAACATAGTCTTGGTCTTGGAGGAGATCTCTTGCACATTTGCTTTCTTGAACATAACCAAGAATGGCGTATTGTCACTCCTCTTGGTTAAAGCCAAACGTCGGACGCCATTTTCATCCACAAATATCCCGACATCGTAGCATCCCTTAGGACCACTAGGACAAAACGCAAACTGGTAATAATGGTCGTAAACATTCTGGATCTGGAAGAAACTCAGCAACGACTCTTCTTCTGGCTTCGGACCAGCCGTCACGCGAAACTTGGCCTTCGTATCAACCCACCAGTAGGTTGACTGGACGCAGATGGTGGCTGCGACGTCCGTCTCGATGTTCAGGTTCTCGGATTCGGGAACGAACCCAACTCTAGACCTCCAGTTTGAGAATTTTACGGGAATGCCCTCGTCAACCTCGGATGATTCCTGCACGATGTCGAGAGGACATGGCTGATCACCGCGTCCGGCGAGAGTAAGGCCGCCCCCCTGGCCGCGGATGACGGGAAGAACATAGTAACTTCCGTCAAATATGATGTCGCCATCGATGTCGAGAACAGGTTGTGCGTTTGCAATAGTGGCGGCCAAAACTGCTGTTAAGGCAACAAGGAAGTAAAACATTGGCTTCATGATTTTTTGGGTTTTTGTAGTTTTATATTTGATCTAAATGCAACTGTATGGAAAAAATATCAGTAAGTGTAACCAGTATTTATACACGCAGGTTTTGCACATATAGCTACTATAGGTGTAGCGTTTTTAATTACTAAACTTCAAAGTTTTAAACACATGCAGATCTGAGAAGATATTACTATCTTTACTAATATTTTTGCTTACTCCACTTTCCCCCACGCTCTTTCAAATCAAACCCATTTCTTTAAAAAATATAACTACGTTTTCATCCCTACGACTAAATTATAAATTAATATATATTTTAAATAATACTAGGTTCTGAATCCACGCTACGCGTGTGTTTATTTGATATATTTTGATAAAAATTATATATGATTGATTACGGTAATAAAATATTATCTTATAAAAAAAATTAAAATTAAAAAATTTCAGATACATAATTTTTTAAAATATAAAAATCAGTTGTGTTATAAAATCAAATCTGATAAAAAAATCATAAATTTAACTTGACGTCCAGGCGAGGCAAATCAAACTGATGACCTCACATATCCTAAACCATTTTCTTTGACCACCAGAAAAACGAAACAATCTATATATACATTTTTGGAGACATTTATTGAAATAAATCCTGAAGTTCATACATATTTACAAGTAATGCCATTGGCATTAAATTTTACATTTTTTTTTATTTTAAACAATATCAAATTTGGAATCTAATTGAAGAAGATTTTCTCTTTTTAATTTTTTTTTACTTTAAATATAAAGATTGTCATTTTCCTTTTTTTAAGTAACCACCAATTTGGTTTCTCCATTATAATCTTCATTTGGTAATATATAATTTGGAAATTTATAATAAATTGTGTGATAACAATTGACAAATTTTCCAAGCAATTTTATGAAAATGATGAATGTTTTATACTTTATCTAAGAATTTACTCCATATTTTAAACTATGTATATAAATTAAAGTTAAAATTAGTGATAAATTAATAAAAATTAAATCTTGATAAATCAATATATTTTCTTGGTACCAAATTTTTTTTTTGTGGTTTTGCTTAAGAATCAGTAAATTAATAACTCTATAAATGAACTTTATACAGTATACACTTAAAAAAATGATGAATATGTTTTATACTTACCAAAAGTGAGAGATGCTCTAGATAACATATTATATACACATATTTTTAATCAGTTAATTAAAGTTTATAAAAGTAAGCAATTAGTATAATTCATATAAAAAAAACTAATTTACTTTTATTTTCATTGCACATATAAACTAAATATACTAAATTGTTAGATTATGTATATATGAAACTAACAAATATAGAAAGCCATTTATATTGTACTGATACTATTGAAAAACTACAATATAATTAAAATAATACTATCTCTACAGTTAAAACTAAAAAAAAACACTTCTCCACGATTTAAATATTTAAGAAACGGTATGATATCGTTTGTCCTATATTATAAAAAATACACGGTATACACCTAAAACATAGAAATTGGACACTACATAATATATAGATGCAAAATACTGTACATTTACAAAATACAAAAATTAGTTACATATATATATTTAATCTATCAAACAAAATACATTTTTTAAAATTTTAAACAAATAAATATCTAGTTTTATAATCATGAATTTAACTCGTTTTCATATTTAATTGATCGCTACCACCTATGTTTTCGTGTTTTTTATTCAATGTTTTCTTATTCTTCATATTATTTCTTGTCATTTTAATTGTCAAATTTTGTGTTAATTGTCACCGTAACTTTTACCGTTTGGTTCTTCGTTATACTCTTTTTCTTCTTCTTTCTCGTCAACTTCTTCACATTCTTCCACTGAAAAACTTTTTTTAGACTACCACACAACTGGTTAACCCATCAAACTCCAAGAACAAAATCATTTCTTTTCTCATAAAATTTGTGAAATTCATGATTACCACCATAGTCAACAAATGCACCCAATTATTGACAATTTTATCCATATACTTATTTGGTTTTAGATCCACGCGTTTAGAAACTTCTCAAACCAAAATCTTTACTTGGTTTATAATATTTTAAAAACATAATAAAATATACTAATAATTATTTATTTAATATGAATCATATGATATATAGAAATATGAGTACACTATAAGAACATATTAATTATAAATAAATAATATCAATTATATTATATCATCAAATAATATCAACCGTATCATATTATCAAATAACCGTAACCGTATATAACAGTAACCGCTTGAACCGTAACCGTATTTAAACTTTTAAACTTGGACGCATGATAAATCAAGCTTTCCTGCTCATTCGTTGTTGGAAGCATATTAATCTTATTTCTATTGGTTCTGAACCATTGTCTAAAAAATTTCTTGCCGATGTGGGATATTGTGCTTAGTTCTTTGATTTCCATAAATTTAAAATTTTTCTTTTTCTAAAAAATTCTGTAAATTTAAAAAATGTTAATGAATGACATGTCAAATCATGATAGGTTGTTTAAAATAATTTTTAATATAGAAAATTCTGGAAATTGTATAAAATGTTAATAAGTGATATGTCAAATTTCTATTGGTTGTTTAAAATCCTATGTGGACAGCCTTAGGAGCTTATATCTCCTACTTTTTATTAGTATAGATTTTTAATTTATTTAGTTTTCAAATTTTCAATTAACTAAATTTTATCTAATTAATTTATAATTTTGTTTAGAATGTATTTTCTTCTTCTTACGTTTTATACAATTTATAACTTAATTACATTAAAGTTATTATTAGATAAAATATAAAATTTTAAAACACTTAGTTTTGTTTTCTATAATTAAACAGAGGTATATGCCTATATGGTATGATAGTGTATTGATACACAGAGTTTTAAACCCTATTTTCCTACTGCAAGTGCACAGCAAAGAAGTAGTACTTAGGGGTCGAATCCCACGAAGACCAAGTTTTACTCTATGGTTCTATTGGTTCAATTTCAAGCTAAGACAATTCAAAGTTGGGTTTGTTTGGTAACAGTAACGCGATTAAAACGGTATAAAAAGGCAATAAGCAAAACACTAGATCAGGGGTAATTCTCGGGAATTTCAGAGATAGCAACTAAACAACTATTCAGGGCATAGATTAAGTACCAGTCTAGAACTCAAACATAAATATAAACTGATCCACTGTCGTGGTATCAATAACTCTATCTGATCGATTCTGTGCGGAAACGCGGAGCACGTGCTCAGACATCCGGAGCACATGCTCGGCGGTCCATAAACCCTAAACTGTCGTTTGAGCCCAGAATCGCAGACAAGCATTAAAGAACAGGAATGATAAGTTCACAAATCACCTACACATCAACTTTCGCAGGTCTAGGATAATTTGCCCACTAATGTCTTTTCTAGCAACCTATTACACTTTTGATGAATAGATAAACCTAGAATCATAGATTGGGTGATCAAATCAACCTAAGCATTAAGTCTAACAATAGTGAAGACAATCGATTATATAAAGTCCTATTTGTGTCCTGTTGCTAACCCATGAAACCCCTTTTGAAACCCCTAATCTAGCAAAGAAAACTACTCAGACATAGAGAAATGAATCATAGCAAAAGATGAGAAATTCAATGACATAAAAATAAAAAGGGTTCAGAGATTGCTTCACAAAGTAGCCACTCTTCTCCTCTCACCAAAAACGTCGCTCTCCAAAACCAAAAGAAAGGAAGTATATTCTCTCCTAAAAACCCTAGGTTAAATAGCATACAAGTAGAGAAAAATAAGGAAAGATTCCAAATTCAAATCTCCCTATTAAAAAGCGATCTCAGCCCTCTTTCTCTCACAAAGGATCGCCTAAAATAAGGGGAATTAGGCAGGGAATCGGCGCCTAGATGCTTGCCACGTGTCGTCATGAAACCGTAGAGTTGGGAGCATGTGCTCGGAAATCGGGAGCATGTGCTCCTGGGTCTAAAATCAGCTTTTCTGCTCCAATTCAACTCCTTTCTGCTCCGATTGCTCCTGCTGTTCCAATCCTTGCTTTTAGCTTCCTAGCCTCTTATTATAACCTGAAAAGGACTCAAACAACTACAAAACTATCAAATAAACGGGGTCAAAGTGAGTCAAAACCGTAACATATCAACTCCCCCGGACTTAGATCTTTGTTTGTCCTCAAACAAACTCAAACCAAGCGCCAAGAGAGCCAAGGTGGGAACTCGCAAAAATCTCAGAAACCGTGAGTAGACCATGACCTGCAGACCACATGTGTTAGAACAAGCTATACCAAAAACTTCTCCAGCAAACATCTCCAAAACCAGAACCATAATTGGCAATCAAACCCAGAAAAAGATCACTTTCCAGACAAAGACTCTTTACATTCAATTAAAATTAGCGTGAGCTTCTCATTAAGGGCACTAAGCTAGTGAAATCAAGGCTTGGTAGATAAAAGGCTGTTTTAATGGTGGAGCTATAGAGTGTTTAGGGGTTACCATTACTTCGAAAGAGATGCAGGATATCGCACAAAATGGTAAGGGAGAGTGGACTCATTGATGTCCACAACCTCTAATCACTCTCCTCTTCTTATCTTCTCAAACTCAGCCTCTCTTTTCTCCTCAGGGTACAACGCATGCTCGGGGGTGTGTAACACTAGCTCTGGTCCCTTTCCATCATCCTTAAACGCTTTTTTTTTTTTTTTAGACATATGAAGGATGATGGGGGATCTTCTTCTGATATTGCCCCTAGAGCATGTGGACCGTATCCTAGGCTCTCTCTCTGCTCAAAACAACTCGCGGACTCGGATGTATATAATTTCGGAGCAGGTGCTCGCTGGGTTGGAGCACGTGCTCTGTCCGTCCGGCTCTTTCCTCTTTGGTTCTCCAGCAAGAGCGAGTTAGAGATTGTGTCAGTCCTGCTCTCCCCGACCGTTTTGCACATAGCTGCACAGAATGAGAAAACAAAAATACAAGTGCAAGTGGTTTGAAAGGAGGTTAGGCTCGGGGTGGGTACTAACTTAAAATGAGCTAGCTATTCAGGATCAGCAAGATTGGCAAAATGAATAAGAAGTCCTGAATATGTGACACGTTCCCTATCCTAATGCCCAAAACGAGAAGAATTTAAATCCGGTTAGGTTCCAATAAAGTAGAGTCTAAGTCTTTCCGGTGAAACCTTAATGGGATGAAGCTTTTCTGGCCAGGAGAAGGGTCCGAATGTGAAGAGGTATTAGCTCGTCTCTGTACTCTTAGTTCTGCAACAATGGTCACTAGGAAAAACGGTCAAACTCACAAATGGTTAAAAACATCACAGATTTCGGTCCTAATTCCCACAAGTTTTGGTTCGACTCACATGACAAACTGACTCAATAAAAAGAAAAATAAAGAAAACAAATGTCATAGGTGACCCTCCCCCGGACTTACTTCACACCGTCTCCGGTGTGAAAATAAGCCAAAGAGAGACCTAGACAAGAAGAAAAATAAAGATAACAATAAAAATGAAAAGAAAATAAGGCGGATAGGACAATGATGGTGTGTGTAACCGCGATCAGGCGTCGGAATCGTCTGGGCTCTCGCTCTCCGAACGGGCAAGGCGGCGCCTCCGACGTGGTGGTCTCACCGGTGGGCTTGGGTCGGCGGCGGTGGTGGTGTGGTGGCAGAAACCGCGAGATAGTGCCATCAGGATCCTCCGCATCAAGCTGTTGTTCTTCTGCTGCGACTCGACCATCCATCTCCTGTACTCAGCGGTATCGGGCTCATCAGAGATCGGTGTGAGATCAAACTCACCCTGAGGATCGGATGATGTGAATGGTGGAACGCTGTCCTCGCGGTGGTGGGATGAGCTAGCAAAGTCCACTGGTGGTGGATCAAACTGGGTAGGTGGAGGCGGAATATCTCCCAAAAGCAGTGGGGCGCGGGAGAAACGCAGATCATCCACCGTGGCTAGCTGCGTAAGCTCAGGAGCTGGGAGGCGAACGCTCCCCTGATTACCGTCAGGGCCACCGTACAGGTATGTGTAGAAGGGGTTGGCTAACTGGATGACTCGGGAGTGGACCAGATGTTGTATGTCAATGCGCTCCCTCTGCTCTACACGAGAATAACTCGTCAGATCGATCCGCATGTGCCAAAGAGACGAGTGAGAAGGCTGCCAATCCTCTCTGTACGGCCAGAAGTCTTGTGCTTAGCAGCACAGATCGTCTCAGCGAAGTGCATAGCCAAGTTGCACCGCACATTTGATGGAGCAGGTGCGCCAGGAAACAAAGCATGTGCTCCGGGAGTCGCGGGTGTCAAAAAGCTGCACCCCAAGTACAACATCAGCAAGTCGTCGTGGTGGACCTTGTTCCCGATGTCGCGGTTGAAGACGAGGTTGCTGAAGACGCGGGAGGCGATCCTGACTG
>NC_025691.1:22595995-22596657 GCF_000633955.1 Camelina sativa
GGTATAAGTCTCCCTCCCAAGTGGTAAAGATCCCAACACGCGCTTGGCACAATATCTGGTAGACTTGGTCGTGCAAGCCGAGCATCTTGAGCGTGTCATCACAAAGAGTGCGGGTGGGCTCGATCTTTACGGACAGCAGCTTGTTGTATTGGTTGGCGTCCCTCTGATCCCAAACCGTGTCAGACTCGGCGGGTAACGAGTCATCGTTCAATTTGAACGGTTCTCCTTCGCACCGTGGCCACGGGAATGATTGTGAATCGTCGGCTGGTCGCTTTGTTGTGCTCTTTTTCCTGAGGTAGAGCGTCTAGGGGCCATCTGTACCTCGAGTGTGTGCTTAAATGGACTAGAGATTGAGGATTGTGGTGGATGATAAAACAATCTAGTCTCAAAAATCACTGAAATCGGTCTATTTTTGAAAAAGTTAGCAATGGGAGAGAAAGAGTGTTTCGACGGCGACGAGGAGAAGAAAAGAAGAAAGAAGGAAGAAGAAAAGAGAGAAGGGTTTGCGATTTGGTGGGTTACCTGGGCCTGGTGGGTCTGGTCCTGAAATTCATTAAACTTACCTGGCCCAATCTCTCTTCTCTGTTTCTTCTTTTGTTTTCAGTTTGCCGAGCATGTGCATCGGGTTGCTCGCGTCCGGCGAGCATGTGCTCCGCATCTTC
>NC_025691.1:22599034-22600662 GCF_000633955.1 Camelina sativa
GTTTAGTTCAGAATTCACTATCACGGGGTATGTAGAGTTAGGACCTAGGAACGCGTACCTTAGCCCGGCTGGAAGTGGTTTTAACTCTACTTTTGGAGCTCTTAACTCGCTCCAAGGACCATCCGCTGACTTTACCAGAGCATGTGCTCCAGAATCCGGAGTAGGTGCTCCCTCGGTGGATTCCTCCTCTGATTGGTTCTCATCGTCTAGGCTGGCGTAAGCTACCAGTTGCTGGAACCGTGTACCTGCATCCAAAATGCGTGTAAAACCATCAGCTTCCTCATTCAAAAATCCATACTTACCCTCTGCCTTTGTCAAGGCAACCTCCAGCGGGTCGAGAGTGAGAACTTCATCGGTGACCTCATGTGCAACCTCTGAACCATCATCAACCACAAAAGTCTGACCATCTATCATAGGTTTCTTGAGCAGCTTATTCATCTCAAACCTTGCGATCATATCCCCCAGCTGGAGATCGATCGCTCCCCTTGCACATCTATAATCGCACCAGCTGTGCATAAGAATGATCTACCTAAGATCAGGGGGTCACGTGGTTCTTCTTCAAGTTCCAGAACCACAAAGTCTGCTGGTATAAGCGTGTCCCCTATCTGGACATGTAAATCCTCCAACACTCCTATGGGGCGCTTGGTGGATCTATCCGCGAATACTAACGAAATCCGTGTAGACTTGAACTTCGTGTATCCCAGCCTTTTAGCCACTGAATATGGCATAAGGTTCACACTGGAACCTAGATCACAGAGGGAGTTTGCAAAAATCGTTTTACCGATTCTCACGGATAAGACAAATCGCCTTGGATCATCTCTCTTCTTTAGCACTTTGTTTTGCAGCACAGCACTGCACTCTCTTGAAACCATCATCACGTTCTCTTCCTCTGACACTCTCCCAGAAACTAACCCTTTCACATATCTCTTCAAAGCAGGTATCATCTGAACAGCATCAGCTAGGAGTAGTTTTACCGTCAATTCTCTCAACATCTCCTTGCACTTTGCATCCTCCAAATCCTTGCGAGATTTCTTAGGAGGAACAAGGTAAAGAACCCTAGGGGTGTACACACGTGCAGGAGGTACCTCAGTAGGAACGGTCTGATCGGGAGTCTGGAGCACGTGCTCGCTGGATGGGAGCACATGCTCGCCGGATGCTTCGGCTTCTTTTTGACTCAACGGTGGAGTCTCAGCAGCATGTTGAGGAAGGTATTCTTCAGCAATACCCTTGCCCTTGTCAAGCCTAGCGGATGGTGCTTCTCTAGGGGGTAACTTCTTTCCTCTCCTTAGCTCAATCGCAATGACATACTCGTTCCGCGGGTTTGCTTCCCCTTTTCCGGGCAGAGTCCCAGGAGTTCTTTTCACGGCTTCAGCAGTCTGTGCAACCTGAACATCAAGCTTCTTCACATGTGACATTACTGCCTCATACTTCCCATTAAGGTCATTGTACATGGTATCGACCTTAGCGTTGATTTCCACTGAAGCTTTTTGTTGATTCACCAAGAGTTGTTGCATCATGTTTTTCAGCTCATCCTGAGAGCTGCTAGCAGAGGAAGGTCCCAACTGCTGGTTGGTGAAAGACAGTGCTTGTTGAGCGCTTGTATATGCCTGCTGGTTCCCCCCTTGGAA
>NC_025691.1:22603508-22604142 GCF_000633955.1 Camelina sativa
CTGCTCCAATTCAACTCCTTTCTGCTCTGATTGCTCCTGCTGTTCTAATCCTTGCTTTTAGCTTCCTAGCCTCGTATTATAACCTGAAAATGACTCAAACAACTACAAAGCTATCAAATAAACGGGGTCAAAGTGAGTCAAAACCGTAACATATCATGTATATTTTTATGTGTATACAATTTTTTATTTTTTTTGGAATATTAAGAATGTGTTGTAGTATGTGTAATATTTTGTAGTTCATATACTAAATAATTTATAAGTTAACTTTCCAAACTATAACTACAAATCTGTAGTATATGAAATAAACTAATAATTTTAGTAGTCCAAACTCGTCATGCTAGGCGGATCACCAGTGTCGTGCCCAGATTTACGGGGGCTTAAGGCGAAATTGAAATTAAAAGTTTTTCTTAATAAAAAATGTAAATAAAATAAATGTAAAAATCATTTTAAAACATAGAAATTATTGAAAACAAAACAATAATCTTTAAAAACTAAGATATAGTCTTTTTCCTTGTATTTAAATAATGTTTTCACCAAATTCTCATAATCTAAGTTCTTACTTAGTTCTTTTCTTAACTATTTGATAGCAAACTGATTATGATTTCACAAACACAAAAAATATATGAAAGAATGG
>NC_025691.1:22606728-22633672 GCF_000633955.1 Camelina sativa
CAATAACTCTTCACTCACCTCTTTATAAAATAAGGAAATAAAATTTGTATACATTTACAATTATGTTTGTTACCTTTTAAAACAATTAGTTTCTATAAAAAATTCAAATATAAGTAAAGTTAATTTATTTATTAAATTAATTATTTAATATCAATGATATGTCTGTAAATAAGTGTTAACTTGAGAATTTATTTTATAAATGTCTCCAAAAATGTATACGTAAATTATTAATTATATTTTTCTTTCTATATGTAATCCATAAAAAAAAAAGATACAACGACTATTCCAAATGTGAGCACTCATTAACATGTATTAATTAATTATTAATTATTGGTCTCAGTTTAGTCCAGTTCTAGTAGTATTTTTTTTTTGTGCTATATTGCTTCGGTCTTGTACATTGCATATAACTTTATAAGTATTGATATTATGAACACAACATTTTAGTAATGCTATGGTTGAACCATCTCTCGTAGCTGTGAAGATGAGTAATTAAATAAATATTTTGAAAATAAGGAAACGCTATAAAATATTGTATTACAACACTAAATATATATATATATATAAATTACAGAGTACTTGGGCACTAGGGTACCGAGTTGTGGATTTTGAAGGAGATAATCTTACAGTTAACATGCTAATCGATGATGCCCAACATAATTTACATCTCCAACACTACTTGAAGGATATCAATCAATGGACAACGATGTTTGATGCGACAAAATTCATGTTCTGCCATCGTGAAGGAAATTCTTGTGCTGATTTATTAGCTAAAACAGCAGTCTCATGTAATTCTCAATGGTCTTTATTCTATAATTGTTCGGCTTTTCTAACTACTTCGGTAAACAATGATTATGTCAAGGCAAACTAATAAAATGATTTAGAATGGAAAAAAAAATTATGAAAGCAATTATAGTCCTTCTATATTAGAAAGCAGCGAGATTAAGATACTAATTAAAATGACTTTTGTTTTATACTCTTTTTACTATTCATTTAGTGGTGTTTTTCTCACACTTGTTATTTAATTGGATGCATACATTTAATTATATATTATAAAAGTAAAATATTAATCAATTACTGTAATTGATTTTGATAATGAAAATACATTAAATATACTAAAAAATTATCCTTTTTAATACAAAGAAAAATCCTAAAACATCATCATTTATGATATAGAAAATTCATGTCAATAATAAGAAGAAATATTTTGAGTTTCAGGTGGGAGACAAAGTGTATTTTAAGAGAGAGAATATGTAACTATAGGAAAAGCACCTAGTGTAGCATTAATATTGAGTCATTGTATCAAGTTTTTTTTTTTTTTTAATATATCAAAATATTTTGTTAATGGTATGGTAAAAAACTCTATCATAACATACCGAAACAACATGATCATATGCAGAGGGTCTTAAATTACTGGGTCAAACAGAGCATTTATGAAACCACTATTAATAATATATTATAGCGTTTCTTTAATGCTAACAATGTAAATATTTGTTGTACTGTCGTACCCAACTTCATTACTTTGTGCATAGCTATATTCATAACTCTTTCATTACTTTGTGCACAGTACATAGCTCTTTCATGATTTCGTGCACAGTTCATAACTCTTTCGATTCCGTTGCTGTCGCAATTTTGGATACTCGTTAATAGTTTGATCTAGGTCAGCAGTCAGCACATCGGCACATGACATGCATATGAACATGTGTCATTTTAGCATCGTGATCACCAGTATTGAAAATTATTTCAATCTTGGCATCGTGATCAGTGGTAGATCTAAAAAAATATTTAGCACGAGGTAGTGTTTATTCCTTTATTATATATGTTTTTTTAACATAAGCAATATATATAATGGCCGTGATCGGTAACAGCTGTTACTTTCAGTTGTAAAGAATTTTACTTTAAAATTTTAGCAGTAGAGAATTTGGTTTTACATGTTTTAACTGTAAAAACTTTAACTGTTAAAATCTGATTGTTTACCAACAACTTTTAAAGCTGTAACTATTTTTACACTTTTACACTGTTATTAATGATGATGATGAAAAAATAAAAATTATTATTGAAATGGATCTTAAAAGAAAGAGAAAAAAATAAAAATAATTAATTTGTAAAAATATAATATGTAAAAAATATACATGTATTTTTGGAGAGCTTTTAAATATAATGAGGGAGAAAAAAATAATGTTTTTAAAATTATTTAGTTGTAGAGCATGATTTTGATGCTTTAATTTTTTTGAGAAAACAAGGAAAAAAAAAATGAAGCGGCTTTCAAAGCTTTTAGAAAATTAAAAGCAATAAAAGTGTGATTGGCAAAAATATGGCTGTCAATGCTTTAAATAATTTTAAAGTCTTAAAAGTATGTTATTAGGACTAATATATTTTATCAAAATATAAAAATTGTGATAAAATATGTAGTTTACACATAAATTTTATTCGTAACAACTATATAGGTACATAGTTTCATAAATAGAAATATATCAGTATAAATGTAGTAAAACATTTTAGAAATATATACACATATAGTAATTTACGAATTTGATTTTAAAAAAACGATTTTGATATAAACATTCTACGAAATAAATTAAAAAATAATCCAAATAAAGATCAGTTTTGTTATTTTAATTAGTTCAATCAGGTATGACCAGTATTTGAGCACTCTGAATTAAAATTCGGTTAAACTAAATATTTTTTCTTGAAACTTTATAAAAATATTAGTTTTCAATTTATTATATTATTTTTTGTAAATAAATAAATCAAAGTTAAACACGAGATATCCAGTCAATCTAAAAATAATATAACAACTAGGTAATAACCCATGATGTCGCACAGGTGAAATTTTTGTTTGAGATATTACATTTGTAAATTTATTTATTTAGTATAACATTTATAATACAAATTTATATTGGTTTGAATTCATTAATTTTATGAAAGTTTAAAATATTTCTCGTTTCACCATAGATTGATTTTTAAATTTTTATCTCTTCGATTTATGTGAATGGTTGATATTGAAATAGATATCTCAATCGATTCTGTAACGTTTTGCCCAAAAAAAAATCACGTTATTAGTTTTTGTAAAAGTTCAATAATCTAACTTTATTATTAACATAAAACGGATGAAAGAGTTAAATAAGACGAAGTTTGGTTGACAAAGACATAGTTAATTAAGAAATCGTTTAACATTCTCTTACTTCTACTTTTCTGTACAAACTCAACGTATGGAGAGAAAGATAAGTTTTAAGTAGAAATATATATACGATATGGATAATATATAAGTTGAAATATGTTTATTCAACATCTTTGTTCTCCAGATTCTGAAAGACATGTTTAAACACCACATTAGTTGTTGGTGTTCCAATCTTGCCTCTTTGTTGAGAATAATTAATTATAAAAAAAAACCTAAGTTGTTAAGAAAAAAAAACCTAAGTTTTTAAGAAAGCAAGAAGTGCTATTAGTACTTAATTGATACATAATATATAATGATATATGTATACATGAGAAAACAGAAATAAAGTGTTGACAGAGATCTGCTTTTTCATCGGCTAACATCAATCACTTGCGCTAACACCAATCTCTTAGGTAAGCAAATGAGGCAGCCATTGAAATCTTAAAGTTTATTATGGATTGCTATAAGTAAATTGTGTTTGCTCAGATGATTTTTCTACCTTCTATTGACAGGCTTTTTATAGAGATCTTTGATGATGCCAGTTAGGTATGATTGCAAATCGAGAAAAAATTGGTTAGCAAGCCTAACATATATAGATAAGAAATGTTAGTCTAGCAAATTTTATGTTTCCTATATTTTCTCGATCTTTAGCTAAGAAATGAGAGAAATCTTTACTGAATTACGATTTCATGAATGTTTAGTACTAAAACCGATTAATTCTTTTCTTTATTTAAAAATATCTTACCAAAACCGAATTTTGTGATTGTAATCGTTATAAATGCATATTTGTGTGTTTATCCATATTAACAAATATGCTTGTATATTGATAATTATTATTGATTTTATTGGTTTTTGTTATAACCTGAATATTATACCATATCTCAATATGGTTTCTCGTTTCAACTTAAATATGGATTAAGTGTAAATATTCATTATATATTAAAATAACTCAAATGTAAAATAATCTATATTAGAATATATTTTTTTGGTTACAAAAATCCTAAAATAAGTTTTAAAATATATATCCGTTTATAAAAATTCAAATCATATTATATGCTGGAAAAAATCTAAAATTTTATTAATATTATGTATTAAATATTAATTCAAATAATTAAATATAAGATTAAATAAAAGTGAAAGGAGAATTATATTTTAATCTAAGGTATTGATTTAAATTAGATAGATAGATTTTAGGAAATTAATATTAGCATATAAAAAAATGATTGTGTTTGGTTGTAAGGATTGTAGAAAATTTAGTTAGGACTTGTTTGGATACAAAGATAAGAGAGGATAACACAAAAATATATTCCAAAAATGTTAAGATGTCCAGTCAAGCAAATCGATTACCCAAATATGTATTATATTTACTGACTTTGTTGTTCTGTCTGGACAGCATAATTTTATACGATTTATACCGCATAGTTTTACATAATATGAAACTTTCTTAATCTTTTATAGCATCCATTTAATTTAAGCTTAGCGTGTTAGCTAGATTAGTCAATTTACTTGGGTTTTCTTATTTGTTTTTTTTTGTTTTTCCTTTTAAATCAGTAAATCATATGATAACGCTGTTGATTCTGTTTGAAACGAATACGTCTTTTTTTTATGGTAATGGACACGCATACGTCTTTCTCGCTTAATTAGTGGTTTTAGTTCCATCAATTTCATTATCCAAAGGTTTTATAACCTTTTCGATTATAGTAAAGGAATCCTACACCTGCACCTTAGAAAAGTTGTTTATATTGTTATGACTAAAAATATTTATTATCTTTTTGATCCGACCAGAGAAGTCACTAGACTAAATCAATTAAACAAATATTAAATGTAAGTATAGGGTTTGTTGTTCTGGATCTGGACTGACATAGTTTCCTGTGATGTTCTTAATCTTTTATAGCATACGTTTAAATTAATTTCCAAGTGTTTTCTTTTGACATTATCTACCATAAACTGTAAACAAACATACCTAAATGGCTAACAAGATTGATTAAGCCAAGAACCATCAGCGAGGCATCTCTTCGACTTCTTCTCAAGAACATATAGCCCGACTCTACGGCTGCGATAATCTGGATGCCATTGTGTTGTTCCACACGCCCAATCGCGAAATCTTTCAGCGGTTTCTAAGAAATATTTAAGAACAGCATCTGACAACAACAACAAAAAGGAGTAAGCAAACTTAAGACATTGTATTTTCATGTTATACAATGTGATTAAAAGCAATAATGAGACGATTTTTTTGCCTTCAAGAGCTAACAAAATGTTGTAAGAACTTCCCTAGCACCACTCAACTGTCCCACATCACTGACCCGGTTACTCCAGGCGTGTTCTTCACAATACACACGCACACAACAAACAAACCATCAGATAGTTCTAAATTCTAACACGCTTCATGATAAAACACATGAAGAATCAAATTCATCACTTTCTTTAATGTTAAGCTAAAGCCACTTAACAAAAGTTGAATGTATCACTAACATGTTCTAGAAACATCCCAATATAAGTTTGATGGTAGCCTACATTCACACAAAATCGTTAATCTTCTCCAAAATGATAAGAAAAGAACCTTCTTTTATTATCTGAATGAACGATACAAGTGTTAACAAGAGACTTTAGGCGCAACTAGACATATCTCTCTCCCTCTCAGATGACACATTCGTCACTCTGTTTTCTCACAACAAACATAATTCCTCTAAAAACTATTTTTCTGTTTATATACAATTGTTATTCACATGTGTTTAACTCTTTACTCCGCACGTGATGACTTTTCCCTTCTCACATACACCCGATGCAACTTATCACAAACCCCTAAGTTTGATGGTAGACCACGAGACAGATACCGTGATGGATACGATAGCCTTCATTGTTGTTTCTCACTATGACAATATCTGCATTGATCACGTTTTATCATTTGTAGAAACTTTGTCTTGTTAGATCATTGACTTTAATACATGTAACTGTTAAAATGTTTCTATCTATAAGCAACAAAAAAATGGAGAGACAAATTACTGTCCCTTTAATTAATATCCAATTTTTTGAATCTTAAACGAAACAGAAGAAATGTGTTTTATTCCAAATTTGATGAACAAAGAGAAACACAGTGAGAGTTCTTTATTAGCAGTCTAATTAAGTTACGACTGAATTTTGTAATCTTTTTCTCTCTCAGATAGACATAGTCTTGGTCTTGGAGGAGATCTCTGGCACATTTGCTTTCTTGAACATAACCAAGAATGGCTTATTGTCAGTCCTCTTGGTTAAAGCCAAACGTCGGACGCCATTTTCATCCACAAATATGATGTCTCCATCGATGTCGAGAACAGGTTGTGCGTTTGCGATAGTGGCGGCCAAAACTGCTGTTAAGGCAACAAGGAAGTAAAACATAGGAGGATTCATGCTTCTTTGGGTCTTTTGTAGTTTTGTATTTGATCTAAATGCAACTGTATGGAAAAAATATGAGTTAGTGTAACCAGTATTTATACACGCAGGTTCTGCACATAAAGCTTCATTTACTCTATATGTAGCGTTTTTAATTATTAAACTTCAAAGTTTTAAACACATGCAGATCTGAGAAGATTACTATCTATTTAAAATAGTTTTGCATACTCCACTTTCCACCCACGCTCCTTCAAATCCAACTCTGGTGGTTATTAACATGTATTAATTAAGTTATTAATTGTTGGTTAAGTCTCAGTTTAGTCTAGTTCTAGTGGTATGTATTTGTGCATTAATTCTACAATATTGCTTCGGTCTTGTACATTGCATATAAAGTATATACAGTATATATTAAAAACTACATAAGTATTGATCACATTTGTGCACAGTTCATAACTCTTTCGATTCCGTTGCTGAATCGCAATCTTGGATACTCGTTAATAGTTTGATCCTGGTTAGTGGTCAGCACATCGGCACATATGAAATGTGAGTTTAAGCTCGTTATTATAAGTTTTAATTTTCATTAGTAAAATGTCTATCGAACTTTGTGATGTGACCAATTCTTTAGAGGATATGGATAACAATATCAAGATTATTTAACGTTTAAACATGTGTCATTATTAATTTTTAGCACATCGTGGTGCCGTGCCTAGACATACATGGAGGTTTAGGGCAGATTTTTATATATGAAAACAAAAATTTAGTATTACAGTAAAACCTCTATAAATTAATAAGGTCTGGATCACAATATTTTATTAATTTATAGATTTAATTTATCGATAAATTAATAATTATTAATTTATCAATAAATTAAAATATTAATTTATGAAAAGATTATTTTTATTTTTATAATTTTAAATATTTATATTAAAAATAAGATACTTTGTTATAATTTACACTTTTATAGAATTTTTTTAATTTATAATTTCGGTTATCGTAACATGATTGATGTCAATAGTTTAGTAGATTATCCAGATGAAAATGATAAATGTTTAGAAATTAAGAATTTAGAAGAAATTGTTATTACTATCTTTTATGATGAAGTCTGAAAATATATTGCGGTATCTTTAGAACCAATTACACGTAAATAATTAACTATCGCATGTAGGACGCTCCATAATTTTTGGATGCAATTTGAAAAAACAACACAAATTTTTGATGCAATGAGAAAGATTATAGATGGACTCCATCTAGAATGAAAATTCAAGAATATTCAAACAACAACAGAGCCATATTTCAGATATATATATATATATATTTAGTTTATATCATTATTAATTTATGATATTGATGAGACTATATTTTTACATAGGATTTCAAAAAAAAAGTATTATCTTATTATTTTATCGAATTGTGTCATTTTTTACACCAGCCTAACTCCGGACTGGAAAAATTTATTAATTTAGCGAGTATCCATTTAAAGAGTATTAATTTATAGAGGTTCTACTGTAGTTTATTTTATTTTATTTAAGCATGTGTATTATTTTATATTTTATAATTAACATCAGAAAATTTATTACATTTGTTTAATAAATATAATTTTTAAACATTTTAAAACATTTACAGGAATGATATTCAAGAAAATTATAATTTTAATGTATTTATAGTATGGTTTAAAAGAAAAATACAAATAACTTATACAAAAAATGTGGCCTATTATGTATAATATTTTTTTGGTGGCCTAGGGCTGTTGCCCTTTTTATTACATGGTAGGCACAGCACGTGATCGGTGGTGGGTCTAAAATTTTTTAGCATGAGGGCAATATTTATTTATTTTTATCATAAATATTATATACAGTAAAACCTCTATAAATTAATAATGTTGGGACCAAGACATTTTATTAATTTATAGTGATATTAATTTATCTATAAACTAATAATTATTATTTTATAGTGTAAATTAATAATTATTAATTTATAGATATATTTTTAATTGTTTAATTTTAAAAAAACTATGAATTGAGACAATTTTTGCAAAATAAGATTAGAATTTTAGATGTTGTATATTTTATGGTATTGAAATTGAATTTGAAATAATTAAAAAATATTATTGACAATGAATTACAAATATTATAGACAAATTCACTTATACATATGACATAAATATTCAAATTTATGAATAAGAATATCAATTCTCGTATTTTAATAGTCTATCAAACTATAAAAATGTAAATGATGCATATTTAGAAATTGAAAATTTTAAAAAGTTTTAGCTGTTTTATGAAATGTTATAGAATATTTTATATCATTATAGTTTGAAGATACAACATAACAATTTTTTTATATATATAAGGTTTAAGAGAAACATACTTTACTATATCAGCATATATATATATATATATGTTTACATGATTATTAATTTATGATATTATTGGGACTATATTTTACATGGGGATTTCAAAAAAAATATTATCTTATTATCTTATCGAATTTTGTTAATTTTTACACTGTCCCGACTTGGGACTAGTAAAATTTATTAATTTATAGTGTTTATTAATTTATAGAGTATTAATTTATAGAGGTTTTACTGTATTTATTATCAAAATATAAAATTTGTGACAAAATATGTACAGTTTACACATAGAATTTATTCATAACGACCATATAGATATATAATTTTTGTAACTCATTTTCACATAAAAAATAAACGTTTTATAAAGTATATCAGACAGTAAACATATAGTAAAAACATTTTAGAAATATAGATTAATATACAAAATTGATTTAAACGTTCTACTTCAACTTTATAAAATTTAGTAGATTTCAACATTTCCGTAAATGATGTTATCTGGCCATTTAACGGTGCTGAATCACACGCCAACGAGGCGACCACGTGGCATATAAAGGATAAATAAAATAAAAACAAAATGTGGCCAGCAAGACTCGAACCTGCATAAGTCAAGTCAATCAAATTAGTTCTTAATCACTAGGACACTTAAAATAACGAAATTATACGAACAACGATGTTTTCCTTATTAACATAAAAAAATCAATGTATGCGAGTGGTTAAGGGGCCATTACGTTGGTTCTACTTGCACAGGTTCGAATCCAGTAGCAGCTTTTTTTATTTGTTTTGATTTGAACGACTAAAACCACGTCGTTTTGCTATCCCATATGCCATGTGGTCGCCTCGTTGGCGTCTGACTCAGCACTATTAAATGGCCAAATAATATCGTTTACGGAAATGTTAAAATTTACTAAATTTTATAAAGTTGAGGTAGAAAATTTGAATTTTTAGTCGGTTCATGTAGATAAATGCAGGGTATCATAGATCATGTATGAAAAAGCGTTCCGCAAATAGTCTGAATTGATTTTTGCCGTTTTCCCCATGCTTATTCTATTAACTTTTGTAAATTAAATCAAAAGCAGGACGGGAGGGCATTGAAATGAAACATTCCAATGGGGCCATCACTTTCTAAGGGCTCCACCTTTTTATATATTTTTTGATTATATATGTTTATGCATGGTAATTTTGCATAATATATATGTAAAAATAATAAGTTTGTTGAGTACATTTTGTAGGAAAGTATAAAAATTACATATTTGTTACAAAATATTCAATTATTTTAGTTATTTTTTTAGGATGTCACACAACTACTATATTTTTAAATAAAATGTTTGTTCAAATTGATTGTTTTTTAACTTTATAGTTAATAATATTATAAAAATTAGTTATTTTTTCTTATTTTATATGGGGTCCCGAATTTTATTGGTCCGGCCGCTCAACCTATAATTTAAGTATAATAAAAGCAAATCAAATCAAGTAGTTTTATACAGTAAGATATGCCAGGATTAGAAAAATCGAGTAATGGATTTTTTTTTTTATAGAACAGAGGGAGTAACACCCCCTTTATTTATTAAAAGAACTAAAGTTAAATACAAACATTCCGTGGTATTGCATATCCACTTGCATCTTGCGACACAAGCTCTGCAATACAAGACGGCCAAGACTCAAAGAAATGAAAACCTAAAGGTAATTGAAAAGCATAGTTTGCTAAGCCGTCATCAAGACGATTATTTTCCCTATGCACATGCGAAATGCGGACTACCTAATCTCTTGATATGAAGTCATGACACAACCGCACCAGTAACGACAGAGGATGAGTCTCACTGATCCTTGTCCGTAAAAAGCCCACCACCATCTCACTATCAACCTCCAAATCCAATTGTGCTACTCGTTTATCTCCAGCAACACACATAGCATAGTGAACACCCCACAACTCTGCTATTGGAACCGTACAAACACCAATATGCAAAGAAAAACCCGCTTGCTAGCTTCCTGACTCATCCCGCAAAGCACCTGTAGCCGCCATCCCCAGGTTACCTTTCGAAGTGCCATCTGTATTCATCTTCCACCACCCCCTCCCCGAATAAACCCAACTTATTAACCGTTTCTCCCTCTCTGGAACCCGTATTAAGCAGTTGATTGTCATCCTTGAGAAACTTCACTCTATCCCGACACTTACCCCTTCATATAGTGAATTGTCATCTCTTTTTATTTAATTTACATTGGACATTAAAATTAAGCAGTTGTATTGTACATGACCTTGTCAGTTTGAGAGTTGAGAAGATATGATCATCACTTTCAAAGCATCTCTCGATAATTGTTAATTTTTTTTTGTTTTTTTTAGTTGAATTTCCGCTAAATAACCATCCAACATTTCTTCCAAATTATATTTTGAAGTAAATTTTAAAATGGACAAATAAATTTTAAATTAGACCTCTCTCAAAAAAAGAAAAATCAATTTTTTATTTATAGATTATAACTTTTTTTTTGTGTAAAGAATTTAACTTCTTTTAAAGAAGTGAAATGCAGATGTAGCAAAGCTTGAAAAGTATGTTGACTCTTGCTTTTAAACTTAATAAATATACAATTATGACTTTTAGAATGTGTTACTAGAAGTCTAGAACGGTAGAACCATATAGACTCTTGTCCTTTATACGTAAAGGCCACTGTTCTTTTATAGAGGTTGGCCATTGATCCACCTTTGGAACATGATAAATGTTTCATCTGGTTTATACTCTGGTGTGTGTCCACCTCCCTATAATCAAAACCCACAGCTCTCAATACAAGTTAAAACCGCAACAAAAATGTTTTGTACGGAAAAGGATAGAAGAAAGACTTGCTTTGATAGTAGCAAATGTCATTTTATTTGCATAAGTCCTTGTGTATCTGTCAAGTAAAGAATCAAGAGTAAATTTTACAGTGAGACTCATAAATAAGAGAACCTATTCTTGAATGAATCGATCGGATTATATACCCCCCGATTTGATCTTTGATCATCCATGGCCTCCAATCATCAATGACGGAATAGTTAAGAGATCTTATCCAAGCCTGAGTTGCAAGGAAAGGTACCTCCATATCGTGATCACCACTATTCACCAAAAACCGCATAAAAGTTTCTACTAGTTATATATCTTGGTAGGGACAAAAGATCAGTCAAAGGGTTGAACTCTGACCTGAAGATGAGAGAACGATAACCACTGATGCTGTTATTCACATGGTAAGGTATGCTACTTTTAATGTCATTAGTGTAAGGCATACCGAAATAACATCGTACCCATTCCCCTATACTCTCCTGTAATCATAAATCCTCCTATAAGAATGAAATTTTTTCCTTACCAAGAACCCTTAAAATAACTTTGTACCTTATTGATTTGAAGAGCTTCCCGCACAGCAGCGTCATTGGCCCAGTGGGTAGTTAGAAAATACCGATAAATCTACAAAAACAACTTTGTTGTATAAACAAAAAGTCACAAATAGTTTAACGGTTAACAGAAGACAAGATATATGGATTACTTACATAGCAATTTGGAGTTTCAGTTTCGCACAATGGATATAATATAAATGATCGGTATAATCTGCTTATACACTAGAAGAAAAATAACCAAAAAAAAGTGATGATCATACACACACAACACCTGAAATTGTTCGATTGAATGTATAACCTTATTATATTCTTCAATGAGTTTCAAGCATTCTGTGTTACGTGGATCAACGTGTGTATAGTCTCCTTTGCAGACTCTCTTCAAAGACTGCGATCGAATAAAAGCAAAAGTCATGAGTGAAGAACAAGAAACAAAAGAAAATGTCATGTTCCATATATGTACCTCGTAGAGTTCATCAGAGATCAGGGCCATTCCATGAGCAAATGGAATGCGGTGGTTAGCATCAATTGTATAGTCTGTTAACGGGTTGCCGAGCACATAGCCCTGGAGATTTATTGGAGGATCGCAGCATTGATAGTTTCCTACATCATCAACATCATGTTTGTTCTGTTACAATAATTATATTGATTGAGGAAAGGGATATTATGAAACCATATGCATACCTTTTGAGATTTCTTGAACGGTAGCTGGAACAACCATACCGGAATAAGAATCTCCGGCGACATAGAAAGGGTTGGAGGAAAACTCTTGATGCTTGCCTAGCCACTGTACGGCAACAACAACAACAACAGAAGAAAAGGCTCCTAAAATGTCTATTTTGGCTAAAATGTCAATGACCGTTTGGTTTCAAGGAGAGGAGACTATTAAGTTTGACATTAATCTACCTTCTGCAAAAACTCATGGATCCGTTTGGCTTCTCCTGAGTCACTGGGTTTATTAAACTGTGTGGTTCTTGAATAGGAGAAGCCAGTTCCAACAGGTTGATCCAAGAATATAATGCTCGAGGTCTGAGGGAAACAATTAAGAATATATATTGAGTTTTGTGACTATCCATGAATATGAGTGAATACACAGTTTTGTTTACCTTTGTCCATGAATATGTAGTATTGACCAAAGAAGGGAGAGTTCCGTTGTAAACATCAAGCTTCATCATCAAAGGCCCTGCTTATACCCATATAATTAAAACGAGTAATCCTTGATGCAAAAGAGAAGGAGTTAATGGATATTTTTGATATCACCATTCTCATAAAGAAGGCCAGAGATGGAAGAGCAGCCAGGTCCACCACTTAGCCAGAGAAGAAGAGGGTCTTCTTCTGGATTCCTCTCAGATTTGATGAAGTAGTAGAACAGTTGCAGTTCCTCTTCCTTACCAATACCAATATACCTTCATTCACAAGAAAACAGTAACCTACTGAGTTTTAAAACTCAGAACACGGATTAAATCAGATGATGAGAGAAAACAACAAACCCGGTTTCAAGCTCAAAGGGAAGAGGGCCTTCAAAACCAGGAAGAAACTTGACGGTAGAGGCAGATTCAGCATTCTGCTGCTGATTCAAGAAGACAAGGTGAAGAAGAAGCACAAGCAACGACTTCAGAACAGAGGAAATGTAGTTGTTGTTTGCCATTTCCTAATTCAATTTCTAATTTAGCAGTGCCCCTTTACGATGATTATTGTATCCCTTTATACTAGGACCCAAAAAAAGTCGCCTACCAACTCTCAATCTTCTAATTTGGGTTCATCACCATCGTTGTCATCCCTCACACAATGTAATAATAAATTAATAAATGTTAAAACGGAATACAAAATTACTCAATAATTGTCCTTGTTTTCGCCTTCATAAACATCTAATTATACTATAATAGTAGTATTTATTTAAACATTTTTTTTGTGTGTGTTGACAATATTAACTTATGATCTATAATCGCATACCAGATATCTTCGATGATATGATTCCAAACAAGCAAATCAATTACCCTAATATTATATGTTGTTCTGGACAGCATAGTTTTACATATTTGAGGTTTTCTTAATCTTTTTCTTATTAGCATCCATTTAATTTAAGCTTAGCGTGTTAGATTATTCAATTTACTTGGTTTTTGTTATGAACTTTTTTTTAAATCAGTAAATCACATATAATGCTGCTGATTCTGTTTGACACGCATACGTCTTTCTCGCCTAGTTCCATCCATTTCATTATCCAAAGGTTCCTATCCAGCTATCCTCCACCTCAATCAATGAGCACGTTTTGATTCTCCCTTCTTTAATATTTTGCTGTTTTCTTCATTTACAAATAACCTACTCCAAACTCAAAACTCGGATTTAATCACACGAAGAGATCAAGAAACTAATCCGGTTTCGAGCTAAAACGGAAGAGGGCTTTCAAAACCACGACTTAATCTTGACTATAGAGGCAGAATCAAACATTCTGCTGACTCAAGAAGCACTATCAACGACTTCAGAACAGAGGAAACGTATTTGTTTACCATTTCCTAATTTAGCATTGCCCGTTTAGGATAACTATTGCATCTTTACATTAAACACACAAAAAAGTCGCCTACTACTAACTCCCTTTATCTTTCAAATTTTGCCTTTATTACACCTGTACCTTTATCACATTTTCTAATTTGAAAATTTCTCACCCGTGAACCTTGCTATAAGTGATCACAAAAGTTTTCTTACGTTAAATATTTTTAGTCATAACAATATAAACAACTGTACTCATCATCTGAATCCAATTCAATCCAACAAAATTAACATAGAAATAGTACATCTGTTTTTATAGATCTCAAACCCTATTAGCATAACGTTGTTAGTTGTATATGTAAGGAAGGATCCGACCAGAGAAGTCACTAAATCAATAACCAATATTAAGTGTATGTATATAGGCTTTGGTGTTCTGGATATGGACTCGCATAGTTTTCTGTGATGTTCTTTATCTTTCATAGCAAACGTTTAACTCAATTTTCCAAGTGTTTTCTTTTGACATTATCTACCATAAACTGTAAACAAACATACCTAAATGGCTAACAAGATTGATTAAGGGAAGAACCATCAGCGAGGCATCTCTTCGACTTCTTCTCAAGAACATATAGCACGACTCTACGGCTGTGATAATCCGGATGCCATTGTGCTTGTTCCACACGCCCAATCGCGAAATCTTTCAGCGCAGTTTCTAAGAAATATTTAAGAACAGCATCTGACAACAACAAAAAAAGGAGTAAGCAAAATTAGACATTGCGTTCTTGTTATATAATGTGAATGAAAGCAATAATGAGAGAATGAATGATTCACCATTCCGTAATTCTCCTGATAGGAAGATTGTAGTTTGATCCCCGCAAAGCTGCAGAAGTGTTGTTACCAAATGGTGAACAGCTTCTTCGCTGTAGATAACATCTGAGCCTAATACTACAAAGTGCATAGCAAAAATAAAGAGGTGTAGAACAAGAAAATGGTATGTACAAGGGGATGAGATGAAACCGAGATGGAGGATACCGTAATCAGGAAATGATGGTTCAATCAAATCTGGATCTGGGTCATCTCCCCAAACAAGCTCCTGCACAACAGCAGATCCCCGCGTGTTCCCACGATGCAAATTAGTTTGGACGTTCTTGTTGAGTAGCCTTAGTCTATCTGGAAGATCAGTGAGGACAACATTGCCTCCCAAAAGTGCTGCGATACAACTGAAAGAAGAAAGAAGTTAAGTAAAGTTTTCACACAGTATTAATGGTGAATTCACAGAGGAGAAAGATTTTGCGGGTTTTTGCTCACCCAACTAAGCCACAACCAGAACCCAACTCGATGATTTTCTTGCCATCAAGAGAAAGAACCTTAGAGTCAACAGAATGTTCTAAGAACTTCCCTAGCACAACCCCACTGTCCCACATCACTGACCCGGTTACTCCAGGCGTGTTCTTCACAATACACACACACAACAAACAACCATCAGATAGTTCTAACACGTTTCATGATCAACCAAACGCAAGAATAATCAAATTCATCACTTTCTTCAATGTTAAAGCTAAACCACACCTGGAATGTATCACTAGACATGTTCTAGAAACATCCCAATGTCAGTCAATGTAAGTTTGATGCTAGCCACAAAGACAGGTTTATACATCTTCTCCAAACCCCTCGTTTCAATACATCGGAAGGGATCAAATAAGGATTCGAAAGACGCAAACTTGATTGCAATCAAATGAGAAAGCAGTTACATTTGAGAAGCTAAAGGAGTTACCATTGAACAAGGAGACTGGAGAATAGAGAGTGATTGGCCACAAGCATCGAGACGCAGCTCAAGAGAAGACTGAGCAACCAGAGCGTTTGGAGCAAAAGAAGTTGGCCCTTGAATAGCCCATATAACCATAATCTCTGCCGCCGCTAAATCGGATTCAGATTCCGATTCCAACTCCGACGCCGGGAACCCACCGACTACTATCACATCTCCGCCATAACCACTCATCCGTCGTATCTCCTCCACCGTATCCATTGTCCCAGCTCCCACGCCGGCGCTGAGATTTTGGTGGCTACAAGCCAAAAAAAATAAAAACTTAAAATTGTATATTCTGCAATTCGAACGTGTGACCACTACCCTTAGTTAGAAGTAGGTTTCCAGCAGAACTAATGACTTTTTAGTGGAAAAACGGGCCGATTAAATTAAATATCTATAATATGTTTTTCCTATGCGCCTAAGACCAAAAACTGGGAGAAATAAGTACATATTTATTTGACCAAACAAATGATCTGATCAACTAGAAAAGTTTTGTTGATGATGATGGTTTAATAATGATAATGGGTTTTAAATGTGACTGGTTTTAAGTTGTAAATTTGTAATCAAGTGAACAATAATAATTTTTTTTTGCATTTCTAACAAAAAAAAAATGTTGCATTGCTTTAGTTTTGAAGTACAATAAGGTACTGACAAACTTGAGATTTATTTTTATCACTAGATGTGGAACTCCCATAAAATTATTTCATATGTTTAATAATACCAAAAATTATATCAATCTAAAGATGCCTAATCAGACATAAAAAAAAAACTCACAACTGAAAAAAGAAAAAACATTAGTAAAACGCTAAGGATTCACCCGAACCTCTTATTTTAGGGTATTAAGAGCTAAACTAACCGGTCGCTGTATAGAGTCGGAACATCTTTATCTGCAACAACCAAGACCATATCCATTGGTCCATAGTAGTTGCGAGCATGAAGAAAATCTTCCAGACTGGGAACTAGGTATTCAACCTCATGGAATCCACCCTGACTATATCGGTTTTTGGTTATTCGACAAGATTCCATGTCGCCAAATATGATCAAAGTTCGCATGTCTTTCTTATACCGATTTGGGAGCAAGAGATCGAAAAAAAAAGTGTTTAAAAATCAATTCTTAAAAATCTTACCAAAAATTATATTAATCTAAAGATGCTTAATCAAACATAAAAAAAACTCACAATTAAAAAAAAAAACATTAGTAAAACACTAAGGATTCACCCGAACCTTTTATTCTAGAGCATCAAGAGCTAAACTAACCGGTCGCTGTATAGAGTAACCTGTTAGTTTAGTTGTTGTAAATTTGTAATCTAAGTGAACCATAATAATTTTTTTGCATTTCTGACAAATAAAAAGTGTAGCATTACTTTAGTGTTGAAGTACAATAACGTACCGACAAACTAGATTTCTTTGTATCACTGAATGTGAAACTCCTATTCAATCATTACATATGTTGAATAATACTAAAATTTATATTAAGCTAAAGATGTCTAATGATGTCTGTTTTTTTAGTTGGTTCGTTACTCGTTGTTTGTGAACTTTGATGCTTAATGCCTCACACTTTATATTACACGTGTTTGACATAATTGGTTAAATTGGTTTTGATTAAGTTTGTTTTTAAACGTGTGTATAAAACGGAGTATTGAAATGATTTAAACCTATGTGTTATTTATTAAATTGCTTTTGTTGCTTGGTTTGATGAATCGCTAGTTTTAAATCGGTTTCACAAATCGGTGGTCATTATCACATGCTTTATTAATATTACCTATTCCCTCTATTTCAAAATATAAGATCTATTGAGTAAAATATACAGACTAAGAAATGACCACTTTAAAAAAGTTTAATCAGTTACAAACAAAATTGCATAATAGAAAATATTAAACTAATCTAAAAGTTACCTAGAAACTTAAAAACATCTTATATTTTACGAAACAAAAAAACTTCTCTAAACATATTATATTATAAAACAGAGGGAATATTTGACTTACTAGGATTTATGCTTCACTACGATCGATTCATATTTATTCATTCATGATTAATGTTTGTTTGGTAATACGCGTGATGTGTATGTTTATTACATTGTTGATTACGATTGATTTAGAAAAATATGACATTTTGTGTTAAATTTCAATCGATGATTGGTTTTCTTCTTCTTTTTTTAAACGAAGGATTTAATATAAAAAAAGGACCAAACAAATAATCATTAGCCGACGTTGTTGTCCAATATCTGATCATCTGATCGGTTTTCAGACCTCACCATTGAAGCTACCGAGCCATTAACTTTTTCATCTCTGATCGGTTATCCTTAACGAGATAAGTAGTTTCTCATGCTTTCATCAAGTCATAATTATTTTGGTTTATTGATTTTCTGGTTCGAGAGTCGTTTAAGTGGGAATTAAAATAATTATCGATCAACACGTAATAAAATAAACAAATGCTTATTTATTCATGCTTTTCGATTATTATGGTGCAATCGACAATATGTTATATATTAGTCTTACCATAAATTTATAAATGTTGCATGAATTTTGGGAAAATATTTTATATTTTCTCTTGTTAAAATAACTAGAAATTTATTTTGAATAAAGTGTAACTATATTGATTGATTGAAAATCTAGTTTAATAAATGATAGATTAAACTTAAAGATAGTAAAAGGTGATGATGATTGGTTGATTTATTTTATTTATAAAATATGTTATTGGATCATATTTTTTTGGCATCACTTTTATAAGGTGTTTTAAGACCAAGTATATTTGATCATAAAAATTCAATAGTTCTTTAGAATAATCTAAAGAAAGTAAATGACTAAAAGTCTATAAGAAAATATATACAAACAACTTAATTCCAATTGTTACCAAAATTATAATCTATATAATAATAACAATCCGAATAAATGCGACCAACAGTTGTGTTTTTTCAATTGTATCTTTTGGATTTTTTCTGAAAAGTCGTGATGGATCATTAAAACGGTTATTTATGAAAAGTTACTACTGTTCACCGTAAAGTTGTGTTGATTGGAACATTCATATATTTTGAAATCTATATATATTTGTCTGTTTGAATTGTTTTCATTTTTTTGCCATGACACAAAATCAACTAAAATTTCAATCTCAACAGTTTATACATTTTTCTAAATTATTTTCTAGCATTCATTCTTTTAAAAGTCAAGAAATTCCTCTAATTCTTGATTTAACAACAAATTTTTGGAATGATGAATCTAATTTACATCTTTTAGTTAATTTTAAATATAAAAGTTTAATGAAAATACATAGAGTGTTTTTCCAAGATTTAAATGGATTACATAGTGAGTTTTTGGGTTTGACTTTTCAATATATTTAAACCCAATCTGAATAAATGCCACCAAAAGTTTTGTTTTTTCAATCGTACCTTTTGGATAATTTTTTTAAAAAAATCTGTAAAAAAATTAAATTGTGATTGTTTATTGTAACGGTTTTTTGTAAAGTTGCAACTGTTCATTGTAGAGTTGTGTTTATTCGAATATTCATATCTTTTGAGATCTATTTGTTTGAACTGTTTTCATTTTTTTGTCATGACACAAAATAATATAAAATTTTAATATCAACTGTTTTTACAGCCTTCTAAATTATTCTCTAGCATTCATTCTTTTAAAAGTAAAGAAATCTTCCAATTCTTGATTTAACAAAAGATTTTTGGAATGATGAATCTAATTTACAACTTTTAGTTAATTTTAAATATAAAAATTTAATGTCTATATATAATAGCAATCCAAATAAATGCCACCAAAAGTTATGTTTTTTTCAACCATACCTTTTGGATATTTTTTTAAAAAAATTCTAGAAAAATTAAATTGTGTATTTTACAAAAAGCTGTGATTATTCATTGTAACTGTTTTTTTGTAAAGTTGCAACTGTTCACTGTAAAGTTGTGTTTATTCGAATATTCATATCTTTTGAAATCTAGATATATTTGTCTATTTTGAACTGTTTTCATTTTTTTGCCATGACACAAAATAATATAAAATTTCAATATCAACAGTTTTTACAGCTTTTTAAATTATTCTCTGGCATTCATTCTTTTAAAAGTAAAAATATTCCTCCAATTCTTGATAACAAAAGATTTTTGGAATGACGAATCTAATTTACAACTTTTAGTTAATTTTAAATATAAAAATTTCATAAAAATACCTAGAGTTTTTTTTTTCAAGAGTTAGATGGATTATATAGTGAGATTTTGAATTTGACTTCTCAATATGATAAGAAAGATGTCTTTTATTTAAAAGCAGTTTATATGGATTATTATGTGAAATCAAGTGCAAACACAATATTTACGATTTTTCGTAGCACCTTTTCATAATTTTTTTAAAATTCAAATGGTTGTATATGTTCATTGTAAAGTTGTGTCTTTTACTATATTTTATTTATATTTTTTCATCACAACTTCTCGGTCTAATAGGTGTGTCTATTTAAATAGTCATGTCTTTTGAAGTCTCTTTATATTTGTCTCTTCATCAGTAACTAACAAGTTTGTTGAAACAAATTTTCCATTTTATGTTGAATCTAAATATTTAAATACTAATATCTAATATTCAACGTGATTCTATAATCTAACTAAAATTTTAGAAATGGTTATAGCGATAGAGAAAATTAATACAACTTAATATAGAATTTACAGTTGCGTATATTTTTATCATAAGTTTTTGTTAAAAAATATTTTAATATTTAAATATAAGAATAACAATCTGAATAAAATACAAACAACAGTTGCGACTTTGCTTAGTATTTTTTTGTAAGAAAATTGTTTTTATTCCTTTTTTTTAAACTCAAACAGTTGTATCTTCTCATTTTAGAGTTATGTCTTTTCAATATATTTTATTTATATTTTTTCATCACAACTTTTCGTTCTAATAGGTGTGTCTATTTAAATAGTCATTCTTTTGAACTTTCTAATTTCTATATATTTGTCTTTTCATCAATAACTAACAAATCATTGTTCGTTAAAACAAATTTTTCGTTTTATGTTAAATTTAAATAATTTGAATATAAATATCTAATATTCAACGTTATTCTATAATCTAACTAAAATTTTAGAAATAATTCTAGCAATATAGAAATTTAATAAAACTGAATATAGAATTTTCACGTTGCGTCTATTTATCGTATTTTTTCGTTAAAAACTAATTTAATATTCAAAATTTCTATTATTTTGTTTTTAATTATAATTATTTAATAGAAAATTATATTTACTCATTACAACTATTAGTTCAATATTCTCAGTTAGGATCACTTTGTCATAATGATTTTTTTAATTGTAGCTTTACCATAATTCTTCCTAAAAAAACCTTATATTTATAATACTTTAAACAATTTTTTTTGTAAAGTTGCGTCTATTCTACATAATATTTTTTGTTACAAGTTTTCATATTGATGGTTGTGTTTTTAGTAACAGTTTATGTTTAATTTATATATTCAAACTATTTTATTACATTCAAATGATTTTATAATGTATAATTTAATTTAAGTTTTAAATTTTATTTACTTTTTTCTAAAATACTTCCCCTGCGACATCGCAGGGGGTCTGAGTCCTAGTAGAAGATAATATCATTGTTGGAAATATATTAGAGAAAATATATTCTACTTGTCACAAAATATTGTTGTCATGTAGACACAATATAGTGAAAATATATTTTAAAAACATATTATAATCTTGTTTGTGCTCAGTAAAATTATGAGATGTTGATTTGAATCAAATCCTATTAATTTGGTGTATTGAAGTGAATATAACTTTATGTTATAAAAGAAAAAGGTCACACCATTGATGAGAAAGTTGCTATAAAAGTGACCATGAATGTGGATAAGATATACAAAATCGTGATCTCGTCGACTAGTTTCTCCACTAGAAGTGAATAATAAGTACAAGAGATACTTATCTTATATATACTTATCTTATATATATATATATATATATATATATATATATGATGACAGAAACTACTGTGAGACAGTTTCCACAATTCTACTACAATATGAAGAAGTAGTAGAAAAGTATTGAAATCTCTTGAAGAGTATATATACTATTGTTTATGGAAACACAATTTGATATTAATGTGTATCGTCTCCCAATTAGTCTCAAAGTTAAAAATGTCTAAGATATAATACACGACCTAATTTGAGAATGTTATTGCTTACACAATGGGATTCAAATCGAGATTGATAGACATGAAGTGGCATCATCGAGGGGGAGAATTAAGGAATCCCACATACAGAGGTGATAGAACAATATAAGATTATGTTCACACCCAAAATGAGTTTAATCACTCATATGATAAAGCAAATCTTGAAGATTTGAGAAGTAATCATGTTGAGACAAAAAGCAAAGAAAATACTTTGAAATCATAAGTATTACCCAAGAAAAAAAAGTATTTTAGAGATTACATGCATTATCTAGAAGATAAAATGCTTATAATAAACCAGAAGGTTTAATGAAAATCTCGCTGTTTGGCATGACCGGTTAAGCCATCCCGGTTCAGTAGTAATGTGAAAGAATAATTAGAAATTTCTGAAAAGATTCATTATAGAACCTAAAGAATTTTCCTAGTGTTATGTTTGCTGCTTTACAAAGCAAGCCGAGATTATATGGTTTTCACCGACCCCATGAATTTGGATAATGTCAATTTTCTGGTATGTATTCAAAAGAGATATTGTGGACTGATCATCCACCATATATTCTTGTTATCAACTTGCAACCTTGAATTTGCGAGAGTATTTGGTTAATTGACAATGGTGGTGATACCATGCTAAGTAATTGACATAAATGACTCTACATGTCAATAAATTCTTATCAGGCCAACAAATTATCATGAGTATTCCCCGTTACAATTGGTTTGGATTAGAAACCAGATATAGTCCATCTAAATGTGTTTATACATGTTAAGTTGCTCCACCACAGTAATTAAAATGAGATTTGAAAGAATGTTGGAAATATGTTGGATATAAATATCTCTTGATGATTGAATATCTCGAGATGTAAATACTGTTGTTTTGTGAGTCAGTCATTCCAACATTAGGGAGAGAAAATAAACAGCCGGTAAAAAAAATATATTGGAAGAAATTACTATTATAGCAGGGGGAGAGGGGGAGGAGCATTTCTCTGGTTAAGGGTCCGCTAAGCACTCCTGGTTTAGCTATCATAGCAGAACAATTAAGAACCGCAGTGTAAAGAGGTGGGTCTCTTTTCTTACGTTTCATCTACATGTGTGCTGTTGTGTTCTTCAACAGCATCTCCGAACTTTCTATTTCCTCTTTCTTTTGAAGAGTCCAAGAAATATAAGGCTGCCATCATCCGAATTGATAGTCCAGGAGGCGATGCTCTCGCTTCTGATTTGTAAGTAGTTTTATTAGTTTTCAATGTTGTCTAATTATTATACCTACAATATGCTTGTATGATTTAACATTTTATTAATGATTTGGCTTCACCTTTTAATATTGTTGACTTCGAATGCTACATTGCATCTTCCTTAGGGAACACGTCATGGATAAAGGGGGAGACGAACTTCCATGGTTTGTTCCTTCTAGACCTCAATCCTTACTGTCACCAAAGCAAGACCAACCACATCTATCAATCTTACTTCAGCTCAAAGATTCACTCAACAATCAACCAAACCGACCGGTTCAATTTAAGCAAACCACCAAATCAACTTGGTAACGACTTGCTGCTGTTTCTAATCACCCACATGAAGACTACAGGTTGTTTAGAAGCAGCCAGAACAACATCACTAGTGCTCACACAAAAAAAAAAAAAAAAAAAGGCAAAANAAAAGGCAAGAAGAAACTTTCCTTTTCGGCGAAGCTCTTGCCGTTTTCTCCGAAGAACGCATCTTTGCCTTTTAATCCAGGCGCTTCACTCATCTCAGTTGGTCCTAGACGTCCACTAAAACATAGAGAGAACCTAAGCCTAAGGAGAAGACGCTTTCTTCAGCCTTTGTTCCAGAATCATCTCCATTAAAGCCTAGGCTACCGGCTAAATTTCATCAATAATCGATCTGTTTTTTGCTCCTAGTTATTTCTTTCCTTTTCTATTCTCTTCTTCTAGACCGTTGGAGGTCCTATTATATAAGCACCATTGCTTTGTACTTTTAATACATGCTTTATCAATCTAAGAAAATTCAGTTTTTGCTTCAAAACGCTTTTGTACTTTTTGAGTCATAGCTTGCGATTTCCTCTGTGGTTTGTGGATTCAATCAATTAGGGTTCGTGTTGAGACTTGTAATTCGTGAGGAGAGAGCCCTTAGAACCTGTCTAGTTCGTCGTGTGATTGTGGATTCAATCACAAACTGGTTACCAATCACCTTCAATCTTCCGCAACAAGCCTTTGGGGTCTTCTGCTTCCGTGTGCTTCTTCTTGGTGGATTCCGAGACGTGTATCAGATAACGTGAAGACCCAACGGAGCATCGGCCACGTAAAGATCACCTGTTTTACTGTTTAAGGCTATTCCAGCTGGTTCCCGGCGAAAGGGATTCCGAGTGCTCCAGTGCACCATCCCCGAGTTCCTAAAGTAATCAAACCAATTAAATGTCAATGACAGTTCTTGTAACAACGGATTTAAATTTCGGATATGGTGATTTCTTGTCTCACAAAGCTTACAAAATTATTTTTGTTTTGTTATTAAGAAAATCAGTATATAAAAATTCAAAGACAACGATCATTTATACAAACACGTCTTAATAACAGTTGCAATTTTCTTTTGTCTCTGTACCTTCAAGAGAAGAGCATATTGCAAGAACTTTTCTTAATATCTTCAGCTATCCTCGTTGGAGTATTAGTGACCAACAAGTCATCCCCCATGAGTTGGATATCCATAAAGGAGATTGCAATGAATCCCATGAGCTCCAATCATCTTTCATTTTTCAAATATAGATATCTTATAATTAAATATTGTTGCATTTTTCAAATATAGATATCTTATAATTAAATATTATAAATATATATGAAAAAAAACAGATTTTTTAAAACTTACAATATTTGATTTTTTTAGATTATCTAGATTTCCACTATTGCTTTGTTAAATAATTTTTTTAAAGCCAAAAAAAATTAATTCAAACATATAGATTAAATAGATAATAAAAATAAAATAAAATTCAGTTTTCATCTTGTTCATTTTGTTCATCTCATATTTTGAGGTTGACCAATTTTCAGCTAAAAAGTACTACTTCCTCCGTTCAAAGTATAAGATGTTTTAGAGAATATTTTTTGTTTTCTAATATAAGATGTTTTTAAGTTTTTATGCAATTTTTAGATTAATTTAGTATTTTATATTATACAGTATTGTTTCTGATTGGTTGAACTTGTTAAAAGTAAAACTTCTTAATCTGCGTGGTTTTAGTTAAAACCTAGCGGTTGTGTTCTTCTCTTCTACTCAACTTCACCATGGACAAGGGGCTCAAGAAATGCTCGACATCCACCGATGTATAATTTTCATTATTTCTTATGGCTTTCTTCTCTGTTCATCTTTTTACTCTATTTATGTTTTGTTCATAAGGTCACGAATCCTTTTCAAAAAGGTAAGAAATTTGATTTTTTTTTCCTGATAAAGGGTTAAAGTATACACGTATTGATCTGTCAGTTTCTTCTTAATTTATTATTATATTATTATTATTATTATTATTATTATTATTATTATTATGAAGAAGGATCTGACGATATCTAAATCTAATTTTTGTTATGTTGATTGTAACGCTAGCTAACAATAGAGAGTTGGATAATTTGGAAATCGAAGAAAAACGAAAGAACCAGAAGAAACACAGTGAGATATCTGAGGAGGTTCCTATTCTGATACTACTATATATGCTTAATTATAAATGCTGTGATATTAGTTTTTTTTTTATCCTTACAAACTTTATCGTTTTACAATTGGATACTTTTTTGGAGGATGCAGATGGAGAAATCTGAAAAGGTCAGTCAGATTCTACACTAATTTTGTTTTCCTTCTCTTTTCTCAACTTTCCCTTGAGAACTACAACTTATGTTTTTTTGTGTCGTTTTCTTATTCAGCAAGAAATAGAAAAATTGAGGAAATCTTTGAAAGAGATGACTGAAACAGTTAAAGAACTACGGCATATTATTCAAACAAACGCCAAACGACCTAAACCATTCAGAGTATATGTTTTTTTTTCTTTTTTATTTTATGAATCATGATCATCATATATTCTTTCTTTTTTTATCTTATTTATTTTTTTCGATGTCAGAACCGTGATGTGTGCAATTTCGGAGATAAAGATCATCTGGGAAACAATAATCGGACCCTTTTTTGTCAAGGATTTGATATTTCCGTTCCTAGGCATGAAATCAAGAGAGCGTTGTGGAAACATTTCAGTTCATGTGGAAAGGTCAAAAGGGTTTATGTTCCCATAGAGTGTGCTACCGGTGTTGCCTTGGGGTTTGTGACT
>NC_025691.1:22634281-22654628 GCF_000633955.1 Camelina sativa
CGGATCCTCTGTTAAGAAAGGCTCATCTAAAAGGGAATTATACAGCCTTAGACCTTCCATATCGGTAGTCTTTTAGAGGGGTTTATAATGTTTTGAAGGAAAAAAATAATTCAGAGAAAAGAAAAATGCTAAGGGAGGCTGTTATATAGTATACTCATCTTTGTTACGTGTCACTTACTTGTTGGCTAAAACAAAATATCGACTGATTATTTTTTTTCTTCCTCTCAATCTCTATGTCTCTCTCTCTCAATCGAAGTGGAATTGGCAATGGAAGAAAATGGAATCAAAGGAGATGAAATCAGAGGACAATCGGGTCGGAGGAGATGCGACGGAGATTGAATCGGCAGAGGCTAATTGGAGGGTTTTGAATCGAGTCCGAGATTGTATCGGAGGCAAAGCTCCTTCTCCTGCTTCCATGGCTGTCCAAAAACTATGCTCTGTCTTGGGTATATCTTTCTTTCTTTCTTCTTTTGTCTCTGTTTGATTTTCTCGGATTGCGGATAGGGTTTTTGCAGTTTCTGCTGGTTTTGATTGAATTGGTGATATACATATATTGGTAGTCATTTAGAAAGATTTGGTTAAAACTGTTTTAGATTGGTTTCATTGGATTTTGAATAAACGTGGGAATATCTTCCTAGTTTCTCTTGATTAGTCATGTGAAGCCCTTGTAATAGTTTGGGCAATCAAGCCAAGTTTCTATTGATTCGGGTCATTGCAAGAATGGAAAAGAGAGTTCGCTTTAGCTAGCTTGAGAATTATGTTGTTCAAGGTTTAAGTTAAACTAGAAGCTCTATTTCTGACTTCTCAGCTTTTGTTCCAAGAATTTTGAAGTAGCTGCCTACAATTTAATGATTGTTGAATTGAATTTATGAAAACACTTGCAGGTTTATAATTGTGTAATTGAATTTGTGGACTGCAACTAATCCAGAACTTGTTCTTGAAGAGTGATCTTCTCATTCATTAATCAGTTTTGTGTCCTTGTATGAATCTGTTTTGTGTCTTTTGTGTCACGAATCTGTTTTGTGTCTTTGTTTTCCTTGATGTATAGGATTCTACTCTCAAGCTATTCATCTAGTTTCAGGAAATGGTGGACAAGATGGGTTACGAAGTATGTCTCATGGTTTCATTTTGTCCTCATTTTTGTAATCTCCTCTTCTCGTGAACATATTGTTTCATGAAAAATGTCTCAACTTTTCTACAAGTTAGACTTGTTCGAGTCACCAAAAGAGTTAACGAGGCGTACTTTACCCAGTTATACCTTTCACAGGTTTGCAATTTGGTTCTTTAATATGACTTTCATCCCGTTTTGGAAACTTCAATATCTATGCAAAGTCTGATTTCTCTACTAATTAAGGTTGCTTTTGGGACGAAATTGCAGGTGGGTAATGCCTCATATAGTATCAGCTACGACCTTTGGTCTTCAGATGCAATTAATATAGCTGTTAGATGCAAGGTAAGACGTAACTATGTTTATTTGTTATCACAGCTAAATATAAATATGTATTCATTGATACATCATGTTGATCATTTATAGGAATCTACTCTCAAGCTATTCACCGCTATGAAGAACACATGCGTATAGACGAGCTATGAAGACTTCTCACCATTGATGCAATGTAATTAAGCGTCCGTCCGTACTGACTTTGTGAAAGCTTTGTGTTGAGTAAATGGCAAAACAGAATCAGTGAAGACTTTGAGTTTTTCTTATTGTAATATGTATTATGTTTTGTATGTTTATAAATTAATTAAATGCAATATTTTTTTATTTTTATAAAATCTTAAATGTTTACACATTTATACTACTTCTATTCTATTTAAAATTTTCAAATTTCAAAAAATAATTTTTTCAAAAATAAGAGATCCAAAATTAGAACTTATCATTAGAGGAAAATATTTTAACTAAGAGATCATGAGTTCTTATTTACAAAATAATACATAATTAATTCTTAAAAAATTCAAACAGTATATATGAACCCCCATTAATCTTGCTATTAGGCGCTTCAAAAGCTGTAAACGTTGCTGTCTTCGTAGGCCATCATACGGAAGTATCGTAACCTACTATTATAAAAAGTACTGGCACATAAACAAATTTATTGATTCTTGATTACAGAGTCTGTGTCAGAGATACGAAATGATACACTATTTAATAGCTCAATATTCTCGTATCATTCCTGTATCATGTCACTTATAGAACATTCTGTTTATAGTTGTATTCTAGGGTATTCTATGTACAAGTATATATAGATGTGTAAAGTCTTCTGTATAATAATAAGATTCATCTTTTTCATGGTATCAGAGCAGTACAAGATCTAAATTTTTTTTTTCCGCCTTCTTTCTTCTCTGTTTTCGTCTTTTGCTCTGTTTTTCCTTTTCTTCTCTATTTCGTCTTTCTCCTTTTCTTTTCTCCATGGCTAATACTGTTGAGGTCATTGATACCACTCAATCCTATCTTAACATCAATATGAGTAATGTTATTAAGCTCACCTCTCTCAATTACATCACTTGGAGTCTCCAAGTTCACTCTCTGCTCGATGGTTATGATCTAGCCGGGTATATCGATGGATCTACTCCTCCTCCGGCTCCGACGGTGGTCTCCGATGGTGTCACCTCTCCCAACCCCGACTACACTAAGTGGCGCCGTCAAGACAAGCTGATCTACAACGGTCTTCTCGGAACTCTCTCTCCCTCCGTTCAACCTCTTGTCACCACCACCAAATCTGCTGCGGAGATGTGGCGTACTGTTGCAGACATCTTCACCAAACCAAGCAAAGGACATATTCAGTAGTTGCGTCTTCAACTACCATAATTCTCCAAAGGTGACAAGACCGTCGACGAGTATATGCAAGGGTTAACAACTCATTTCGACAAACTTGCACTTCTTGGTAAGCCTCTCGATCTTGATGAGCAGATTGAAGCTGTTCTTCGTAGTCTTCCAGACGAATACAAATCCGTTGCTGATCAAGTTGAAGGACGTGAAGTATCTCCTAAGCTCATCGAAGTCCATGAAAAGCTTCTCAACAAAAGAGGTTCAATTGCTAACCACTGCTCTTGTGGTGCCTTCCTCCACTCATGTCTCTGCCAACGTTACTATGTCTCATCAGCATCAACAGCGACACACCCAGTGCGCACAACAACAATGGAACAGCAGGAACAACCACACCAACAACTCTAAGCGTCAAGAAACTCACGGCTATCAAGGCAAGTGTCAGTTGTGTGGTGTCTTTGGTCACAACGCAAAACGTTGTTCCCAACTATACCAATCTCACGGCTCTCCACAAGGTGGTCTGCTCCCAACACCTGTTCGTCCATGGCCGCCGAGTGCTAATCTCGCTCTCACTGCTCCGCCTTCTGCAAACTCGTGGCTTTTGGACAGTGGAGCTACTCATCACATGACTAGTGACCTTCACAATCTCACCTCGTCTCGCCCATATCACGGTGCTGACTCTGTTCTTATTGGTGATGGTTCCGCTCTCCCTATCACTCATACTGGTTCACTATCTCTACCCTCTTCTTCTCGTCACCTCAATCTTAATCATGTCCTATGTGTTCCTAATATTCACAAAAACCTAATATCTGTTTATCGGTTATGCAATGATAACAAAATGTCTGTTGAATTTGCTTCTGCTGCCTTTCAGGTGAAGGATCTGAGCTTGGGTGTCCCGTTACTCCAAGGCCGACCTAAAGACGAGGTTTATGAGTGGTCGGCGTCTACTGTCTCTGCCTTCTTTGCTTCATCGTCATCAACACCAACTTTAGTGAACTGGCATCATCGCTTAGGCCACCCTAATCCTTCTATCCTCAAAACTCTACTATCCAAATACTCTCTTCCTTATTCTACATCTCCTTCTCAAACTTTGTTTTGTTTTGATTGTTCTATTAATAAAAGCCATAAACTACCATTTTCACAAACGTCCATTACCTCAACCCGTCCTCTTGAATTTATTTTTACAGATGGCTGGACATCCCCATTTCAATCAGTTGACAACTACAAATATTACTTAGTCCTTGTTGATCATTACTCTCGCTATACTTGGCTAATCCTCTAAAAGCAAAATCTCAAGTCCATGACACCTTTGTTGCCTTTCAAGCCCTTGTGGAAAACAAATTTAACACTCGTATTGGTACCTTATTCTCGGATAATGGCGGTGAATTTGTTGCTCTTAAGTCCTTCCTCTCCACCGCTGGAATATCACACTTTACTTCACCGCCTCACACGCCGGAGCATAATGGTATCTCCGAACGCAAACACAAACACGTTGTTGAAACTGGCCTCTCGCTTCTCACCAAAGGTGGTCTTCCCACCACATACTGAACGTATGCCTTTGCCACCGCCGCATATCTCATCAATCGGTTACCAACACCGGTCATTGACATGGAGTCTCCCTTCCTGAAGCTCTTTCGCACTCAGCCCAACTACTCTAAACTTCAAATCTTTGGTTGTCTCTGCTTCCCTTGGTTGCGTCCTTATGCTGCTCACAAGCTTGAACAAAAATCGACTCCGTGTGTTTTCTTGGGATACTCCCTCACTCAAAGTGCATACCTCTGTCTTCAACCGAGCACAGGTCGTGTCTACGTCTCCCGCCATGTCAAGTTTGACGAAACAACCTTCCCTTTTTCCACTCTTCGTTCGCCTCCTGCAACACCACCGTCATCCTCCGACTCTTCTCCACCATCCTCTCTTTCATTCTACCCGTCTGTAACAACTCTCTCATCCACACCACCACCTGTCCTGCCGTCGCCACTCGCCTCGTCGTCGCCTCCGTTACCTGGACACACGAGCTCCGGTTCTGACCAGACGGCGCCATCAGAGACTCCTTCGCAAACACCGGTAAGTGATTCTTCCCCGAATCGTAATATTACAGATCCGATGTCAGATGTCTCCTCTTCTTCTCCGTCTCAATCCACTAGCCCAACTACCACAAACCCAACTTCTCCTATAATAAACCCAACCAACTCTCCAGCCCATACTGATCAAAGCCCATTAACCTCTCAATCACCAAGCCCGTCTAACCAATCACCTTCACCACAACCTTCCCCCTCTTCCCCTGATACTTCCTCTCCACCTCTCCAACCTCCACAACCTACACAACCTCCACAACCTCCACAATCTCCACAACCTCCCGTTGAAAATATACACCCCTTGCAAACCCGACGTAAGAATAATATTGTTAAACCTAACCGGAAACTAAATCTCTCTGCCGCTTTATCTCCCAACATCCCGACCGAACCTTTAACCGTGAACCAAGCTATGAAGGATAAGGTATGGCGTGATGCGATGTCAGGCGAGATTGATGCCTTTGCGCGCAATCGGACAATGGACCTTGTTCCTCGACCACCAAATCATAACATTGTTGGATGTAAGTGGGTTTACAAAAACAAAATTTTGCCTAACGGCACTCTTGGCAGGTGTAAAGCAAGGCTTGTAGCCAAAGGCTACAACCAGGAATATGGTTGTGACTACACCGAGACTTTTAGCCCGGTGATCAAAGCTACTACCCTCGCTTGGTTCTTGATGTTGCGGTAAGCCACTCTTGGCCGATTCTTCAGTTAGATGTTAACAATGTGTTCCTTCAAGGCACTCTAAACGAGGAGGTGTACATGGAGCAACCACCAGAGTTTGTTGACTCTGATCATCCGTCGTATGTATGTNAACACGTTGTTGAAACTGGCCTCTCGCTTCTCACCAAAGGTGGTCTTCCCACCACATACTGAACGTATGCCTTTGCCACCGCCGCATATCTCATCAATCGGTTACCAACACCGGTCATTGACATGGAGTCTCCCTTCCTGAAGCTCTTTCGCACTCAGCCCAACTACTCTAAACTTCAAATCTTTGGTTGTCTCTGCTTCCCTTGGTTGCGTCCTTATGCTGCTCACAAGCTTGAACAAAAATCGACTCCGTGTGTTTTCTTGGGATACTCCCTCACTCAAAGTGCATACCTCTGTCTTCAACCGAGCACAGGTCGTGTCTACGTCTCCCGCCATGTCAAGTTTGACGAAACAACCTTCCCTTTTTCCACTCTTCGTTCGCCTCCTGCAACACCACCGTCATCCTCCGACTCTTCTCCACCATCCTCTCTTTCATTCTACCCGTCTGTAACAACTCTCTCATCCACACCACCACCTGTCCTGCCGTCGCCACTCGCCTCGTCGTCGCCTCCGTTACCTGGACACACGAGCTCCGGTTCTGACCAGACGGCGCCATCAGAGACTCCTTCGCAAACACCGGTAAGTGATTCTTCCCCGAATCGTAATATTACAGATCCGATGTCAGATGTCTCCTCTTCTTCTCCGTCTCAATCCACTAGCCCAACTACCACAAACCCAACTTCTCCTATAATAAACCCAACCAACTCTCCAGCCCATACTGATCAAAGCCCATTAACCTCTCAATCACCAAGCCCGTCTAACCAATCACCTTCACCACAACCTTCCCCCTCTTCCCCTGATACTTCCTCTCCACCTCTCCAACCTCCACAACCTACACAACCTCCACAACCTCCACAATCTCCACAACCTCCCGTTGAAAATATACACCCCTTGCAAACCCGACGTAAGAATAATATTGTTAAACCTAACCGGAAACTAAATCTCTCTGCCGCTTTATCTCCCAACATCCCGACCGAACCTTTAACCGTGAACCAAGCTATGAAGGATAAGGTATGGCGTGATGCGATGTCAGGCGAGATTGATGCCTTTGCGCGCAATCGGACAATGGACCTTGTTCCTCGACCACCAAATCATAACATTGTTGGATGTAAGTGGGTTTACAAAAACAAAATTTTGCCTAACGGCACTCTTGGCAGGTGTAAAGCAAGGCTTGTAGCCAAAGGCTACAACCAGGAATATGGTTGTGACTACACCGAGACTTTTAGCCCGGTGATCAAAGCTACTACCCTCGCTTGGTTCTTGATGTTGCGGTAAGCCACTCTTGGCCGATTCTTCAGTTAGATGTTAACAATGTGTTCCTTCAAGGCACTCTAAACGAGGAGGTGTACATGGAGCAACCACCAGAGTTTGTTGACTCTGATCATCCGTCGTATGTATGTCGTCTCCGCAAAGAGATATACGGATTGAAAAAAGCTCCCCGTGCCTGGTATACTAAATCAAAATCGTATCTACTCAATCTCGAGTTCATAAACTCACTTGCTGATACCTCTCTGTTTATCCTGCGTCGTGGAAAAACTTATGTCTATCTCCTAGTCTATGTTGATGATATACTTGTTATAGGCAATGATAAATCCAGCATTTGTAACATCCTTCAGCTCTTGGCTGATCGTTTCTCCGTCAAGGATCCAGAGGACCTTAACTACTTCTTAGGGATCGAAGCTCATCGCACCGATAAAGGTCTCCATCTCTCTCAACGCAAGTACATTCTTGACTTCCTTCATCGCCACAATATGCTCAATGCGAAGCCTGTTGCCACGCCGATGGCGTCCTCTCCCAAACTCACTCTTCAATCCGGCCTTGCTCTTCCTGATGGCAAGGAGTATCGCCAACTCGTTGGCAGCTTACAATATCTCAGCTTTACTCGCCCCGATATCAGTTTTACCGTGAACCGTTTGTCTCAGTTCATGCATCGACCTACTCAAGAACACTGGCAAGCCGCCAAACGCATCTTAGGTTACCTCGCTGGCATAACTACTCATGGGATCTTCTTCTCGGCCAAAAATGATCACACACTCCAAGCCTTCTCTGATGCCGATTGGGCAGGTGATACTCACGACTATATCTCCACAAATGCATATATTGTTTATATGGGTACAAATCTGGTTTCATGGACTGCAAAGAAGCAGAAGAGTGTTGCTCGCTCCTCCACCGAAGCTGAATACCGTGCAGTTGCCAACACCTCCGCAGAACTTTGCTGGATAAGCAACCTCTTAACGGAGCTTGGGATACCTCTTCGAGTTGTGCCGCTTATATACTGCGATAATGTTGGAGCTACTTTTCTATGTGCGAACCCCATTTTTCACTCCAGAATAAAGCACATTGCACTTGACTATCATTTTGTACGAGGGCAGATTCAACAAGGCCTTCTTCGTGCCTCTCATGTGCACACAAAAGATCAGCTAGCTGATGCACTAACAAAACTGTTTCCCCGAACACACTTTCTTCATTTGCGTAACAAGATTGGAGTGCTTCCAGCCCCTCCATCTTGAGGGGGCTTGTCAGATATACGAAATGATACATTATTCAATAGCTCAATATTCTCGTATCATGTCACTTATAGAACATTATGTTTATAGTTGTATTCTAGGGTATTCTATGTACAAGTATATATAGATGTGTAAAGTCTTCTGTATAATAATAAGATTCATCTTCTTCAGTCTGTAACTTGCCAATAAATCGGGGCTCTTCATTATGTAGGCCGTGGTGGTTGGCGCCTCCTATTGTCGGCACTCGCTTAAGCAAAATTCGTCGTTTTACAGTTGTTATTGATAGGTTTCACAAAAACGGCATCGATTGGTAGGCTTTACTGATTAGTACTGGTCTTTTTACCATTGCTGCTAGCTACTTCTTTCTCGACCAGCTATATCAAAACTATTTGCGAGAAATTCTAAGTGTTATTGGTGTTATCTTGGAGGCACTCAAAGATGTACAAGAAGTGGTAGTAATTGTTGCTGCAATGTCTGTGAAAGTTGCATCTCTACACAATTCTTATCATGGTACCAAAAGAATTATGGGCGTAGCAGAAGTTTTATATTATATATATTAGATATTTTGGAAGACACTATGTCAAAACAAGCTTCATGTTTTATTTTATTTTTGGTTTGACGTTAGCTCCTTTTTAGCTCTTGTATAAATGATATTTCGGTAATGCTAGTAGACATAGCGGAGACTTGAAAATCCTACGGTAATGTGAAGAATTAGGTATTGAATTGAGTTGTCTTTTATTCACAAACATTACAAAGATATTTATGCATGATCAATGCTAGGGTTTCTAAGTTAACATACACCGTCATTGACGTAAACATTACGACACAAGCCCATAACACAAAACCCAACCTATAACCTCAATACTCCCCTCAAGTTGGAGTGTGGAGATTTGTACACCTAACTTGGACAAGAAGTAATCAAACTGTGGTCGACCAAGTGCTTTTGTTAAAATATCTGCAATTTGATCATCCGTACTAATGTGTTTGGTAGAAATAATCCCATCACGAACCGCTTCACGAACCGCATGACAATCTTTTTCAATGTGTTTAGTACGTTCATGAAACACTGGATTGGCAGCAATATGAATAGCAGCTTTGCTATCGCAGAAGAAACAAGTAGGCTCCGACTGATCAATACCCAATTCTCTTAACAAACGCCGCAACCATTGAATCTCTCGTAAAGCAGTAGACATAGACCGATACTCGGCCTCAGCAGACGAGTGAGAGACTGTATTTTGTTTCTTAGTTCGCCAAGAAATCGGAGAACCACCAAGAAGAACAACAAACATGGTAAGGGAACGTCTTGTCAAAGGACAACCTGCATAATCCGAATCGCAGTAGACACTCAAAGTTAGATCCGGATCCGACGAAAGAAATATTCCTTGACCAGGAGTGCCTTTCAAAAAACAAACCACATGAAGAGCTGCCGTCCAATGAGCTTCACGAGGAGACTTCATAAACTGAGACAAAATATGAATGGAATAACTAAGCTCGGGACGCGTATGAGTGAGATAGATCAAACGACCTACAAGTCGACGATAGGGCTTAGGATCAGATAAAAGAGGACTTGTGTCTTTCGCAAGCTTGTGATTCTGCTCAAGAGGCGTAGGAGCAGGCTGAGCACCAAGAAGACCACAATCCGAAATAATGTCTAGCGTATACTTGCGCTGAGAAAGAAAAATACCTTCGGGACCTCTGCTGACTTCTAGTCCAAGAAAGTATTTGAGTTTGCCCAAATCTTTCATAGAGAAGCATTTAGACAAATAATCCTTAAACTTCTGAATCATGTATCCATCGTTGCCACAAATAATCAGATCATCAACATAAACTAAGACACGGAGATTAATACCAGCTTTAGTGTAAGCAAACAACGAGTAATCCTCATAGGACTGAACAAAACCAAAACGGAGCAAAGAGTCAGACAACTTCTTAAACCAACAGCGGGGAGCTTGTTTAAGACCATAGATAGACTTCCGGAGACGGTAAACTTTGCCTGGCTGAGAAGCACGAAACCCAGGGGGAAGTTGCATATAAACTTCCTCATCCAAGTTACCATGAAGAAAAGCATTATTGACATCCATTTGAAACAATTTCCACTTCTTAGCAGCAATAACAATCTTATTAGGCGGTAAATCACAAATCTCAATTGTTCCTGTAACATCGAGAACATCAACCTCTTAGCGCATGGCATCATTCCAAACTTTGAGGCGAATGGCCTCCTTAAAGTGTCGTGGCTCAACATGAGCAGTAATCGCAGCTAAGAAAACACGGTGCCCTGGAGAAAAAACATCATCAGAGATGTAATTCGTCAAAGGATAGAGTGAGTTACCTTGAACCGATGACAAGACCAGGGATGTGGAGTCAGGAAGAGCGTGATGGGTTTCCGGAGCAGAGACAACATTATATGTGACATAGTCGCGAAGCCAACAAGGAGCTTGACGCTGTCGTTGACCGAGAGGAGGAGGAACAACTGGAGTTACAACAACAGGTGATAACACCTCCGCCTCGGTAGAGGGAATAGGATCAGAGGAACGACGAACCGGAGAAAAAGGTACTAATGAGTCCGCAACTGCAGAGGAAGATGTATCAAGGACCTGCTTGTCCACAGAAACAGGGGAAGGTGAAACCGGACAAGAGTCCGGAACAGAGGATTGTGTGTCAGACGCAACAGGGGAAGGAGGTAAAAGCGGAGAATCATCAACCTCCGTAACAACCATAGGACTTGGCGGAGGAGAGACAACAAGATCAACAGGTAAAACCAAGTCCAAACTCCCCCTGACCGACGAAGGCATCACCCAGTCATCATCAGTGACAACATCAATAGGCGGAGAAGACGGCGGAGAGAGAGCAAAATTTTCTCGATTTGCAAAAGGAAACACATCCTCACGAAAAATAACGTCTCTTGACACAAAAATTTTGTTCTTCTCAACATCATACACCTTCCACCCTTTCTGCCCAAAGGGATAACCGACGAATACACAAAACCGACTTCGAGGAGCAAATTTATCCTTGTCTCTCTGCATAGAATGTGTGTAACAAGCAGAACCAAAGACACGTAACAAATCTTATGATGGTTTACAACCATAAAGAACCTCATACGGAGACAAGCCGTTGTGCACAGATGAAGGAGTTCGATTAATAACATAAGCAGCTGTAAGAACGGCTTTTCCCCAAAAACGAATAGGCAAACTAGCCTGAAACAATAACGCGCGTGAGACATTCAAGATATGTCGATGTTTTCTCTCAACTCGACCATTTTGCTGTGGAGTCCCCACACAAGATGTTTGATGAATGATTCCACATTGACGAAAATAAGAGGAGAGACAAGTAAACTCTGTTCCATTGTCAGAGCGAACCGTCTTAACGGATTTTCCAAACTGTTTTTCAGCGTATGTGATAAAGTTAGTTAACACATTACGAACTTCAGACTTAACAAGCAAAAGATAAGTCCAGACCGCACGAGAATAGTCATCAACAATAGTAAAAAAATAAACAGCTCCACAAGAAGAAGGAACTCGATGGGGACCCCAAATATCGCAATGTATTAAAGAAAAACAATCGTCGGCTTTATTAAAACTGTCAGGAAACACTTCTCTAGTCTGCTTGGCTCGTAAACAAATGTCACAAGAATGAGAGCCAGGAGATTTCGAGGAACCAGAAAACAACGGTAAAGAAGAAAGCACATAAAAAGACGTATGCCCTAGTCTTTGATGCCACAACACTTGATCAGAACCAACGGCCACACTGTGTATTCTTGCAAACTCAACATCCTTAAAATAGTAAACACCATCACGCTCTTCACCTCTTCCAATCCGAGTCCTCGAAAAACGGTCCTACAACACACACAAAGTATCAGTAAACATAGCAACACACTTGGTTTGCTTCAAAATCTTGGAGACAAATATTAAAGTGCAGTTTAGAGCTGGCACATAGAGAACATTGTCCAAAGACATTGTCTCTGTCAAGGGAAACACTCCCATACTCAATGCAAATGTTTTACTATCATCTGCAAAGCCTACAAAACAAGGAGAAATATTCTTAAGGTTGATTAATAGGGAAAGATTTCCTGTCATATGATGAGAGGCCCCAATGTCAAGAATAACATCACCGAGATCCTTCTTACCAGAAAGTCGATCATCACTACTAGAACTCGATTTTTCCAAAACCATTTGTTGGAGAACTCTCAATTGTTCGGGTGAACTCAGGAAACACTGACGCATTAGCACTAGTTGCATGAGTAACCACAGGTTGTCCTCTCCCTCGTCCAGAAGAAGAGAAACCAGAACCGCGTCCACCACGGCCCCGACCACCAGTCTTTTGTTGTGATTTCTCTGATCGCTCAGTCCACCAATCAGGGAATCCAACGATTTGCCAACAATCACTTTTTGAATGACCACTTCTCCCACAATGAGAACAGAGTATCAAACGACGCTGAGCAGAATTCACATTGTGACCACCACCAGAAGTGTCTGTTCGTCCCAAATATGCGGTTACCTTCGGAGGTTGCTCACGACGAGTCACAAAGCCGACGGCTTCTTGTTGTTGCTCACGCGTACGCACAGACGCAAGTCTCTGTTCTTCTCGTATAACACGAGAATAAATTTCTCCAGGAGAAGGAAAATGATCCATGGCAACAAGATTGGTGCACAACCCATCAAACCGAGAATCATCAAGACCAAGAACAAATTGATGAATCTTCTCCTCTTCTCTTTCCCTTGCAGGCTGACCGGTCGCACCATAGGTACAAATGCCACAAGTACAAACAGTGATTGGCTTATAGTTCTGAAACTCTTCCCACAGATTATACAACCTGCCGTAGTAATCAAGCACCGATTGCCCATCTTGCCGACCCGCCGCAAGTTGAGCTCTGAGTTGATGAACACGTACCTTATTTCCCACCGAGAAACGCTGCCTCAAATCCACCCACAACTGGTGAGCATTGGAAACAAAAGTAACAGTGGATTTGACTTTGGACTCAATCGAAGTACGAATCCAACCCACAATTATAGAGTTAACTGTTTGCCAATTTTCAAAATTGACATCAGTGCTCAATGGTTTTGGTATGGTACCATTGATAAACCCCGTTTTACGCTTAGCCTGAAGAGCATTAAACATCTCAGTGGACCATTCATTGTAATTATCACCAGTCAACATGACGGAGGTGATCATAGCTCCAGGATTATCCTAGCTGGACAAAGTGTAGGGAGACACCGTCTCTGGAGTACATCGCTGCACTGCAGGGGCCTGCTTCAAAGATGATGAACTATCATCTATTTCGAACATGATTTCTTGTCACGCAAGAAAATAAACTTGTTCTTAACAAAAGAAGAACCAAAGCAAGAAGAGTTTAGCGGAAGAAAAAAAAATTTAGAAAGGCTCTGATACCATGAAGAATTAGGTATTAAACTGAGTTGTCTTTTATTCACAAACATTACAAAGATATTTATACATGATCAATGCTAGGGTTTCTAAGTTAACATACACCGTCATTGACGTAAACATTACGACACAAGCCCATAACACAAAGCCCAACCTATAACCTCAATATAATGCTAGTAGACATAGCTTAATTACAGGGGACTCGAAATCGCGGGGGACTTGAAGTACTTGTGTCATATAATAATGATCCTTCTAAGTACTAATGGTGGATATAGCTTAATTTATAGTAATGGTACCAAATGAATTGTATGCGTAGGAAGTTTGTCATTATATTAAATAATTAGAAAAGACTATATTTGGATTTTCGAGCTCAAAACGAGCTTCATGTTTCGCTTCTTTTTTTGGTTTAGTTGTTGTATAAGTGATATTTGTAGCAGAGGACTCGCATAGTTTTCTGTGATGTTCTTAATCTCTTTTTTTTCTACATCGATGTTCTTAATCTTTTGTAGCATACATTTAATTCTATAGCATAAACTGTAAACAAACAACCCTAACTGGCTAACAAGATTGATTAAGCGAAGAATCATCAGCATTGCATCTCTTTGACTTCTTCTCAAGAACATATAGCACGACTCGACGGCTGCGATAATCCAGATGCCATTGTTTTTGTTCGACACGTCCAATCGCGAAATCTTTCAGTGTGGATTCTAAGAAAAATATTCAAGAACAGCATCTGCCAACAACAACAAAAGAAAAAACAAACAATAGAAAAAAAGAAGAAAAAAATGGGATTTGTACAACAAAAAAGGAGTAAGCAAACTTAGACATTGTACCCTTGTTATATAATGTGATTAAAACCAATAATGAGAGAATGAATGATTCACCATTCCGTAATTCTCCTGCTAGGAAGATTCTATTTTGATCGCCTCAAAGTTGCAGAAGCGTTTTTATATACAAGTAATGAAGTAAAATATACCAAGTTAGCCAGAATAAACCAATAAGCCTCTATTTACACTGTATACATACTCAAATAACCATTAAACCAAAAGCAGTTGGCCCTTGTATAGCCCATATAACCATTATCTCCGCCGCCGTCAAATCGGATTCAGATTCCGATTCCGTCTCCGAAGCCAAAACCCGCCGACTACTATCACACCTCCACCGTAACCACTCATCCGTCGTATCTCCTCCACCATATCCAATGTCCCAGCTCCCACACGCACGCGCCGCCTAATGGACTTTTTGTGACGCTTCTATAGTAGACGAACCAAACAGACCCTTACGACGAGGGGCACCAAAGTGAAATACTGCATAGTTTCAGAGTTTGTAACAAGTATCAAATATTTTAACGGACATATGTAACCCAAGATTTATAGACTTTCAAATTAATCCGAAAAAGATTAAGCATTTTTCTAAGTTAGGTATTGTAGTACAGTGTTACTTTAATTAACTCTTAACTAGATTAACTGTTTGTTTTATTTCATATAAACTGGTTGTTTCAGTAAAAAAAACAAACTTGGTATATGACAATTACCAAGATTCCACACTTACATAAAAGGGAACATCCTCGAGTTAGACTCAAGATGACAATTCGAGTTTGAATCATAAGCCTTCTGAAACTTAACAGCGAAAGATTGATCATTGCTAAGAACCAAACGTCGAGCTTCAAGATCATCGATCTCCAAACTCACATTTATACAAGCAACAATGGAGCTAGACGGACAATACATAAGCTTGTAAGCATCTCCATCTTCTTTAATCTGAAACCAGCTATTACCTTTACCTTTCTCACCGCCAGTGCTTACAAAGCTTTTTCTAAGTTGCACAGAGTGGTCGATTCTCCAAATCTTGGATTCAGGGCATAACCAAACCGTGGAATCAAACTCGAGGTTGAGACTAGTTGAGAGCTGGACAAGCTTGGTTTTGGTGTTGAGTGGAGAGAAAGTTACGGGAAGGCCTGAGACGAAAGGAGACGATGATTGGACAATATCAAGATTCAAACACAAGTCTTGTGTGTTTAAGTCTCGGCTTGAAGGGATAAGACCACCTCCGGTTCCTATCTTGGCTGGTATGATGTAGTATTGGTCATTAGACTGAACCGGATGTCCTGCTATGTCTAGGACTACTTGGCTTGATACAGCATCGGCCGCTGGAGCTGTGGTCAATATCACAGCTGAGAGAACGGTGAGAACGATGAAAGACAAAGTAGGATTCTTCATTGGATTTTTGTATGAAAAATTAATTGTTATGAGTTCTGTGGATACTGGAAGCTTATTATGTAAATTTATGTAACAAAAAAATAAATGCTAACAATTGAGAAAATTTGTAGCCAAACAAATATTTGAAGTTTGTATCCTTCTTTTATATCTTTGTCAATCATCAAGATGGAATATTCGCTTTCATCTACGCACGTTTTACTTTCTCAAAATCTTTTTGTAACAACATTTTGTAATTTAGTGGATATTAATTTTCCAATAAAACCATATGAAATATGAAAATACTCTACTCAATGAAATTAGTTTGCCCCATATATCAAACCAGTTGCAATTAACTCAAAAATCGCCGCTCTTGGATACGAAAAAACTAAAGGATGACGAGTCGAGAATTTCCATATTTGAATATTATGGGGACATTTCCCACAATATCCCACGAACTTGCAGATTGTACATCATTGTAGTTGTAGAAACCACAATGATATAATCTTGTTTAGAAACGTATTGACGTGAACCCAATATGTGATGATAGACACAGTATGAAAAGCTATAAGGTCCTTAGGTTTTTAACCTTTATCTAAAAAATTATCACAAAAACACAAATTATTATAAGCGCCACGAAAACTTGATATTTTCAATTTCAGTGACGTCTATATGCAGCCACGGAAAATTATCAATACATCAAAAATGCAAGGATGTAGATAGAGATATATACGATACTGGTAGTGTAACTTGGTAATCAAAGTCAAAAATGCAAGGATGTAAATTATAAGCACTTTTTAATTGGTTAGACTTCACATAGTTATTGCGTTATTTATCTCTAAAAAATATAAAAATACAGTATATACTTTACATAAAAACAAAGAGGGTTTTATATATGTAATTCATTTATACACAAGCAAGATCCTTAACCACAACAAACACACATGAGTCATGCATGACTCTTGATAGACTGATCATACCAGAAAATTAAAGATACCCAAACCGATCACAAGTTGTTGGTATTGTCTCAACCGTTATTCAAAAGGCTATATCTTTGACACGTTTTGGTACAAGTTGTGACTCAGTAGAAAGGGAACATCCTCAGCTTAGTCTTCAAATCCGCTTTTGGAGTTGCTGCCTTCTGGAACTTAACTAGGAGAGCCTCACCGTTGGTCAAGGATAAGCGTCTTGCACCAGAGAGGTCGGTGAATATGCCAACGTTCATGCACGCAGCAGGCGAGATAGTCGTACAATACACAATCTTGTAAGCACCTCCGTCGACTCAATGAATCTGGAAGCCACTTGGGTTTGATGAACCACCAGTGCTTATTACAAGACTCGTTTTGAATTCTTCAGAGTACACGACTCTCCACCCCTTGGATTCTTCAGGACACAAAAACCAGTTGGGAGCCTCAAACTCGATGTTGACATTATTCATTTCCTTAACAAACCATAACTCGGACTTAAATTTGATGGGTACGCCCAGGTCAAGCGGGTTCTTTGACTGGAGGATGTCGAGGGGACAGATCTCTTCACTGTTCGAGAAAAGACCTCCCCCTGTCTCGGGAGTCGCAGGTACGATGTGGTAGGTTTGACCAGGACGAAGTAGACGACCTACAGAATCCTCGACATGGTTGTCAGGACGAGCTAGAGAGGGTGCGGCCAAAGCGACCAGGAGAAAGATGACAGTGATGGATACGGTAGCCTTCATTGTTGTTTCTTTTTGTTAGCCAATAGTGTTCGTGGAGTTTGTTACTTTGTTTGATGTGTTTGAGAAGGTCACAAAGAGTATCTTTATATAGAAGCATTGGCTGCTACAATGTCGATGGTTTTAAAAGACACTCAGAACAAATCATTCACAAGAAGACAGAAATATACCTATAAATTTTTAAGAAAGATTGAAATTTAAGATATATAAAGTACAAATTAATGTAATTTGTTTCAACCAAAGACACAGAGTGTTGTATATATATTATATAAATTTGAATGCGTTTCATGAAAGTTTGACATGTATGAGATATATAATTAACATGATTACAAAACATGTTACTTGTACTAGGTCTTGGAGCTTATATATATATATATATATATAGATGTTATAAGAATTGTAATTACTTTTCACACAGCTAATTCAAAGAAAACCCTAATTAAACAACAGAGTATATGTATAAATTTGTTCTTTTTTATTTTATGTCCTAAGAATTCATTTGCTTTCAACTGGAAATCGTTACCTGTTGTCAAATTTTCCCTGTAGTGGCGCTTTTGTGATAAAAGTCATTACTCTATAATTATTAACTATAACGTGAAAGTTGCCATAGCTTTCATTTTCCGACAGTAAATATTTATAAAACATTTTGTAAGCTATCAGCATAGATTATTGCACTAAAGAGTGTTAAAAAAAATTTAGTAAGCGTGTGAGAATAATAATTTGATAATTTATGCTGACAATTAAAAATAAATAGATTTGAATATCCGTTTCTTAAGATTTATATATATACTAGATAAGGCTCGCGTTAATACACGGATAAAAAAATAAATAAATCTATAATAATTCAAATATAAGTGATTATTTATACATTTTAATGATTTTTTAAAAATTAATTTGAAATTCGCTATATCTATTTCTAATACAATTTAACTAGTTGTACCATCATAATAAACTATTTTTTTTACATACTTTATCTTAAATAGTTACAAACTTATATTAACACAATCTATGCATCTTAGTCTATATCATAATAAGAATTATAATATTTGAAATTAACAAAAAATAATTCTTAAAAAAACCACTAATTTTTTAAAAAAACCAACATTGGCTAAGATATTTTTATATATATCATTGTCGTATGTTAAAAAAATTAATATATATATATATATATATGCATAATATGTTATCATATGCTTTGAGTTACATAAACAAACATATATATAAATTAGCTTGGTCTCATAATAAAAATGTTGAAAATATGGGATCATTTATACAATTTTTGTGTTTTTTTACTTTATAATATGAAACATCATAATAAGAATGATAAAACCTCATAAGAAAAAAAAAATAATAACTTTACCAATATAACAAATTTGAAGAAATTACATTGTTAGGTGAGAAAATATTAGATAGTTTAGTTGTTGGATAGAGATAAGTCTTTATAATCCGTTTTCTTTTACGAATAATAATTTACTATTAAATATTCTATGAATTAATTGTATATCCTTAATCCATTTTCTCTTTTTAAGAATAAAAGTAATCCTTTTTCTTGTAGAATTAGTAACTTAATTAAAATTACTACCTAATATTATAATTTTTTTGAAAGTATATATTTATTATAAAAAGTTACAATTCTAAATTTTTAAACACATAATTTTTTTTTATACGTATTAAAATGAGAATTTGTTAGAAATGCCATTTTTGAGATACCTCTTTTCGAAAATATTTTTTTCTTGAACATTTTCATTGTTTCTCACTCTTACACAACAATTACAATATGTTAAATTAATTTTTAGTTTTCTTTTTAGGTTTGGATTCTCTATTTTACATTTAGAGTATAGTTTTGAGTGAGCAGGGTTTAGTGTTTGATGTTAGGGCTTAGAATTTAATCATTTTATACATAGAAAAGAGTATTCTTGTAAATGGACAACATGAAGGTGTATTTTTGAAAACTAATATAGGAAAATAATCAAAATAAACTTTTTACATGTTAAAATTACATTATTTAAAAACAAACTTCCTATATACATATTAGAATTATGTTTTTATATTTTAAACATGTTTCAATTTATATTTTTTATAATTATATTTTTAAAATATAAAAAAATAATTTTCTTATCTACATATTAGATTTAAATTTTAACGTTTTAAGAGTTTTAATTTTCTGATTTTTTTGTAATAACCCTTTCACTTTTAAAAATTTATTAAAAACAAATTTTGTTGTTTTTATACATATTAGAGTTATCTTATTAAAAACTTCTACAACAAAATTATTTTCTCATAATTATCTTTATACTTCAAAAAAAAATTGTTAAAACTAAGTTTTTGTTTTCAACGTAACAAAATCTCTAATCGTTAAAAGTGACACATGACACAATCTTGTGAGTTACTAACTTTAAAAACCAAAGTTTATATAATATATATATATATATATATATATATATATGTGTGTGTGTGTGTGATTTGCTCAATTTCAATATAGATTAAATTCCAGTTTTGTTTTGATTTGATTTTATGTGTAGAGTTTATAGAGATCCAAAATTTCGAATAGAAAGGAAGCAAATAAGAAATAAAAAAATAGAAAGTAATGTAATGAATATTTGTAGTCAAACAGAAAAACCGGAAAACACAACTGGGTAATGGTGAACTGCTGGTTCCCTGCGGACCGTACTTCCAATCCGATTCCTCCTTCAACTTCGGTTGAAGGCAGCTCCAATCGTCCACCCCCCCCCCCCCCCCCCCCCCCCCCCCCCCGGTGGAGGGGCATTGGAACCATACCCCAGGAGAAGCTATGAAATTTGGAGTTGTTAATGATGATTCGTTCGTGTATGAAATTTGGGAAGAAGAGAGATATCTTCAAATGATGAATAGCAAAAAAAGGCGAGAAGATGAGGAGGTAAACTTTAGAT
>NC_025691.1:22655043-22678403 GCF_000633955.1 Camelina sativa
CCCCCCCCCCCCCCCCCCCAACTTCTCTGATTTTCCACCCCTCTCCCTTGTGTCCCCTGATTCTGCCCTCCAACACTCTGCTCACACTGCTTACTTGGAGCCCGAGCGAGTGATTCTAGCTCTCCCAGTTCAACATAAGTCTACTTCGGTGGTGGTAAACCCCCAGGCTCAAGCTATCCTCAACTCCTACTACAAAACCATGGGTTAAACCCTTAGATCTGAAACTACTGCTACAATACTAGAAGGCAAAACTGTAGCAGACGGTAAGACTGTTGCTCAAACGGATGGCTTACTTTGTACGCCTCCACCTAAGGTAGCTCGTTGCTACATCAAGGATATATCATCGCGTAATTCTCCTTTGCAAGTAGCAGCTTCTGCAAGCCAAGGAGTTGCTCCTGTTCCAATGCTATCAACTTCCACTCTTCTAACCCCATCTCCCATCCCCATTACCACCTCTCAGCCTCCCATCCCCCTCTCTCCTGTCCCCCCACCCACTTCCCTTACTCCTTCTGGCCATACTCCTGTCCCAATTGTATTTCCCCCAAACTCCAGTTCTGCCTCGCGACTTGTTGAGGATTCCAGAAAACATACTCCTGAGGCCATCAAGATTAGTAATCAACCTAAAACTCTAGCTCAGAAACTAAAAATTGCAGCAGATAGATCACTTACGCGTCTTGCTCCAGTTGAACTTTCCCTTGATGGCAAACCTAGAGTTCAAATTAAGGATTCAGTTTTTCAATAGGGTGCGGATATTCACAAGGATTTCATAATATGTATATTCAAAGGTCGACTTCCAACTTACAAGCATATTCAGAGTGTCCTCAGTCACATCTGGGGTCAAGGTCAGCGTCTCGAAATCCACCTCAATCAAGATAATAACTCAATGCTGGTAAGGATTCCAAATGAGCATTTGCGAGCAAAGATCATCGAGAAGAAAATGTGGTACATTGGTGAATGCATGTTCTTAGTATCTCAATGGGATGCCTCAGGTGGAGCAAGTACAAACCTTGATGCAATCCCAATATGGATGAATTTACGAAGAATTTAGTGAGCTTATGTGTTGTGCATGTCAAAGTTGAATGAAACCTCAATGTGCCGCTGCCTCCTTCGGTTGAAGTGGTTCGGGAGAATGGTGAAGTGATAACAATTGACGTTGAATATCCGTGGGTTCCACCTTCTTGCTTACATTGTAAAGAGATTGGGCATGTAATCAGATTTTGTCCTTCAGTAACGCCTTCCTGGACACAGCTGCAGAAAACCAAAGAAGCAGAGATTAGCAAAGTAAAAGATGCAGTCTCTATTTCAAATAAAGATAAAGGAAAGACTGTCACTAAGGATCAAGTCTCTAATACTATCTCTCCTACCAAGTCAGTGCAAGAAAAGGGTTTCTCATCTCTTCCTTCAGTAGCTGCATGTGCTAAGGGTCAATTATCTCTTCCTCCTACCCCTTCTACTTTACCTTTAAACCACCCTCATAATCAAACCACCAAGAAAACAAAACCTTCTAAAGTCGATTCAACGTTGTCATCTTCAGGAATAAAAACCTCCAATCCTTATGATATTCTTGCCCCTTCGTTTCAGCCTGCACCCTCAACCATTACCCAAACCAACCCTGACGAAATCCGACCCTCTGATATGGTGATCGACCAAACCTCGCCTCTTTGTCTTATTACTGGAGATACCCTTCCTATGCTAGGAGGGGATTTTCAAAGCTCCTAACCTCTTACTTGTTCCTATGTATATAAAACCTTTTTGATGGAACATCTGAGGTCTAAATGACACGGATAAGCATCGTCCTTTTGCATCCTGGCTAGCTATTAATAAGCCTACTTTTGGTGCTATTTTAGAAACCCATATTAAGGAACCAAATTTGAACCGTGTTATGAATCAAGCTTGTCCTGGCTGGAATTACACTTCGAACCATAATTCAGATGAGGATGGTTGTATTGTCCTCATCTGGAAAGCTCCTGCAGCAGTAATTGTTCTTCATCAATCCAAGCATCTTCTCACCTGTGAGATTTCTATTCAAGGAGGTCATCGTTTCTACTTCACAGTTGTCTACGCTCCAAATCTAAGTAACGAAAGAACTAACATTTGGTGTGAGATTCTGAGTCTTCACCAAAGATTGATGCTTGATACCATTCCTTGGGCTCTATGTGGAGATTTCAATCAGATAATCCATCCAGCCGAGCATTCCAATCCAAATATCAACTACTATACTTCTCGAATGTTAGAGCTCTGGGATTGTCTATTGCAGCTTGAGCTCTTTGACTTGCGCTTTCAAGGACCTCTTTTCACCTTGACCAACAAAAGCGTTTCAAACCCGATAGCTAAAAAGCTAGACAGAGTTCTCGTAAACAACTACTGGCTTACCTTGTATCCTGATAGTGTTGTCTCCTTCCTGGCCCCTGACTTCTCTGATCACTCTCCCAGCCTCATAAACCTCTTTGCTCCCCTCCCCATTGCAGGCACTAAACCTTTCAAGTTCTTCAATTTCCTAACCAAGTACCCTAAATTTCACCCTACGATTGAAACTGCATGGAATCTGGTTGGAAGTTCATCTCCCTTGGAGCCTTATTTGTCCTCATTGAGCACAAAACAAAAAACACTTAAAAGAGAAAAACACTTTCGAGAGAGAACTTCTCAGATATCCAAAACAGAATGCGAGAGACTAACCTTTTGCTTCAAACTGTTCAGGTTCAGGCATTGGCGACTCCTTCTCCTGCCCTTTACCAACAAGAAAAGGACATTCACACAAAGTGGGCTTTTCTCAGAACAATAGAAGAGGCATTTTTCAGGCAAAAGTCGAGAATTAATTGGCTAAAGGAGGGTGACGTGAACACTACTTACTTTCACAGAATTATGCAGATGAGAAATGCATTCAATGCAATCCGTTCTTTCACTTCTCTCTCTGGAACGGTGATTGATGATCCTTTAGAGATGAGCTCTATGGCGATATATCATTTTAAATCACTGCTAGCACGTCTGTTCTGCAACCTGTCAATAGCCTCTCGCCTGGATCCAGAGTACGTTGTCATACTGTTGCTCTTCAGACCTGAAGCAATCTATAGTTAAACTTCCCACAGCTGCAGAGATTAAGAAGATAATGTTTAAGCTTAATGCTAACAAAGCTTCAGGCCCGGATGGCTTTACCTCAGCGTTTTATAAAGCTTCTTGGGGAATTCTTGGTGAAGAGGTGACGTCCAGCATTCTTAAATTCTTCCACAGCTCCTTCCTCCCTTCAGCGATCAATGTAACCATCCTAACACTGATTCTTAAAGTCCCGGGAGCTTCACTTGTATTTGACTTCCGACCCATTTCGTGTCTTAGTATGCTTTATAAGGTAGTCTCTAAGTTGCTGGTTGCGAGGTTAAATCCAATTCTTCCATACCTAGTTCAAAGGAACCAGACAGCTTTTATTAAAGGTCGATTGATAGTGGAAAATACATTGTTAGCTGATGAACTAGTTAATGACTATCATAAAGCAAATGGGCCTAAAAGAATAACCATCAAAGTAGATATTGCTAAGGCTTTTGATACGGTTAGATGGAAATTTATTTTTAGTTGCCCCAGAGGAATTGAAGTTTCGGAGCTTTACTTACGTTGGCTAAAAGCTTGCATTTGCACTCCTTCCTTCTCAGTTGGATTTAATGGGCATGTGCATGGATATTTCAAGGGACTTAGAGGACTGCGTCAAGGAGACCCGCTCTCGCCATACTTGTTCGTGCTGGCCATGAATTGTTTATCAGCTTGTTTAGACAAAGCAGCGGAAGAAGGAAGAATCCAATATCACCACAAATGCAGAGAGATGAAACTAACTCAATTTTGTTTTGCTGATGACCTGTTTATCTTCATAGATGGGACGGCTTCCTCGTTGCACAATGTTCTACAAGTCCTCAAAAACTTTGAAGTTGTGTCGGATTTAGCTATTAGTATTCCTAAAACCCGTTTTTTCACCTCTGGATTATCTTAACCTGAAATTGACCAAATCACTGCTTCCTCTGGGATTAGTCATGGCCAGTTGCCTATAAGATATTTAGGCCTACCACTGTGTACAAAGAAGCTCACCTTGTTGGACTGTGTGCCATTGATTCAGAAGGTAAAGGGTCGGTTTAATGCTTGGTCTACTAAGACTCTATCTTTCGCAGGCAGGCTCCAACTCTTAAACTCAGTCATAGTATGGATATTCAACTTCTAGTGCTTCGGTTTTGTCCTGCCAAAGAAGTGTGTTAAAATTATAAACTCTCTTTCTAGTGCCTTTCTATGGAAGGGTACGACAGAGGGGCATCATTCAGCAAGAGTTGCTTGGGAGGTTGTCAATTTAGACAAGAAGGAAGGTGGGTTTAGGGATTCGCAATTTACAAGCTTGGAACACAGCTTGTATGATATAACTTACCTGGTTAATTTTCTTTTGATTCGGCTCAGTGTGGGTAGCGTGGTTCAGGCGAGTAGTCCTCTCTAGTAACCTTAGCAGCTTCTGGACAAGGAAAACAAGCAATAAACACTCTTGGTTAACTAACAAGTTGTTGAAGATTAGAGAAATGGTTTATCCTTGGATTAAGTTGAAGCTTGGAAATGGGGAATCGTGTCTGTTTTGGACAGATCACTGGAGTAGACTGGGGAAAATGACAACTTACCTCCAAGGAGATGGGATCTATCAAGTTGGCATTCGTCGAGGAACTCGCTTATCGGATCTGTGGAGACATGGCGCCTGGAATCTTCCACCTGCAAGATCGGAATTACAGGTCAACCTCCACATAGACCTTTCTACTATATGTTTGACAGAAGATCCAGATACTTATCTATGGTGGATTGATGATTCGCACAAGGACCGTCATACTATGGGCACCATCTGCTCAGCGATAAAGGAGAATCAACCCTTTATTCTTTGGCATAGTATTGTTTGGTTTTCTGGAGGTATCCCAAAGCATAAGTTTCTAACATGGCTATTCATGTTGAATAGATCACCAACTAGAGATCGGTTACTCAAATGGGGTCTCCAAATTGATCCTAGGTGCTTACTTTGTGGGATCCACCCTAAGACTCGAGACCATATGCTTTTTGAATGCTCCTTTAGCTGGTCGATCTGGTCAGCTACTGCCACACGTTGCAGCCTCCACCCATCCTGATCCTGGAACATGACCATTCAACGACTACTACGCTTCAGAGGCTCTCGTGACTCTAGGAAGCTTGCACTACTAGCTTGGCAAGCCACGATCTACACAATCTGGTTGGAAAGGAATCACCGGCTTCACCATAATAGCTTCAAGTTTTTTGATCTCCTCCTTCGTCAAATAGACACCCTCGTCCGGAACAAAGCTTCTAGTCTGCGAGACACCAACCCGGATCTGTCCTTATAACTTCTACACCTTTGGTTCTCTGGAGAAAAAGCGGCGATGATAACACCAAATGAAACCTAATCTTCAAGAGATCTCAACACTTCATTGTGATTGCGTTTGGACGTTTCAGGTGCAATAATGTAGTTTGGTTTGAGGTGGTTAATTCCCAGCCGTAAATCTGGTTCAATTCCAACTTCTGGTTCAACCATTGGTTCCTTCCTAACTATGAGTTTGGTTTTTCATTTTGCATTGTAATTTTTCTTAACAGACTTCCGGTCTGGGCTATGCCCTGTAAAACTTTGTATTTTCTACAAATTTAATTTGAATGCCTTTTAACAAAAAAAAATATTTGTAGTCTACTCCAAAAATGAAAAGTTCCCCACTTATAAACAACAAAAGTTTTTGACTACAATGAAAATTTTCCTCTGAGTCCTTCTCATCTATTGAGACATTTAATTACACCCATAGTCATTTTTAATGTGTCTAGATGTCAATATCGAACTAGAAAAATGGGCACAATATTTAGTTTATTCTTTTCATTTGTGATTTTTATAAAGTATCTCAAATACATGGGAAGACGCAGACCCAATAAAACTACCTAGTATTTGTCCTATAATGATTAACAACATTTGCAGCACTACCTATCCGTGTAACGTGAAACTTGCCGAAGCTTTCATTTTCGGACAAATAAACTATAATGATTTGTTGGGCCACTATAATTTTATAAAATATTTTGTAAACAATCAGCATGTATTATTGCATTAACTAGTGTTTGTCCTATAATGATCACTTTTATGATAAAGTCATTCAATAACTACTACAATTTGAAAATTCCCCGAAGTTTTGTTCTCGTAAATTATTTGCAATGTTTATATTTTAGATTTTTGTATAGATATAAAGCTGTTTTTTCTTATATGTTCATTTTTATAATAAGATTATATTGCTAGTTAACAATTCACATTTTTCAGAAACAATTTATTTGGAATAAAATAAAACTGTTTTTTTATCGTTTTGGTGTAAAATTATAAATTAACCAATTAGGCCAAAACGTGAATAGTTGATTTATAATTTGTAGAATGGAGTTTCTACAAATAAAACCGTTTTACTTTGGTTTTATTTAGGTTATTTATTGGTAAATATCTAATTGAACAAATATAAAGAATGAACTAACTCAGTACTTACTAATTATCACTAGTATTCACTATTCAGTATTCACTAGCAATGTTAAACATAATGGGCTTCATTAGATCGTCCCTCAAAAGTTCTGTCCGTAAAAATTTGTATTCCAATAACATCAACATAAATCCAAACCCTTTCAACACGGAAGCAACATAGTCTGAGGGGATTAGCCAAAATCGAGATTTGCCACCGGAGTTCGGCCTCACGCCGTTCGCCGAGAACTTCCCCCTTTCTCCCTCCATTTCCTTTCTTTTCCCTTCTAGAAACCGATGCCTAAGAAGAAGAAGAAGCCCCTCCGTGGGGCTGTCCCTGGTTCCTCGAAGTTTGCTGCTGTCTACTCGCGTGCTTCCGCCTCTAATAAGAGCAAGGGGTGCCCGTCTGCTCCCCACGCTGTAGCCAAACCCTCCGGTGAGTTTGCCTGGGAACCTCCAAGTCCAGATCTACCTTCGCTCGACGTCTCGGGAGTTGTGCCTCAAACAGATCTGAAATCTATTTCGCTTGTTGAAACCTCCATTGTCGATGGCTCTGCCTCCGGTGTTGAGACGTCTGTTGTAACAGACCAAACTTCCAGTTTGCCATCTATTTCTTATGACCAATCGACTGTCACAGCGACAGACTTGGCCATTTCAACTCAGGTTTTATCGGTAACAATTGAAAACATAAAGCCTGCACTTACCTCCTCTCTGATGATTATTCCTCCAACTCCACAGGGAAAGGTTTCATCTGGTTCGGCTACGGCGGAATCGCCCTTGCCTGCTACTACTCTACCACAAAATCAACGATGCTGACACGTGGGTGGACATGGTTAAGGGCTCCACCAGGAAACTCTCGACGCAAGGTCCTGGCTTTGTGCTCCCTTCTGGCGAATTATGCGTAAAAATCCCAAATGATGTCATTGAGAGAAACAAAAGGTCTTGGGACTTTTTCATACTAGGTCAATTCTATTCTGACCCACCTTCCCAAGGAACACTGCACAACATCATCAATGGTATTTGGAGCAAGCAGTATAGGGACATCTCTGTATCCAAGATGGAGGGCAATGCATTTTTATTCAGAATCCCAAACTCATTTACCAGAAACAGGGTTCTTAATCAACGGTTGTGGCAGATTAAGGGCCAAACTATGTTTGTGGCAAAATGGGAACCCGGTTTAGTGCCAGCTAAGCCTGAACTCTCCTCGGCACCCATATGGCTCGAGTTTCGGAACGTCCCGTTTCAGTTCTTTCATGAAGAGGGTCTAGAGCGTATCGCAAGCTTGGTGGGGCACCCAAAATGTCTACATCCATCTACTGCGAACAAGACAAATCTTGAGGTAGCTAAAGTCTTGTCCATCATAGACCCTAGAAAACCATTACCGGAGGCAGTCAATGTTCAGTTTGACTCAGGTGAGATATGTCGGTTTCTGGTGTCGAGCCCGTGGATGCCTCTAGTGTGCGCACATTGCAAGGAAATAGGCCACAGTTTAAAGCATTGCAGGACTGCTCCAGTCACCTGCAATGTCTGCTCCTCGACCACTCACAACCCTGAGTCGTGTTCAAAGTCAAGGGAAAATGCCCCTAAGCAGCGGAGAAACCAGAGACGGAGAAGGTCTAAGACCCCTGCTCATAAACCGATGGATAGGGTTCTGCTAAATAGCAACCGAGTTTTAGAGCAGGTTTGGAAACCCTAAGCGACACAAACGACCGATATACCTTTGGAGAACTTTGTATCTGAAGGTGCGGGTAGCATTGTGCTCGCTGAGTCAAAGAGTGTATCAGCAGGTGGGGGTAAGGAGTTGACTCTCGGTGAGTCTAGCAAACCCGTCTTCACAGGTAGTGCCTCTATCTCCACCAGTGCCAAGGTAATTGGCGTGGAGTCCGACTCGGATTACGCGGTTGAAGAGGACTCGTCAGATATTTTGTCCACTGATTCTGACAAGGAGAGATTTATCAGAGTGCTGTCAAAGTGACAACAGAAAATTCTGAGAGGCAAGAGCCTCAAACAATCTCTCTAATATGTATACGCCTCTTTTTTGTTGGAACGTCTGTGGTTTTAATATATCAAGCCACATGAGCGGTTTTAAAAAATGGTATAAGGTAAATAGACCTATTTTTGGTGGTATAATAGAGACGCATGTTAAACAGCCGAAGGATAAGAAGTTTATTAGTACTTTTTTGCCTGGCTGGTCTTTTGAGGAAAACTATGAGTTTTCAGAATTAGGAAAGATTTGGGTGGTTTGGGATCCTAGCGTTCAAGTGGTGTTTGTTGACAAATCCTTGCAAATGATAACATGTGAGGTTCTCTTACCTCATTCTCAATCTTGGATAGTTGTCTCCGTGGTGTATGCAGCAAATGAGGAGGACAAAAGGTTTGAGCTATGGAATGAAATTATGGAGTTGGGCGCTTCCTCTATTGTGTTGAATAATCCCTGGATAGTGATGGGAGACTTTAACCAAGTGCTTCATCCTCATGAGCACTCGGCAAATTCCTCTCCAAACGTTGAAAGAAGAACAAGAGCTTTCAGATCTTGCCTCCTAGAAGCAGAGCTATCTGACCTAAAATACAAGGACAACACGTTTACTTGGTGGAACAAGAGTATATCTAGACCGGTTGCAAAGAAACTTGATCGTATTCTGGTAAAAGATAGTTGGTGTTCTCTTTATCCTTCATCTTCTGCCATTTTTGGAGATCCAGACTTCTCGGACCATGCCTCTTGTGGTGTTGTCTTAGACGAATCTACACCTAAAATGAAAAGGCCATTTAAGTTCTTCAACTTCCTCTTCCAAAATGCAGATTTCCTGAACCTGGTTAGAGAGTATTGGTATTCTTTGAACGTGTCAGGCTCAACTATGTATTGTGTCTCCAAGAAGCTCAAAGCCTTGAAAAAGCCAATAAAGGAGTTCAGTAGGACCAATTATTCTGATCTTGAGAAGCGCACTAACGAAGCCCATGATTTTCTCTTGAGCTGTCAAAATTTGACTCTTGTAGATCCCTCTCTAGCCAATGCGACTCAGGAAGTAGAAGCTCAACGTAAATTCAACATCCTCTCCTCTGCCGAAGAGAGCTTCTTCCTTCTACGATTTAGGGTGACATGGTTTAAAGAAGGGGATAGCAATACCCGTTATTTTCACAGAATGGCTGACGCAAGGAAGGCAATCAATACAATTTCTACCTTGTATGACGAAAACGGTGTGCAGATTGATTCACAACAGGGGATCGTAGAACATTGTGTGGATTATTTCTCAGACATACTTGGAGGTGAACTAGAACCATACTCGCTGGAACAGGGTGACATGAACCTCTTGCTTTCTTATCGTTGCTCGCCTTCTTAGGTTCGTGACCTGGATAAGATGTTCACTGATGAGGAAATTAAGGCGGGATTTCTTTCGCTTCCCAGAAATAAAGCAAGTGGCCCAGATGGTTACTCAGTCGAGTTCTTCATTGAATCATGGAGTGTGGTTGGTCCAGAAGTTATTGCAGCCATTAGAGTGTTTTTCATATCAGGCAAGTTACTTCCGCAGTGGAACGCCACCACATTGGTCCTCATTCCGAAGTCAGATAATGTCTCTACCACCTCTGATTTCAGGCCTATTTCATGCTTGAACATGCTGTACAAGGTTATTGCCAAACTGAAAACCTCCAGGTTCCAGACTTTGCTGTCAACTGTCATATCCTCTTCCCAGTCTGCGTATTTGCCAGGAAGATTGCTTACCGAAAATGTTCTGCTTGCTACTGAAATGGTTCACGGGTATAACTGGAAAAAAATCTCGCCCCGCACGATGTTAAAAGTTGATTTAAGGAAAGCTTTTGATTCCGTCAGATGGGACTTCATCTTAGGAGCTATGAGAGCCCTTGCCATGCCTGAGCGCTTCATCAATTGGGTCTATCAGTGTTTCTCCACTCCAATGTTCACGGTTTCTATCAATGGTACTAACAGAGGCTATTTCAAAAGTTCAAAATGCTTAAGGCAAGGAGACCCTCTGTCTCCTTACCTCTTTGTTTTAGCAATGGAAGTCTTTTCTAAGCTGTTGCACTCTAGGTTTGCCTCAAGGTACATTCGTTACCACCCGAATGCTTCAGACCTCTCTCTATCCCACCTAATGTTTGAAGATGATGTCATGATCTTCTTTAATGGGGGAGCTCCTCCTTGCGTGGTCTTTGTGAAACCCTCGATGATTTTGCTTCATGGTCTGGTTTAAGAGTGAACAAAGACAAAAGCCAATTATTCCATGCAGGTGTAGAGTTTTCAGAGTGCGACACAATGGCTGCTTATGGTTTTCCTACGGGCACCCTACCAATCAGGTATTTAGGCCTTCCACTTATGTCCAGGAAACTCCGCATTGCTGAATATGAACCGCTCTTAAAGAAAATTTCAAAAAGATTCAGGTCTTGGTCGACCAAATCTTTATCATTTGCGGGTCGGGTTCAACTCATATCCTCATTTATCTATGGGACCATTAACTTCTGGATGACCACTTTCATTCTACCAAAAGGTTGCTTAAAGAAAATCGAAAGCCTTTATTCTAGATATCTTTGGTTTGGAAACATTGATGAGGGCAAAAGTGCAAAGGTATCGTGGGCCTCCTTATGCTTACCTAAAGCTGAAGGTGGCCTGGGCTTGAGGAGTCTGGTTGATTGGAATAAAACTCTCTGCTTGAGGCTGGTATGGCTGCTCTTTGACCAGAATGTCTCTCTGTGGGCAAACTGGCACCGACACTATCATATTAGGAACAAATCATTCTGGGACGTTGTTGCATCGCCAAATGATCCCTGGACATGGAAAATGCTTCGCATTTAAGGCCCCTAGCTGAACAATTTGTGAGAAGAAATGTTGGGAATGGATTGAAAACCTCCTTCTGGCATGACAACTGGACAGGTCAGGGCCCGTTGATCAAAAGAATGGGAGACTTCGGTGCTAGACCCTTAATCATCCCACTAACCGCTAAAGTGACGGAAGCTCACAATGCCTCTGGATGGAGACTTCCCTTATCGAGACACCAGCCAGATATGGCCATTCTAGACATTCTGAACTCCCAACCTGCTCCGTCCAGGGATCTGCCTGACGATTCTTATATGTGGTTTGTTGGTGACGTACAGTGTCACGGCTTCTCTTCAGCCAGGACCTTGGAAGCCTTAAGACCTCGCGATGCTGAACATGATTGGGCTGCATCTGTCTGGTTCAAAGGGGTTATCCCTAAACAGGCCTTCCAGATGTGGGTCACACATCTCGACAGTCTGCCTACGCGACAAAGGCCTGCTTCTTGGGGACAGATTTAATCCTTTAAATGTTGTCTCTGCACTTTTGCCACGGAATCCCGCGACCATCTCTTTCTGGCTTGTGAGTTCTCCTCCCAACTCTGGACCATGGTCTTCGCAAGACTATGTCCCCGACAACGTCTATTCAGCTCATGGGCAGAATTGGTCTCCTGGACTCGGCTTTCCTCTACTCCAGCACCAACTCTCCTCCGGAAGCTCGCAGTACAAGTGGTAGTTTACAACATATGGCATCAACGAAACAACGTTCATCACAACTCCGTGCGCCTATCGTCACAAGTAGTCTTCAAGTGGATTGATCGTGAACTCCGCAACATTATCACCGCAAGAAGGCATAGAAAACGTTGGCGTAAGCTTATGCTTTTATGGATCCGCTAACACCCTCAAATTGTTCCTAATTCTACTATAGCATTGTTTTTTCTTTTTTTGCCTTGGCTACTTTCCTTAGGTTGTAAACCTCAACTTTCATTTATTAATGATATTAACATGCTTAGAAAGAAAAAAAACTTCAACTTAAAAACTGTATAGTCTATATTATAAACACAATAATAGCATTGGCCATTGGGTGTGTGAAGTGTAGACAGTGAAGCGTGTAACAGTATGATTAAGCAACAAGTCAGGAGTCTCCGATAGACTCGGAGGCTTTTCCCTAGAGGCCAAGATTGTCTTAGCTGGCTTCTACTGGCTCCGTGATGCCAATTGTGTTATAATAATCATTTCTTACATTTCCTTCACACGCATACTACGCAATTTTTTTGGTCTATAAGTCAAGGAAAAAAGAAACATGTAACACTTTTTAAATGTTTTTTTGCAATATACTAATATAGGTTGTAATTAAAAACCCCAAGACCATTTATATGCTTTATAAAACGCGTGGTTTTTGATGCGGCTCACGAAGTCTCGTCGTGGCACTTATGTGATATCGAGCCCTATCAGAAGCATTATTTAGCCATTAGGTGGCTCCTAAGTCCGAACCATACTTTTTTGACTCGTTTTTTAGTGGCTCTATAAAGTTTGACCTTACCCTCATGATTCCTTCACCGTCACGTTAACCAAAAAAGTCTACTTGAGGTCAAAGCAACCTTCGCAACACTACAACGACGACTCTCTTTTTTTAATAATGCTTAACATTATCACCTCCTTTTAGTTTATTTTTTCAATTTTTTTTCCTCAGTCGCTGCTTACTTGTTCTGCAGTCTTAGCTGTAAAAACCTATATATAAAACTCTCCACGAACTCTCCACACACACCGAGACAGAAGAAACAAGGGGTTTTAATTTTAATGGCGGAATTTTCAGGAGAATCCTATTGGTTTCTCTCTGCTGCTGCGTCAAACACATTTCTTGCCTTCATCATCATCTTCTTCCTCGCGGGAATAGCGAGACGAAAGAGAAGAGAGCCTTACACGCTGCCTCCGGGAAGCAGAGGATGGCCTTTAATCGGAGACACCTTCGCTTGGCTCAACGCCGTCTCCGGTTCTCATCCCTCCAGCTTCGTCGATCAACAAATTAAAAAGTTCTTTCTTTTCTCCGGAAAACATTTATAAAAAAAATATATCTTCTTGTTGATCTTTCATGAATGCTATGCTCTGTTTTGTTATGTTCTGTTTTTAGATTAGCACTCAAGAGGTCTGACTGTAGTTGTTTTGTTGAGTCAGGTATGGGAGGATATTTTCGTGTAGCTTGTTCGGGAAATGGGCAGTGGTTTCAGCAGACCCGGCGTTTAACCGGTTCATAATGCAGAACGAAGGCAAGCTGTTTCAGTCGAGTTATCCAAAGTCTTTCAGGGATTTGGTCGGGAAAGATGGAGTGATCACGGTGCATGGTGATCAGCAGAGACGCCTTCACTCAATTGCATCGAGCATGATGCGTCATGACCAGCTCAAGACTCATTTTCTTGAGGATATTCCCGTGGTGATGCTTCAGACATTGAGTAATTTCAAGGACGGTGAAGTCGTGCTTCTCCAAGATCTCTGCAGAAAGGCAAGTGATTGAATATGAAGGGTAAGAAGAAGAAACCTTTATGAAATTTCTTGATTTCTGAGCTTTGTTAGGTTATGTGTTTCAGGTTGCGATTCATCTTATGGTTAACCAACTTCTTGGTGTGTCGAGCGAATCAGAAGTCAATGAAATGTCTCAGCTTTTCTCTGATTTTGTTGATGGATGTCTCTCTGTTCCTATAGACTTGCCTGGTTTCACATACCACAAAGCAATGAAAGTAAGTTTCAAATAAACCAAAATAAAACATTGAGTCAATGGTTGATTTGTCGCTTTGGAGCTTGAGATTTTGTATGTTTCTTGTTCAGGCACGAAAGGAGATCATAAGAAAGATAAACAAGACAATAGGGAAGCGGCTGCAGAACAAAGCAACATCAGATACTGCTGGTAATGGTGTACTTGGAAGATTGCTTGAAGAAGAAAGCTTACCAAACGAATCCATGGCAGATTTCATCATCAATCTTCTCTTTGCTGGAAATGAAACCACCGCGAAAACAATGTTGTTTGCAGTTTACTTCCTCACTCATTGTCCTAAAGCCATGACCCAACTCCTGGTACGTATAAACCATCTTCAATGATAACAGATTAGTTCCTTTTGGTTCTCGGTTATATTTACCTTCTAAAACATTCTGCAAAATGAGCAGGAGGAACACGATAGGCTCGCAGGTGGAATGCTAACATGGCAAGATTACAAGACAATGGACTTCACTCAATGCGTAAGTAAATCAAGATGCTCAAGAAGCTGGTCTGCTTCTGATCTCAGATGGTACTAAGCTTCACTAAAATCGTTCTTGATTTCTCAACAGGTAATAGATGAAACACTCAGACTTGGGGGAATTGCAATCTGGCTAATGAGAGAGGCAAAAGAAGATGTCTCATACCAAGGTAGGCAATAGCATCTTTGATTATCGGTATATATAGGTAGAAACATGATCTAAAAATCAACTCTTTCCGGCTCCTATGCAGATTATGTTATTCCCAAGGGATGCTTCGTGGTTCCGTTTCTGTCGGCAGTACACCTAGACGAGAGCTATTACAAGGAAAGTCTCTCCTTCAATCCATGGAGATGGCTTGACCCTGAAACTCAGGTTTTACTTTGTGTTTGACATTGAAGTATTACTATCTAAACCTTGTATCATTTTGGAAGTTAACACTCATTGATGTGAATGCAGCAAAAGAGGAACTGGAGAACGAGCCCTTTCTATTGCCCATTTGGTGGAGGAACTAGGTTTTGTCCAGGAGCAGAACTGGCTCGTCTTCAGATCGCCCTCTTTCTACATTACTTCATCACCACATACAGGTCAGTAACTGTTTTCTTTCTGGGGTTTGATTTGTCTGAATCCAAAGTTGATTCATTCTTGTTGCATCTTTTAGGTGGACACAACTTAAGGAAGATCGTATCTCCTTCTTCCCTTCAGCTCGTCTAGTGAATGGCTTCAAAATCCAGTTGAACAGACGGGACAACGCTCCTCGGAATCAATAATGAACCAACAATCTCCACCTCTGTATATCTCTGTATTGATGTATATACCCTGTAAAATAACCCCAAAATTCGTATAATAGTGCTGCAAAGTTGTTGAGATCCAAGTGCTCTATAGATTTAAACAATAGTAAAACCCAAGAACACCTAACAACAACTCGTATGCTTTTAGAAATCATCTTCATTAGATTCTCTTCTTCAAACTTCAACAAACCCATTTGGTTTTCACAATTACAACAAGTGCAGGGCTAGATGGCAAAAGCTGTATTGAATCCTAAAGCTAAACTCTTGTAAGATTTGAGACGATACCAACAACTTGGAGACGATAAAACAAAACACGAGAAGACTAAAAGAAGATAGAAACCCTATTCAGTGTTCATCAGTCCTCAGTCTTCTTCATCTGAACTCTCATACGCTAACCCCAACAAGCCTTTCAAAGCATTTTGACCTTGCCCATTGCTTTCGGTTGCTTTACCGTCATTTCTGTCTGTGCCAGGTTGCTCCTCTGGTCTGTCCGGTTTCTTCAACATTGTCTTGGCTTCTTCTTTCTGCCTATCTCCCTGAACCGTTGGACCTTTATCACTTCTAACAGGGGGAGATAAGCTTGGGCTTGACGCTGCCGAGACTTTTGGACGTTTAGGTTTAACCTCAACAACTTTTTTCAGCAAATCTTGCTGCCTAACACATTGTAAAACTACAACAGTTGGTTGCCGAGTGAAAATACATTTTATGGTCTGAATAAGGAAGGGAGGGATTTGTCACCTGATACCACTCTTTGGTTTGGGCTCAACACGAAGGGGCAAGGGAACAGATGCTGGAGATGAATCAGCTTGGGTTGCAGCTTTGTAATATATGGTCAAGAAAAATCTAAAAGACGTTTAGGCAGACATATATATATCAATAACTTAACCCTGGTGGCACAGTGATCAAAAGGATATTTTAAAGGCAGCAAAAGCCCGTTTCTCAGTTCGTTTCAGAAGGCGTTCAGCATCCTCCTCTGCTTCCATCTGTTCTTTCAGATAAAGTAAATCGTCGCTGTCTAAAGCTACAAGAAACTCAAGAATTATGGCCATGAAACAACTATAAAGAATGAGAGAAAAATGCGAGAGAGATTGGTACCGCCTCGCCCATGAAGATATCCTCCACGTTCACCAGCAACCTCTTGCATCTGAATGCAACAACCAGAAAAATGTGGCGGGGCCGTTATCCCTGCCGGGGCATGTTATCAGAAAAAGTCGCGTCCCAAAAAAAAGAATCGAACACAAGAATCACTTCACAACACATCAATATCCAATAATGCTAACAAAGATGTCTATCTATACAACTTCACTAATAGCTATACCAAAACAATCAGTAAAAAGCACATATTGACTCAATGCTACTGAAACAAAAGAACCACGAGCTTAAACGAATTGAACTCAGTTTCTATGGCGAGATAAGCTCTCACCCTACAATTTGTGCAGAGTAAAGATTTCTCAAAAGAAAGATTCGGTAAGTATTAGAGGAGAGGGCGACGAGCTAACCTTTGCAACCATCCGTTGGAATGTGACGTCTTCATCATCAATCTTACCCTTCCCTAATTTCTTATCTGCAACGAAGAGTCCCAAAAAAAAAAGAACACATAGCTCAAAACTCAAAAGGGTTTCTCGAGAAACCTACAATGAAACATACCCAGAAACCAAATTCAATCAAAGGTCAGACCTTTAGGGTCAGACAGATTTGTGTATTCTCGAACTTCTCTCCCTGCCATCGTCTTCGGTTTCTACTTCGATCTTCAAATCCCGTAATCTAATTCTTCGTCTCTGCTACTAATGAACAGTGAGAATATCTCAGGAGATTAGGGTTCCTACGTTTTCTAGGAGTAGAGAGACGAAGATGACGATCGAAGAAGGATGAAATTGGTATGCTTCTTCTCCAGCAAGATCGTCCGTCTCTTGTTGGTTTTTCTTTTGTCTTCTACATTGGGTTTTACAATGAACCAATGTTTTGGGCCTATATTCTAGCCCATTACTTATTTTGCATTTTATCTGTGTTAATGACCTTCTAATTCTTCAAAAATTAATAGAAAACATGTTATGTTGCAACACATTACACACCAGTAAGTCATTTATTTCATATATCCCAGTTACTTTTTTAATATATCTATTTAATTTCAAAATTTTATAAGTCATTTATGATTTTTTTTTCATCATTGTAGCCTTAAAGTTAAGTCCCATAACTATCGATTTAATTAACAATCTAGTCATTACTTCAGTAATTCACAGTAAATGCCATAATAATCTGTTCGTTTATTTTCTTTCTGAAATACTTCGAATAAGAGGTGTCTAGTAGACTGGTGGTAACGTGAAGTAGTCCTTGTAGTGGCATCATGGCATGGACAACCTAATTTTGATAGAAAGTACCTTTACTATATATATATTGATTTGATACATTATTACGATATCTATACATGGATCAACCCTATATAAAGAGACTATTATCAACAGCAAAAACCGAACGTTTGATAAGGAGAAAGGGGCTCACCAGTCACAACTACATCCCAAATCAAATCAAAAGTGTAAAACCATTAAACTTTTTGAAAGAAATATATATTGATAAATGATAAAAACAAATGAGCCGCACGTTCGATCTCTATATATTGTTTTGGGTCCAAAAGGGAGATTTTGGGACGTGACATGATTCTTCACCATATGTTTTGAGGGATCATAAAGTTGTATTATTAGATTTTGGATCCAACGTGAGAGTTATGGGGTTTTTTTTATTAATGGTCCGTACGATAACAATTTCCTTTCACAGCGAACCAACCAAAAGAAATCGCATTTATAATTCTTTCTTGTTTTCTTCTTTCGTTCTTCTCTTTCTAACTTTCAAAAAAGTCATCAACTTGTCAGATTTCATCACCTAACCTCTCTCTCCATCTCCACCCATAACAACACAACATTCAGATCAATTCATAATTCATACACACACAAACACACACTCTTGGATCATTAAGCAGAGCCATAGATCATTAATGGGATAAATGAACAAAGTTTAACACTTTCAATTATAAAAAAGGGACAAAAAAAACTTTGCAACAGAAGTCAATGCCCGAACCATACAAAGAAAGTCAAAGTTGCATGGTGCGTTCTTGACTTCCAGTTTCTAAGCATAAAAAACAATTAAAAAAAAAAAGACCCTAAAAATCTCATAACCACCACCAAGAAAAAGAAAACCCAAAAAAAAAACAAAAAAGCAAATGAAGAAGAGAGAAGAATCCAGCTGTTGTTTTCTTTTTCTTACAGAAGTTGTTTAATGAGGTTTGTCCACGAACGGAACAGCACCAACAGAAGCAGCAGAACAATTGGAGTTAATGAGCTTCTTCTCTCTCTCTCTGGCATTGAAGGCAAAAGAAGAGTTAATTCCCTTCTCTGATCATTGAAGAGATAGAGACACCCGGAAGAAAGAGGAAGAGCTTTTAATTTTGTGTCAAGCTGTAGGTCCGCTCAAGGCGGTTTTAATTTGGTGGACAGTAGTTCCAATGAGGTTATTAACCGTTTCCACCGACTCCATATTCAGTTTTGCCGACGGTAAGTTGCTTACCATTATCTGAAACCCTACTGTTATCAACGAACCGCTTGAATTTGATGATGACCGTCCTGAGCTCGTCGATGCTCCTCCTCCTTGCTCAGACGTCGAGCCATTTCCATCTGGTGAGATTGCGAAACCTGAGGACAAGAGCGGGATGTATGAAGGATCTTCAGCACTCATTGCTATGTTTAACGCTGCTAAATCCACTGGACTGTAGACCACAAGTGCTCCTGATGAGTCTGTTGAGCTTTCTTGTAGAATTAGCATGTTGTTGCTTTGTGATGCATTGGATGCCTAATAGAATAAAAAAGCAAACTTCATTACATAGAAACCTTGAAATGTGAGGAAACAATTGTATCACTTAGTAGGAGACTTACGCGTAGCACCGATATGCAGTTACCAGGATGTGATCCGTTTGAGATGTGAGCAACTTCATGCACCGAGTTACCGTTTGAAAGAACATCCCACTAATACAAACCACCAACAAAGAAACATTTTAAACACTTTAGATGATTCTTTACTTATGAAGCTTTTGGGTAGTGTGTTGTTTTTGTTACCTGAGGACGGGTTCTTTCATCTTTGAGGAAATTGAAGACATTTTGAGGAGAATTGGGAAGCCAGAAGGTGGTGGCTGCACAGAGAACTGTGCCATTTGGTTCAGGGCTCTTATGTGCAGTCACACGGACTCCAACTTCGTTCAGTTCAGAAACAACGGTTGAGCGTGTGTTGTTGGATCTGCTTACACTTAAACAGTAGTTGCTAATCATTCTCTGAGCAAGTCTCATCATGCTTCTCTTCCCTTCCGGCGATGGAATCACTAAAAACGTTGCTAAAAAAATTATTACATGGACTTATAAAGAGATTTAGCAATGCACACTAATGTCTATTCAATGTTTTCACCTCCACCGAGATCACGGGATGAAGATGCTGGTACTGATAGAGACGCGAATCTTTCACACATTCTCTGGAGAGTAGTAAGCCAACGTTCAGCTCCAAACGCAATCCCATCATGAATCATCTCTCTGTATAGCTCATGAATTGGTTCTTTTTCTTCGGTTTCAATATGTTCAACCCAAGTAACCTGTTTTATACTTCATCAGTTTGGGGATATCCTAACATGAAAACATAACTTAGTAGACAGAAGGGATTAAGAAGAAAGACGTGTTAACCTTGGAGTATCCATTGGACATGTCCTGAATCAAGCATCCAGATGGAAATCTAAAGGACTGAGAGTGAGAAACAAACTGAGGAAGATCATATGAGACATTTACAACTATCCAGCTTCCTTGTTCAATCTGCTGACAATACCGTAGCTCGCAGATTTCACGTGTTGCTACCAATGGCGAAAGCACTTCCATTTCTTCATACAACTATATAGCCAAAACAAAGTCATTATTATATATGAAGAAATCTGAATCCTTTTTGATGCATCAGAAAGCAAGTAGAGTTACTATCAATTTACCAAATGTAATGCACCCTCATGGGTACCTCCCATTCCTGAAGAGATCACTGCAAGTGTTTTAGAAGCTGCAATGATTGAGGGAAAGAGTTCTGCACACTTGACCTGATTAAAAAAGAGAAACTTAATCAGAAATGCTGCAACCGATAGTGAAAAACATAATGTTGGAGATGTATCAGCTACTTACACAATCCATGAACATGTCGACAAGGGCCATAGCATTCATGAAAACAATTCCAGAAGACCTAGATGCCTCGACTCGAAAGTTATGGTTCTTCCCTCTGTTACTTGATCTTGGAAAAATGTTATCATAGCTTCCAAGATTAAGAATGTCTCTGGAGCCATCTGTTTTGGTCCACAGTGGTTCATTTGTGTGAAGAAGCCTAAGCAATTCTTCCATTGCAGTCAAAGCAATGTCGGTCATAAGAGGCTTATCCATGTCTGATATAGCCAAGTTAGGCTGAGATTGAAGATTATTATGACCACTAACAGACATAGAACTTCCTGGAAGAAGATCAAAATCAAGTGAAGGACCATGACCACAAGGTCCACAACCAGTTAAACTAGTCATTGACAAATCCAACGGTGAGATGTGCATTGGATGTAATGTCGAGAGTTGGGATATAGGTCTTCCCATGTACTTTGATGCAATGGTGGACATTCTTTCAAGCTGTGCAAAAGATCAAATTTTTTTACAATCAACTGATGTTTATGAATCAAGCTAATATCGATGAAAACTGCAGAAAACAAAACTCACCTCTTCTCTAAGATGTGCATTTTCAATCCGAAGCTTTTGTTCATCAAAGTAAGGATCTTCACTAACAGGAGGACCACCACAGTTAGGGCATATAGCATGCTTGAGAGCTTCTCTAATGGCTATGTTTTCGCAACGAATCTTATCATTCTCTGCCTTTAGTGCACTGTTATCAGCTCTCTCATGTTGCGCCTACGGAAAACATTACCACAACCAAAATCAAAATCCTTTCTTTCATATTCAGAACTACATTTCAAAACTCAAGAGAGCGTGAGAGAGAGAGAGAGACAAAACCTTAAGCTGAGTTCTTCTGTTCTGAAACCAGAACTTGATTTGTCTAGGAGCCAAACCCAATTCTCTGCTAAGTTGATTCCTCTGCTTCTCATCAGGATGAGGACACTCCTTGAAACTCCTACAATTTCGATAATTCAACGATTACAAAAACAGAACAAAGATAATTTCACCAAGAAACACAAAAAAAAAAAAAAGGAGATTGTAGTACGATTCAAGGCGTTGAATCTGTTGAGCGGTATGACGATGATAACGTTTCTTCTTCCTATCAGTTTCAGAGCCGTCGTGATGTTGGCTACCACCACCGTCACCGCCGCTTCCACTCCCACTTCCGCCGACGCCGACGACAAAACTCATCTTTGTTTTTTTTTAATATACGCCGAGAGACAAAGCGGTAATAAAACACTCTTTAATCTCTAATAAGGCTAACAAACTTGTTCTCTTTACTTTCACCCAACCACAAACTACTAATGGACCATTTACACCACTGTCGCCATTAACACAACCCCCCCAAACAGAGAAACACAAAAAAAAAAGGTTCAAACTTTTTATGCACCCACCCAAGAGAGAGATGAAAAGAAAAACGAAACGGAAGAGAATCTGAAAGAGAAGATGCAAAGGCGATGATTTCGGGAGGGGAAAAGGTTCGGTTTAGGCAACAAATTGATTTCAAAAATGGAATTTCGACAAATCCACAAACCCCAAAATTTCAACTAAAAAGATATTTAGGGAGGAAACTAAAAATAAAAATGGGTTCTTTGTAGCCGTAATAATGTCTCGTCTCTTAGTTCTTTCTACACAGGAGCCACCCTAGAAAGAGAAAGAGAAAGTGATCTCTCTCTCTCTCTCTAATAAGACTTTCACTCTCACCTAAGCCGCCACCATTAGTGCTCTCCCAACCCTTTTTGTTGCTTCTTCAACATTCATTACACAGATTCGCAAAAAACCCTCTCTCTCTTTCTCTCTCCCAACCTGTCGAAATTGGCGTAACTGATGGGGTTTTAAATGATGTTTGTTTTTGATGACAGAGGAAAAAAAAAAAGAAAAAAAATTCAAGAAAGAGAGAGAGAAACAGAGAGGGTTTTAAAGTCTCTTGCTCTCCCCATTACTGCTAAGTTGTACTCTCACCATACTCCGAGAGAGAGAGAGAAAAAGAGAGAGAGAGGACCGAACCAACCTTCTTCTTCTTCTTCTTTTTGTTTGGTCTATACAACTAACTCTCTCTCTCTCTCTCTCTTTCTTTGAGTTCCGGTTGATTTATATATCGCCGGTAAGGGTTAATACACGGAGGTTTGGATAAATAATAAAAAAAAAAAGAAAGAAAACTTTATCCACTTTCTCCGGCCAAGTTCTCTCTCTCTCACCCTTGTAGTATAATGACAAAATTTAACTTTTTTATTGGGATTTTGCTGATCTCATTTTCTTTTCTTCTATTCTTTCTTCTTTTTATTATTTTATTTATATTTTCTCTTTTCTCTTTTTCCCAAGTTTTACTTGCTCATTTAGTCAATTTTTAATTGTATTTTAAACAAGTAAAGATTTCTTACCATTTAAAAAGAAATAATGAGATTGATTTAGCTGTATAATTTTAGGCATTTTTATTTACTTTGTGTATATACAACAAAAAAAATTACTTTATACTAATAGATTCTTACTTTTTCTCAACAACAATAAAAAGAAAACTGGATTTTTTTTGTATATATAACTTTCTCAAAATAATAAATATTTTAAGGATATCTAGTTAGTAATTATTGTTTTAACAAAGATTTCTTACTCATCATCAATGGTAAATATTTTTTTTTTTTAAATCATGCTACCAAGAAAAGCCATATAGTAACGGAAAATTGAAAATTGTGCATCATATAGTTTTAGACATAGACAAAAAAAAAATAACCAACTTTATCTCCATTGTATTAAAACCCCGGGTCATAATTTAGACAAAATCGCAAATAGTTAAGATTATTTACTGAATACAAATAATCAATGCGTGAACCGTTCCACTAATTTTCAGTTTTCTTTTTTTTTTTTTTTTTTTTTTTT
>NC_025691.1:22678668-22715416 GCF_000633955.1 Camelina sativa
TTTTTTTTTTTTTTTTTTTTTTTTTTTGACAACTAATTTTCAGTTTTCTTTATAAGTTTATATCCATTTCCTGATTTAATTAATCATATCTCTATTTAGCAAAATCACACGTTATTCAATTCAGTACTACATATCTTTTGGGACTGTTTAATTAGCATATACACTACTTAAAATCTATATACCAACTTTTATAGCTTTTTTATATAATGAGTTATGTTTTATAATTAGCTATTTTTAGATATATTTTTTTAAGTTGTCGTCTTTTTGCCTTTTGGGATCGTCTCGATATCTTGGCTGTACTCACGCTGTCTTTATAACTCTTTTCACTACCAAGTGCATAATGATCCCTTAAAGTCAAAACTGTTTCGAAATTAGAAACCTGTTGAAGAAAGAAATATGGTTGAAACTTGAAAACCTTGACAACAATGTGAATTTAATATATTTTCAAAACTTTTTCGTTGACAAAAAAAGAATAATAATTCAATAAGTTGCATGCGATCAACAAACGATTCTGAATACAGTAGCTGATAATAACCTTGTTATCAACAAAAAAAAAATCTCACAATTAAACTGATTTGCATAATTTCTTGATTTGGTATTATGTCTTCATTATTGGATGATATACTGTATTAGATTTAGAAACGTATCATGGATTTATTAGAGATTATAAATGCTTATAACTTGAAGTAAATATAAATCTATTGATGAAGTACTTCCAAGTTTTATTAAGGTCAATCAGTCGTAAATTAGTAGTTAATTAGTCGTTAAATTTTACAACTATTAAACTACTGTTACCTATATAATCGTAAAATTGTCATTAATTAGTTGCCAATTTTAGTAACTAATTAACGACTACGCGACGACAATATCATGACAACGTTATATAATCGTAATATTATTGCTAGATTACGACTATTTGATTTAGCGACTAAGTATCAGCTACAACAGTGTTTAGTCGCTAAATAGTCGCAGAAAACCATTTAACGACTATTCAAGGACTAATCATTCAGTAGTCGTTGCCCTGTTTTCTTGTAGTGAGTGAAGGTAGTGTAATGAATTTGTATCATATATCATTCAACAATTCTCTTGTTATTGATGAGATAATCATTTAGAAAAATAAAAGTTTATCTAAATTGTTTATATTATTATCACTTTCGTATTTAATTTTACCATTCATGTGTCTATACTTTATTCCTAAAATATTTACATTAGTCTGGAAAAAGGAAGCAATTAAATAGATAGTCTTAAATTAAAGCAAATTAAAAGCATTGATATAAATTTCCCATCTTACCACATTTAATTTTGGGACCTTGAATAAAGTGATCCTTCCACAGTTCACATACAGTCTCTGCCTTCGTTTGCTCCATATGGCTCTATCCCAAATTTAATTATCATATGGACCGATTCATTACTTTATTTATTGTCTTAAGAAATTAATTTCAAATGCATCTTCAACAAATTTTCATAATTAATACATGCACATAGTACATACACGTGTGTAATTTATATATACAGTTGGGCCAGTTTGGTAAGCCAAATGTATGAATTTTATTACTTGATGATTTTTACATCGATGGTAGTTTTATGCATTACAGATTTTACAAATGTTTTTTTTTGTTTTCACTTTAATTCGATCCAAGGTAGACTTTCTTAATCCTCTTGAGCGGAGTTAGCACTAAAGAACCTCTGCTTCAAAATGTAACAGATGTATAGACAAACCACAACTGACCAGAACAAGTTCCGAACCGATGAAGCTCCTTGGTTCTGTTGTTGTCCGTACGCAATCTTCATCTTTTCTACCTTCTGTTTCTCTCCCGAAGTTTCTAAAACTTTCTTCATCCTCTCTGATGCTTCAGCTGCAAGCAACCCTTCTCTTACTTCTCTTGCCCCGACCTTTACATCTTGTGGTTCTTGACCATCTTTACTTTTCTGTTTCGTCTTTTCGGTTTCTGTGACTTCCTTCTGCTTACTTCCTGCTCCAAGAGATGATGGTTTTTTGGGAAGGAGGTTACGGAGTGAAGCCAGTCTCAAAGGCAGAGGTTTATCTTCCGGGATTGTCACTTTCTTGGTCTACAAGAAACAGTAGGGATGTAAAGGTTAGTTTTGTTAGCTATCATCAATAGTAATCTTCATATCAAAGACTCACCAATTGTTTGAACTGGAGATTGTAGAGCATGTCAATGTATCTCTGCTTCGCTTTCTTTTGATCTTCGTTCACCTGTCTCCAAAATCCATAAATGCTTCCCATTTTAAGCAGCTTCTCTGCATAAATCTTCCATGTGTAACTGCACAGACGATACCAAATCCACGAATCAGCAATGTAATGTGATAACTGATGAGATTTGTGTTTCTAGATTTACTTACAACTCATAGATGCGTTTGAGACCACCCTTAGAGATACTATCCCAGTACAAAGCATCTGTACGGCATTTGCTGAAGAAATCTCCAATTTTCTTAACAGAGTCATCACCATTGTTGGGATCAATGTGGAAACCAGAGACACCATCAACGATTATCTCCGCTGGTCCACCTTGGTTCGTTGCGAATGTTGGGAGTCCACAGTTCATGGCTTCGATAACGGTTAAGCCAAAAGCTTCATACAAAGCAGGTTGAACAAAGACTCCTTTTGTATCAGCAATGCATCTGTAGAGCTCACTGTTTCTGTATCTATCGGTTTGAGCAGCGATCCATCTGAATTTTCCCTTGAGCTTGTACTTTTCAATTAGATCATGCATTTTCTTGATCTCAGCTTTCTCTTCTCTGTCATTAGATTTTGACATGTCAAAGAATCCAGCAACGACTACAAGGTTAGCCATCTCTCTAAGTCTCTTGTCTTTGCCATACCACTCAACCAAACCAGTTATGTTTTTCACCGTGTCGAGTCTCGCCATTGAGAATATGATCGGTCTCTCTCTTACCGCAAGATATCCCCTGTTTCCACACAGGCAGAATTAGTAAGTCATACGGTGTCCCACTGTTGAGTGTTGACTAATTCAATTGCAATGAGACTAGACTACTTACATGTGTTCGGCATTGTCTTTCTCATTGTAAAGCAATTCTTGTATAGAAGGATGAAACTTGGTAAATCGTTTTTGCTTGTCTGTGTAAGGGAAGTATACAGATTGATCCGCACCAGGAGCAGCAATGTTGAACTTTGGATCAAACACGTCAATGCCAGAGACAACTCTACATAAACCAGGCATTGTGAAGGAAGTGTGACTCTCATACTGTCCTGGCCTGTCCTTGCTGCAAATCAAAAGGAGCACTTTAGTTTTATGAGTTTGACTCTTCTATGTATATGTTAATGCAAGAAAATACGAACCTTCCAGCGATTTCTTGATATGTGCTGGTAATGATGAAGTCAGTGACATTCATTGCGATTAAATCAGCTGTGAACTGGCATGAGAAATGGTATTTAGGATCTAGTTCCTTCCACTTCGCATCTGAATCTTCATACTTTGTCTTCTCCAACGCATGAGCAATCGTTCCCTGAGTGACACCGAGTTTGGTGGCCATTAGAGATGCAACCAAGTTCCCATCTGTGTAGTTTCCGATGATGAGGTCAGGCTTGCAGTCAAAGCGTTGAAGAATCTTGCTCGTTGCGTCCTGTAAATACGAACAATTTGTCAGGAGTTTTATTAGTTTGCTTTAGTCATTGAGAATATATGAAGATCTTCTAAAGAAAGATGATTAACATACCTGAGTAAATCTCTCCAGGTAAGGGTAGATATCGAATCGAGAAACCCATTGACGGAGGATTCCTTTATCTGTAACAAAAGGAACCCTGAGAATATGAGAATGCTTGGTTCCTTCAATGGCTTCTAGTTCTTGATCACACTTTGTTCCTCTTGCTTCAGGTATTAACCGTGTCACCACAAGAATCTGAGGCTTGAATCCGAGGCCTTGTTGGTTAATTCGAGTGAGAAGCTCTTCCTCCAAAGCTCTTACTTGATCCAATATGTAAACAACCTATACAATCATAATACACAAAGGGTTTATATAACCATGAAGTTTCTTTTTGTTAATTAGATATCATATTTTAGGAGGTAATACAAAACTGAAGATTTGTTTTCGCAATAACCTGGCCTCCGGTATCTGGTAATCCGAGCACGTCTTGCTGACCAAAATAGCCGTGGACAGAGAATATCACAACGTTGAACACTGTGGGAAGTCTGCTAAAGAGCAAATCTAGCTTCACATTGTCTGGTGCTTCAAGAACTTCTGAGAGCATAACCATAGTTTCTTTCACTCTCTCTGCTGTATCTCCCCAACCTTTCTCGAATCCCATCTCCTTCAACCTATGAAAGTAAATTCTCAGTTAGATCCTTGTTCCGGTTCCTCATGGAAGATAAAGAAACCCGATATGTGTCTAGTTTAATTTGAGCAGTTTTTTACCTGTGTGCAAAAGTTTCATAAGGCGTGTGTTTTGGGTAAGTCGAGACTACAATGACGGCAAGCATCAGAGATTTCTTGAGCTTTGCAACCGTGCTGAGATCGTCATTTATCATGAGATTCTGCAGAGACAAAGCATTGTTAATGAGCTATAAGACTTTCAAGAAGACAAATGTAAATGGAAACAAGAAAATTATTCAAACATTACCTCTCCGTGATGATTAAGGTGAAGCAAGTAGTTCAACAAAGGTTCTAGTCTATCGGATTTGCCTCCAAGCTTAGAAGATATAAACTTAGAGATGTAATCAGCTCCCTTTCCAATTGAAGAAGAAAGACTTAGCCGAGGAGTGGTGAAATCAATGGCTCCAAAGTCTATTTCCAATGCATTTTCATCTTTAGACCTATAAAATGTTTCATAAACGATTACACCAGATGATCAATATTGCTCTGGCTATTGCCAAAACGCCATTATATATGTAGATTGTTTACTAACCATGATTCATCGAAAACAGATTCCTTGAGCTTTAAGTAATCCGTAGCTGTGATTTCATCCACTGTTAAATCTCCAGAGTTGACCTTAACATATTCCCAGAAACCAGGATTTGGCCTTGCAGCTAATGCAACAAATGGTGGAACCACTGCCGCTTCCTGAGTTGTTAAAACAGAGAAAATTAAACCGTGATCTCGCATAAACACGCAACTAAACCATGTTTGATTGCAAAATGACAATGAAGATGTTCATTACCTGAGTACAAGTGAGAATGTAGCCAAACAGCCCCTCCAGGATCTTACTGCGTTCACGGCTATCTTCTATACATTTCTCTATCTCATTCATCAGATCCTCACGCTTCATAAGCTTCTTTCCTCCTCCAACAAAGCTACAACATTTTTTCCACACACAAACATATAACTAAGAAAACCAAATAGCATCAAACTGTAGCAAAAGAGTGTGATCTTTGAAAGTTCAAAAAAACCTGGCAAAACATCTCTTCATATGGTACCGGCTTTGTTTCAATGCATCAGGCATTTTATCAGCGATTGAATCCGATTTCTGAAGCATAGCTGGAGATGAAGACGACATGTTTTTTCTTTTCTTTTTTTATTACAGAAACAACCAAAAGATTCAAACTCTCCTCAAGATTATTGAATGATTGAGAGATGAAGTAGTTTGATGAAACAGGGGTTTAATCACAATGTATATATATAGATACCTTAAGTTCATAAAAATATAAATATGCTGTGAAGGGGACAGGAGTAGAAAGAAGGAGAAGGATGGGGGAGAAGATTATTCGTTAGAAATGAAAGTTGGAAAAGCTAAGTATGCAAGTAAACAAAAAGGAATATGCATGATTTTTCATTTGTTGACGCAAACAAAATCAGATTTTGTACCTTTTGCTTTTATTGGAGTTCATGTGAAAAACAACATAAAAGGTATGGGAGGCAAAAAGAATCCTCCTTTGTGGCTCCTTTGATGGATGCTTTACTTAAGCTGTGGTCCCTGTGGTATGTGGACAAAGATCTATATCACCATTATCATATACGCATATTCTTTGATATGTAGTTTTAATTTTAATTAAATGATTGACAATTCTGATAAGTAGTGTAAAATTTTTCTAATCATTTATCATAATCACTAGGTCGGTACCTGCTACGCCGCATGATTATTTTTCATTTTTTTTAAAATATTTTATTTTGTGTTTTCTAAAAGACTATTTTTGTATGTTGTTTGTAATCTAAAATCATTATTAATATAGTTTATCCCAATGATCATTGCTAATATTGCTGTTTTCAGTTTTTTGTTATTATTTGTTACTGCATATTTTTATTTATTATCATCACTTTCAAAACCATTTAATATGTCTTACCGAGTTAAACATTTCATTATGTAAACATCGACTATGTAAAATTTCGATTACTATGATCACTTTGCTATCAAATAAAATTAACGCATTCCAATATAGAGTTATTTATATCTCATTTTATACTCCACCAGATCAATTCCATTTAACTTAATTTATAATTTTTAAATTGTAGTTTACATTAATTTCATCTAATTTATATAAAACATAGACTTTGTGTCTACAATATAATTTATAAAAACTACCCTATGTTTTTTTTCTCTTTTTCTAAATTAACTCTCTTTTTTTTGTAAAAAAACAGTCCTACCTTTGCTATTAAATTGAAATACATATTTACTCTTTTAAAAAAAATGGTATACCCTAAGCGAGAATTGGTCACATGTCCTATGAAACAACATAAGTGAGCTATATAAATGTGATCCTAGGTTCTAGAAATTGAAAATATCTCTCAAACCACCAGACAATACTAATGACTCTTTTATCTACGGATTAACCAAACTCTAGTTGAAGTGATACTCATCGATTGTCGAGTACTATATTAGACCATCTCTTTCCAGTGATTGGATAACTCCCCTATACATATACCAGAAACAAAACAAAGCAAACTCATGAACTCAACAACTTTGACAGTAAAGAGAGATAGAGGTTATAAGGAGAAAGGAGAAAAGAACATACTTTAGCTTGTTCTTTGGGATCTTCAATTTCTGAGCAATTTCATCAATGTGTATCCCCTGTTGTTGAAAGTTACTTCTTTGCCACCAGGTTCCTCAGGTGAAAACGAAGGAAGCTTTCCGTTAATATCAAAATATAAACAAGCGTACAACTCGCAGAACGTCGAGTGCAGTATAGCATTCTCAAAAATCAGCTGTATTACTCCCTGCAATCAAAGGTAAAGAGCAAATCAATACCATGAAGAGAGAGAATCACAATAACAAAGATCAGGAAATTAAAAAAAAAAAAACCTTTAGGATATCAGCAGAAGTGATGCTAGAATCAATCAATTGACCTTTAAGAAGCTCGTGCTTCTCCGTTTAAGAAGCTCGTACTTCTCCGGGGTAAGCTTGTTCAGAATACTGCAGAGAAATCATAACAGTCAGAATATATACATCACAATCAACTTCAAGCACAAAAGCTGAAAAGAAAAGACTAATATTAGTTTGTTGACAAATACCCTTTCACAGTTTTGAGGACTCGGTCTTGATCTGAAAGAGCTCCTCTTTTAGCAGACCATGGGACTTCTGCTTTCACCAGCACAGGGGCAGGACCAGACTGTTTCACAAGATCATCATCACGTTAGCAAGAAGAGGAAATTAGTAAAAACAGCATGCCAACAATAAGTAACAAGTGACACGGAAAAACTTACCCATTGAGATGTATTTTTAGGTTCACGAGAGACGTCTCTTAACCATTTTTTACCAGAGGTTGGAACCTGCGGACGACTATGCCAGTCACGGGTGGGAATAACGATTCTGAGGCTGGTTTGTTGGCTAATAAGACCAAAAACAATAATGTGGTTTAGAGAAAACAAGATTCGTCTGAAAAAACACAAAACAGAGAAAGATCACACAAACACTCACTTTACTCTCGTCTGCACGATTCCCTCAACTCTGATCTTCGGCAAAAAGCTCAACTGCGATTTCCTTACAGCGCCTCTGGATATCATCAGAGACTTGAACCGACTGCTATTGAGAAAAACATAACGATGAGTGAGTTGTTTCATAAGCAATAGAAAACAAAGCCAAGTTCAACATAAGAAATAGAGTTAAAATTCAATACTTGTTTGACCTGAAGCAACTGGTCTCAGCTAAACTGCACACGTTCACCAGAGAATTTTCTCTCTACGAAAAACAAAACAAAAAATTTCAATTTACACAACATAAAGTATCAATCTTTGTCCCACATTAAAATTTCAACAATCGTAAGAAAAGAAAAACCCCAAAAAGATCCAAACTTTTTTCATAATTCGATTCATAATCACAGAAACGTATCAAACCCTACAATTATACAGCTTGTTCAAACTCATTCGCGGAAAAAAACAAACCCATGAAATCAAAATTGAAGAGAAACAAGGAGAAAAAAACAGAGGATTTTGATTTGGTGAAGAAGCTGAAATCACGCCGAAGAAGAAGATTGGTATTACAACGAGCATTCAAGCTTGGTATCACGACGAAGAAGAAAATAAATCTAGCAATTGATTAAACGCAGTGTTCAACAAAGCGTTTTCCATTTGCTTTGTCCACCTAAGTAAAAAAAACTTACCTGTATTAATTGTTTTAATTTGATAGGCTGTTCATTTTTTATGAGGTATCAACACCAGCTTTATTGTTGAGGCTGATGTGTCATCACCTGGAGAAAAATATCCTACTTTTATTGTATTGATTCGTAAAGCCAAACCTTTTTCTAACTAGCTTAAGATATACTAGTGTTTTGCAATTTGCAGTTTAAAAAGGTACATCATAATCACTGTTCTAACGTTGAAATCTACATTTTAGGAGGTTGAGACTATGTTGGTGCGGTATTTAGCACCCTAACATACCGATCTAAACCAGAAAGATAAATCGATTACTTAACTAGGAATTCGGTCCAGCCCTAATTAATAGTTTATTAGAGGCCTGTTCGGAGAAGGAGGCCCAGCCCCGAAGATGGAGAGCCGACTTCTCAATTCGCCCTGTGACCGACTTGAAGAAGAAGGAGCAACTTTCCATATCTTCGTTTGAGTTATAAGGAAAGTTAATATATTCTGTAATCTAGCAAAAAGTATAAATAAGGGGAGACTTCTCCATTGTAATCATCCAGCAATTAATACAAAAATCACTCTCTCTTTGTTCTTGCAAAACCCTAATTTGAGCCCTAAGAGATCTAAACCCCTTCTCCGATTTCTAGCTTTAATCGAGTTTCTGGAGACATAACTTCTGTGAATTTGTTTCCCCCCTAAAACAAATTCATTGTAAAAACTCATAATCTTTTTACTGATCAGCAGAAAATTTAAAAGTTTCTAGTTGAAAATTTAAAAGTTTCTAGTTGAAAATTTAAAAGTTTCTAGTTTAAATGCAGTCCAAATATGTTTACTATGAAGCATTTGTTGGGATTTTTTTAGTTTATAAATACGTACCGGGATACCACGAACCGGGCGAGAAACATACCGGAAACCGACCGAGTAGCTACCTAAACCGGGTTATTCGTGTAGCGATAAACCGGTTAAGCCTCTTTCGTTTTGGTAGTTCCTCGGAGCTGTTCACTGGACTCGCTGACTCAGCGACGTGTCTCCGGTGAGCAAAAGCAAGACGACGGTGTTTATAGCTATGGAGATCGAAGAGGTAGAGACAGCAAAGAATCGATGCAAATCGGTTATAAGAACAATAGAGAAGCTTCCTATATCAACATCCATCACTGCTTCATGCCGTCGCACTCTCCTTAAGCTTGCTTCCTCCGAGCTCTCCTTCCTCTCGTCTCTCTCTTCCTCCGATCCTTCTCTACAGCCTCTCAGGTTTCTCTGATTTCGATCATCTCTTTCTTTTATCACTCTCTGATTCTGACTTTTTGATTTTTTTTTTCTTTCTCCGCAGTGTTAACATTGGCCACATTGAGTCAGTTGTACGGATTTTGCAGTTTCCGTCTATCACCGGCGTTTCACGCGTTTGCAAACCGATTCCTCTTCCGATTGGTGGGGTTCATGTTGATGTCGTATGTACTCTCGGGAAAGTTCCTGTATGGATCATCGTCTCCGATAGAAACCCTAGGTATATCTCCTGGAGTGGAGACCGCCATGGAAACAAAGGTTTAAAGTCGAGAATCGAACAGATTCTTGCCGCTGCTAATTCCACAGCCACGCTTAAACCTTCTTCGGTGATTCTCTTCTTCGCAAACGGTCTGCCTTCTTCAATTTACGAGAAATTGAAAAACGAATTTGGAGCTGTGTGTTTTGATTTCGATGTCGGTTCGGATTTAGATTGCGAGGAAACGGTGGAAGGAGACTGGGTTAACGTCGTGCGGACTAGATCATATGAAGAAGCAGTTTCTGTTGAGATCAAGCTCATTGATCAATGTGATAATGATTCCCCTTTTACTGAACCTGAAGTTGTAGTTCAAGCAGAGGACGCAGAGCTAAGTCCAAAAGAAGATGATTTCTCTTATGTAATCTCCTCCATGAGATTGCTCGGTGAAGACTGCTTTATTAATTTCGATACTACAGCTCTTGTTGCTCTTGTTTCTGGAATTAGCAACGGGTGTGCAGAGAGAATAGTGGATACGCCTGAGATCGATTTAGAGGAAAAGTTTAAGGGAAATACCGTTTTTGTGATTGCTCAGGTACCCTCTTTATGAGGTATAGTCACCATTGTCTATCAACAAAACATGAACTTTTGTGAAATTGATGATATTTATATGCAGGCGAGATCTGAAATTGAGAGCCCTGTTCTAGTCAAAATGGGAACTGTATTGTCAGGGAAGCGAGGGATAGTATGCGAGAGTGTTCTTTCAGAGTTCAAGGAGTTAGTATCCATGTACGCTGGACCGAATGAGAAACGCAGAGCTGAGCAGTTGTTGAAGAGCCTAATGTAATGCACACATTATGCTTAAGTTCAATACTTTTTTTTTTTACTCATTATGATTGTAATTGAATGATGGATTGTGGGTGGTGACAGGGTGGTGAATGACAATCCCACAGAGCGTGTGAAGAGCCTCCCAACGACGAGGAAGTTAGCAATGAAGAACAAGACTGTGTTTGGGACAGGTGATAGATGGGGAGCTCCAACTTTGACTGCAAACATGGCGTTTGTGAGAGCTGTGGCTCAGTCAGGCATGTCTCTCTCCACTATCGACCATGGCCCTCGAGCTCTCACTGGTGATTAGTCTAGTTCAACTGTTCAAGTTCTACCTATTCTGTAATTTTGTAAGTTCTGAAGACCAAACCTTGTAGTAGACTACTAGGTAAAACAAAACAAAAAGCTGAAGCTACAAGTTTGCTTTTGTCTGGTGTAGATTGTGTCCAAGCAGTTATAATGAATATGGAGCAGAAAGAATCGAATTTTATTGCACTAAACAAACAAAATTACAACAACATACAGAGAACACAGACAACAATTTCCCATATTTTTCTGGAAACTAATCCAAATCCAATTTGGTAGTTTTTTTCACACCCAGAGAGCTTATATATTATTGACATTTGGAGAATCACTAGTGTAGTTATAGAGCTTCACCATTTGTGTTTCTATGGCGGCCATTGGCTTTGTAACTCTATAAGGTGATATGCATTCTATTCACTGATCTATTTTTGGTTGCCATTTATGTGATTTGAGGTGTTTTTAGTCCGTAGATTGTCTTCAGACCATGACGCATCAACAGAAGGAAGTTGGTACTCATCCGGTTTCAATGCCAAGGCAAAATCAGGAAGCGTCGGTGCTGTCTCCATGATCCTATAATTTGGCGTAAATGGAAAACAAAAGGTTGAGCTTAAAATAGCATAGCACAAGAAGAGAGAAAACTGGACAAAGCTTTAAATTGAAACTCACTTTTCATAAGAGTATAGATCACGATTTATCCTGACTTTACTTGAAGTTTCTTTCGGTATTTTCTCTGATAGATATTTCATTGTCCCGAAAAGCGGAGGAGTCCTAAAGAAATGTGGATAGATCTCAATGACTGATGGATAAAGAAATAAAGGTAGTCCATTGACAAAGGCACAGAAGACGGATTTACCTTGACATAGGTGAAGAGGTGTTAAACGCCTCACTTGCTTTCTTACTTTCTTTGAAACACTCATCTGCAGCTTGTAAAGCAGCAACCGCCATGCCATGTGATTTCTCTGTGTTTCCTTCATCAAGAATCAAACCGTGGTAGTAGTAAGCTGCAGCCTGGTATTACAAATACACAGAAATACCAAGTGTCTTAGTGAAACAGAAGACAAAAACAGAAGCATTGTACAGATAACGAGTTTCTCACTCATCTATGTGAAAAGATCCAATGATCTGAGAAAGAGAGTGAAAGACGTCCAAACAGTACCTTAGCTTCAACATACTTCCACTTAACAAAGAGCCTATGCTTTTCACCCCACCCATTTGCTAATGGAAGATTCATCAAGTTATCTTGTGCCTAATCAATGTCCATCAATAAGTGTTAAGAGAGTTTTTATCGCAAGGAAAACATTTCAAATTTACAAATTAGAAAATACAAAAGAGAGTCTCTGTCAATTCTTCCATGAGCCTCAGAAAAGAGGAAATTAGTTACTAGCTCAAGAAAGGTTTCTACTTTCTTGTTGTTTTCTCTTTTTTAAGCATGTAAACGAGCAGTAGAGTATAAAGTTAGAAGTCACTTTCAAAGATATTTCCAATACAACTTATTAAGCAATTTTAGTCCCATTTTCCTCCTCAAACATAAGTGATCAGCAGGCGGCACAAGTTAGTGACACTTTTATGATGGTGAAATATCTCCACTTTCTTCTTTTTGCTCTTTCGTTTTGTTTTTGGTTTTTTTGTCCTATTATTAATCTAAAGTGGATGATACACACTACTCCCATTAAGACAACTCATCTTTCTAGCGTTTCAATTCATTATAAATAATAAAGTGATCACCAAAAAAGTTGTACAAGAAAACAAATTTGATAAGGTAAAGGATCACCTGCTGCCAATATTTCACCATTTCACATGAAAGTCTTCGTTTCACTGCAAGAGTGGCTTTTGCACTATCAATTGCCATCCCGAGTTGGATATCAACACCCTAAATCCGAAAAGTTAAACCATTAACAAAGGACTGCAAATTTCTGTCTATTAAAATACTCAAAAGTACCTATCTACATAACTACTTCGAACCTAGGCAGAGTTTCTAATTAGTTGAACATGACGTTGATATTCACAAAATAAACTAGGAAGCACATGTAGCAAATCATAACTAGATAATATATCCTAACAAAAAGTGGTTATACCTGGCCTAATGCTTGCAAGCAAAGAGCCCGTAAAGCTCCTTCTGCCAAGTCAACTGGTAAACTTCTCCTGTAGAAAAGGCAAAGTAAAACAACCGTCGTGTCAGCAGATCAATCAGAATTATTAACATTTGAAAATTACAACTGGTTGACAGTAGAAACTATGTCCTATATGAACCTTAGCTCGGCTGAAAACTGAGGGAAAACATGCTTAACCGCACAGTCAAGGTATCCGGCTGCCTTTAAGAAAATATCAATTGAAGCTCGCCGGTTTTCTATAGAAAATGAAAAAAAAAAAAAAAGCANTCATTATAAATAATAAAGTGATGACCAAAAAAGTTGTACAAGAAAACAAATTTGATAAGGTAAAGGATCACCTGCTGCCAATATTTCACCATTTCACATGAAAGTCTTCGTTTCACTGCAAGAGTGGCTTTTGCACTATCAATTGCCATCCCGAGTTGGATATCAACACCCTAAATCCGAAAAGTTAAACCATTAACAAAGGACTGCGAATTTCTGTCTATTAAAATACTCAAAAGTACCTATCTACATAGCTACTTCGAACCTAGGGAGAGTTTCTAATTAGTTGAACATGACGTTGATATTCACAAAATAAACTAGGAAGCACATGTAGCAAATCATAACAAGATAATATATCCTAACAAAAAGTGGTTATACCTGGCCTAATGCTTGCAAGCAAAGAGCCCGTAAAGCTCCTTCTGCCAAGTCAACTGGTAACCTTCTCCTGTAGAAAAGGCAAAGTAAAACAACCGTCGTGTCAGCAGATCAATCAGAATTATTAACATTTGAAAATTACAACTGGTTGACAGTAGAAACAATGTCCTATATGAACCTTAGCTCGGCTGAAAACTGAGGGAAAACATGCTTAACCGCACAGTCAAGGTATCCGGCTGCCTTTAAGAAAATATCAATTGAAGCTCGCCTGTTTTCTATAGAAAATGAAAAGAAAAAAAAAAGCATATCATAAACCTGAGGGACCATACCATTATATTTAAGTATTTAACAATAAGAAAGAAGATATCTAGGAAGAAACAAGCATATCACAAGCAATTTGCAGGTTTTACCTTCCGAAACTTTTGGATGATAACCATCACTGGAACCTTTGGGAAGAAGCAGTAAATTGGCTTGTGACATTTGTAGCATTGCCATTAGATGCAAAACCGACAATATTTCATACCAAACGTTTGACATAGCTGTTTCCTGGTAGATGTAAATAATATTGTCATTTACTCTCAACAACCTTCAATGTAAAAGTCTAAATTTTATAGGAAAAAAACAGCACAGTGAAAAGATAAACTGTTTTGATCACCGCACCTCTTCCTCATCCTCCTGATTAACCCAATTAAACGGTACTCTGAATTGTAGATGGCTACCTGAACATGAAACGAATGCGTGTAAGGATATCTGCAACCAAACCTATCTCGATTCTGTAGCTCATGAATAGTATATTACCATCTTTAGTTAATCCTAAGAGAACAGGTAGATAATCTTCCAAAGCTTGATGGAGATCTGCGAGTGTTGAACCTCCTGCAAGAAACCATTCCGTTGACTTAGAAGGGAGAAAGCAGAGGAAAAAGAAACAGACAAGATACTCTTCCTTACCATGCTGTGTCTTCCTCCTAGTTCTTGTAATCGTTGGCCCTTCTTGATTAGCCATCACAACTATTCGTGTTCTTAAAGCTGTCAAGCGTTCCACTAGAGTCTTGGGCAATTGATCACCCAGTGACTGAGAAAACTCCACGTGCTTGGGTATCCTTAAACCAGGTACATAAACTGAAACGTCCCCGATGCTCGTTGGCTTCCTCCTGTTTCCACCAGTGTCCTTCGGCCTTGATGCAAAGCATCCCATTTCTAAGAGCTTAACGAATCTACAATCCCAACATATGAAAACAGAAACAGAGATTAAACTTGAATCGAATCTTTAACATCCCTCTAAGCACTAAGCAAATTTGATCTCTAAATGAATCCTACATGGAACATGGCACAAATAGACGAAAATAATTAATGTTCAACCAAAAACAACCAAACTCCTCTCTCGTCCACTAAAATTCATAAGATAAAAGTTAAACTAGCTCACGAGCTATCTGCCATACTACAATCTTCATAATTCTACGTGACTACAACTCTCCAAGATTATGAAAACTAATCTACTTTTAGAACCAAAGTCCAAGCAGAAACAAACAAGCAAATGACACCATTAGATAGATAGACGTGGTTTTCAAAAACCGAAAACAAGCAAGAGTTTTGATTTTCTCACCTACCTTATTGACGTTTATCAGAATTATTGGCTAAAAGACATATAACTCAAGTGATTGCTGCAAGAAGCAAAAAAGAGAGAGAGAGAGAGAGACTTAATCAGCTTAAAGCATGAAAACTTTAAATGTTCTATTCACGATTTCTCTACTATAAACGAGATCCCGGACATAGGCCAACAAAACATATATTAGAAAACGATGATTTTTTCAACTTGACATGTAAAAAAGATGAAGATTATGAGTGAAGGGTCATCAAAGATAATGCTAAAATTGTAATGAAAGGTGTCAGATTGCATATCGAAAGATGTCAAAGAAACATCCTTTAACTGATTTAAACAAAAACTTGACTACATGATAATACAAAANCATATGAAAACAGAAACAGAGATTAAACTTGAATCGAATCTTTAACATCCCTCTAAGCACTAAGCAAATTTGATCTCTAAATGAATCCTACATGGAACATGGCACAAATAGACGAAAATAATTAATGTTCAACCAAAAACAACCAAACTCCTCTCTCGTCCACTAAAATTCATAAGATAAAAGTTAAACTAGCTCACGAGCTATCTGCCATACTACAATCTTCATAATTCTACGTGACTACAACTCTCCAAGATTATGAAAACTAATCTACTTTTAGAACCAAAGTCCAAGCAGAAACAAACAAGCAAATGACACCATTAGATAGATAGACGTGGTTTTCAAAAACCGAAAACAAGCAAGAGTTTTGATTTTCTCACCTACCTTATTGACGTTTATCAGAATTATTGGCTAAAAGACATATAACTCAAGTGATTGCTGCAAGAAGCAAAAAAGAGAGAGAGAGAGAGAGACTTAATCAGCTTAAAGCATGAAAACTTTAAATGTTCTATTCACGATTTCTCTACTATAAACGAGATCCCGGACATAGGCCAACAAAACATATATTAGAAAACGATGATTTTTTCAACTTGACATGTAAAAAAGATGAAGATTATGAGTGAAGGGTCATCAAAGATAATGCTAAAATTGTAATGAAAGGTGTCAGATTGCATATCGAAAGATGTCAAAGAAACATCCTTTAACTGATTTAAACAAAAACTTGACTACATGATAATACAAAACCCTTAAGCAACATTTTTAAACGAGAGTCTATCCAAAATTGAGTTTTCTAAGACTCGAATTGACTACTGAGAAGCAAACGAAAAACCTCAAAAACCCTAATTTGAGAGGGGGGAAAGGGTATATGGATCCGAGAGTATTTGAATTTGCAAAAAGAAAAAAAAAAAATCGAAACTTTACCATAAAAAAAAAATGCTTCTGCTTGTTTCCAATTGCGAAATGGGAACGAGAGAGAGAGAGAGAAAGAAAGAAAGAGAGAGATGGTGTTTGATTCGAAAACCGCAATGGTATAAATCCTTGGTTCAAGCGTTAGACAATTAAAGAGGATGGGTCTGGCTGAGAGAGGAGAGGAGAGGAGAGGATGAAGAAAGAAAGAGTTGGAAAGGGCACAAATTTCAACTTTTTTTTATTAATGGAAAGCAAAATTAATGCTCTTTCGACTTTGCGAGTTGCCTCTCTCCCCTACCCGGTACGGTCCTCTCTTCAAAATTGTTGAGTAAAGTGGTCTAATTAAATATGAAGACCTAATTACATAATTTTAACTTTTAAGTTTTAGCCCAAAAAAATTACTGCTAAATATTGGAATTTCGTGTCAAAAATGACCGTATGTCAATGTTCTACTTCGAACACATATTTACAGAATGTACACTTCCTTGATTTAAAATATTTTTCATGGATTTTTTTCTGTTTCCCCTCAAAATGTTATGTATAAAACATTTATTAATTACAAAAAGACTATAAGGTATAAGAAAATATATGATTTTAAGAATCAAATAAATGTGTATGGAGGATGTTGATGATGATATATGTCCACCATTATCAATACTTATCCTACACCACAACAAACAACATGCATACGCATGGATATGGTTGGTTTTCCACAATTCTAAATTATTTTAAATCGGAAGACTAGCTCCTTCGCACCATCCTCTCTCTTAATCATACAAAAAAAAAACTTTTTCTTATTAATATTAAAAATATATATGCAACCATTCTTGTATATATATATGTAGGAATTAAGTGCCTCGTACGTTAAGCTTTGTTTTTATGTTAAAACATGGGTACGTGTATTGGAAATAAATACTATCAAGTTGGAGTATTTATACTAAGTACATTCGCCTTGGGACAGAATAAATATGTGTTACATCATGACATGATCAAAACGACCGTCCCTTTCTAAAATATCATTGAATCTTTAGATCTTTTTGATTACAATCACACAAAATTATAACTCAGTCACCAAAGACAAAAGATCCCACCGGCCTATGCATAAGCATCATCATCCCACATTCCCACGTCCTCAATTGTAGCTCAAATCAAATTGTAACACACACAAGAAAACAACAATAGTTCCTTTTTTGGGGTAATTCAGTGACGTCTCATGCAGTCCACGTGGCGGTTGTGTTAATCAAAGTGACGTTGCTATGTTATGGGGCGGGGTCGACGGAAGAAGAAGATATTTATAGCAACCATTTGAAGGTGGACACGTATTGGTGAGGTTCATGAATCGGTTTCTGTTAGGAGATCACGATTCACGGTTGTCTTTCACCGCCCCAACGGTCGGTCTTTAAGCAAAATTATTACAAAATATAGGGAGGTTGGTGACGACACGTGTCCTCAATCATTCTGTTACTTCCTGTTGGTTCGATATTACCTACGGACTACGGCTAAAAGCCCTCCCATATATAAAGCTACTTTTTCTGTGTTCGTTTCGTCTACGACTTGGTTTCCTTGTTTTAGAAACCGTCTTTATATTTTGATGTTTTTCTTCCTCATATATATAACCAACAAAAAAACCCTATAAAGTAATTGATTTTAGTAAAAGTAAATCGAGATATTGAGTTGGTTTATCTAATTTCGTTTAGAAAAAAAGGTAATACGTAATCAAAGTAAAACCGTATCTAGCATGAATTGGAATGATGTATATATACCACTATTCGTCAGTTTTGGTTTGGTGTTTATTTTTTCTTTCTCCGTTTAATAGTTAGGTAGTTTGGATCCAATAAACTTGCCATGTACTTAACTGCACTGGGTAAGTAAAATTCAAACTTCATCATGGTCATTGTTTTTTTTATAGTTTGACTATTCGTTGTTACACTAAATGTCATTTAAACATTTGTCCCATATTGATCCTAGCTAGGTTTTATCTAACCATATATGAAGAAATCATGTGACAAGGAAAGAAAAGAAAATTGTACAAATTAACGGTACTTTTAAATTTAGAACCAGCAATTTGGGAAGTTATGTGCATGTGCTTCATTTCGCTACAATATATAAAAGTGTATATTTGTGTTATTGTTATCTTAGTTGGTTGAAAGTGTGTAAATTTTGGTGTTTAATTACCATATCTTCCATTACTCGACCTTGTACCTTAATAATGACTGCAAAACATGATTTTTTTTTTTTATCTTGTACCTGTTTTCGGGATTACTTGTTTATTTGTATATATGATTGTAGGTTTTTTTTAATGCAGGTTAATCATAATTTTCAGAACATTAAAATTAAAGGTATTAGGAAAATTATTTTGAGTTGACCTGCAAAGAGCTTGGGATTCATGCATGTGGAAACAAGCACAACACTTTCTCTCCCATTTTGGAGATAAGCTTTACGGAAATGTAATGCTTGGTCATCCCAAATAGTCATCCTTACTGTGCTTCCTCTGTTTGATTTAGTTAACAATAATATGTGTTGTTAAACTGGTTTTACAAATAAAATTCATTATTAACACCCACTTAGTCGCGAAGTAAGAGAACGATTACGATTTTCTCTGTACTATTTGGGTCTTCCAGATTAGATCCTTGGACGCTTAGTATCTGGCCTATAACATCTGCGGGAAATTGAATAGAGTTTCTTGATTTTGATTTTATAACTACTTATATGTATTAAAAACAGACGGTTTCACTGCTATTAATTTGTGGGGAATTAAATGTTTGAGCATGATTTTGGGCTACAAAATTTTAAATATGAAAATAGTAGTTGTTGTTATTTTTTAAAATAGAAATAAAAGTCGTGCGTGAAATGCCAGGTAACATATTCTGCATAGGTTAACATTTTTAAAGTTTTCTTTTTGATAATGCACGTACTATCATCTTCTTTACAAACTTTGGTATTGTCGGTGAATCGTATAGCATTGTTATTGTCGGTATAACCCTATAACGCTTATATACCGAGATGACTTCAAAAATTTCTCATGGTGTAAACTTGGCCCTCATGGTGTAAACTTGGCCTTCTTTAAGGAGATCCATGTATTGAGGGATGCGACATGCAACGATGGTGAATCCGTGAATAGAAGCTTGTATTAGAGAATCCTAGATTTTGTTAGGTGGTCAGGTTATGGTAAAGAGTGTTTTCCAGAAAAAAAAAAATCATATGTTGTCATTTTAATAGTGATGTACCTTTGTATCAAGGAGAAGGAGATCTAGACTCATAAGCTCTCCGTTTCTTTTAAGGTTCCCACATAGGCATAAGTCGGACAGTAATATGTTACATAGAAGTCGCGATTGTTAGCTTATCTATAGCAATAGATTCATGTTGACCTTATGAAGATGTTGATTGTTTGGCAGCCATATTGATAGAAAGTGATTCTGATCTAGCGATATTGTTGGGATACAAACAATGTCCCACATCTGAAGATTAGAAAATAATTTTTTAATATATAAGCCAAGACCAACTCCGATTAGTATGAGGCCTTTTGGGAAGGAGCCCAATAAAAAATCCGTGCGGGCTTTGCCACCTGGACTCAAAGCGGACAATATCTTATTAATAGGGGAGTTGGCTTGAGCTTGGAAAGCCCAACAATTGGTATCAGAGCCTAGGTTGAAAAGTGGACCTAGGGGAGTGGGTGTGGGCTCTGTGTTCGGTGTGGGAGGATCTCTAAAAAATTGACATGATTAAGGGTGCCTCAAGAATACTTCAGGAATAAAGGGGTACCGGAGCCTAGGTACCTGGGTTTCGCTGAAGAGAAGGCTAAAGTATCGTGGTACATAGTTTGAGGGGATGTTTGTTGGGATACAATCTGAAGATTAGGAAATAAGTTTCTAATATATAAGCCAAGACCAACTCCAATTAGTATGAGACATTTTGGGAAGGAGCCCAATAAAAAATTTGTGTGGGCTTTGCCATCTGGGTCCAAAGCGGACAATATCATACTAATAGGGGAGTTGGCTCGAGCTTCTAAACACCAACAAATATCAAAGTAATAAAAGTGATTAGTTTAGTTTCAGTGGGATCTATTTGCAAGTACCGACTGGGTTATTTTCTAAATTAAAAAGCCGTGAAAGAAAGTAGAAGAGAGTGTAGAGAATGACCTTTATTCTAAGTAATTATGAACGAGAAGCTTTGTGGGTGGAGAATGGGTGTGGATAAGCAAATTTATATTGGTGTTGGATATTTTCTAATGATACATAACGTTGAATATTGATGTGAAGTTGAAGAAGCCGAAAAAAAAAGATGTGAAGTTGAAGAATCTCATTTTTAACTAATAAATATATAATTATAAAACGTAATGGTTTGTTTTTTTTTAGTTACCGTAAATTTAATTTATATAAGTAACGTCCAATAATTAAAATTTGTAACAGTTAATGTTGCTCATTTTATTACTTATTATTAACCCACTACTGTATTGGGTTTTTAACATGCCCCAAACTCTTACTATACTTTTGCGACTAAAGTAGATGAAAAGTTTAGTGGTTACATTCTCTTCATATTATTATGCTCTTTAGTACTGTCGTTATAGATAACAATTAGGAATTTAATTCTGTAATTTCAAGTACGTGGTGTAATAGTTATATTTAAATTGTTGAAATGGATGAGGTTTCTTTTCTAAAATTTATTTATTCTATATCCAAATTGTTAAGCCAAGTCTGAGTACGTTTTTAATTTGAATTTTAATTGTCCGGTTGCTGCGAATTAAATGTCATACATTCATACTATATATTTGTAGACTATTGTATTATGTAAATGAATAGATTATAAACAGTAATTACCACACATAACAATGTTCAGGTACCTCTTTTGAGTTTATTATATATATATATATATATATACATTACAAATTACATGATTTGATGTCTAATTATTATTTTTTTTGTTTGTTGTTTGTATTTTTGTTATGATCAAAACCATGGTACTATTATTTCAATATTTCTATTATTATACGTCTTTCAATCTTAATTAATATTTCTCCATAGTATTTTCTTTTTGTTATAAATAAGACACTGATTGGATTTTCTTATCAATAGTGCTTCGGAAGAAAAATTCTTTGGTTCACCCCTCTTAATTTTTCTTATCAATAGTGAACCTCTTTTATTCACTCCTCTTAATTAACCAATCAAAATATAACAAAACGTCATGTCATATCATATTTACAAAATAAATCAAAATTAAAATAAAAAGACAAAACAAATTAAGGAAACAAATTCTGTAAATTTTTTAATAAAGAAATTATGTCGGTTTGGTTTATAAAAGAATGATTAGAGTGTAGTTTTTACAATTAAACAAAATTATATATCTGTTTGGATTTACAAAATAGTGATTAAGGTTTAGATTTTACAATTAAACGAAATTATATGTCGGTTTGGGTTTACAAAATAGTGGTTAGGGTTTAGATTTTATAATTAAACGAAAGTATATGCCGGTTTGGGTTTACAAAAGAGTGTTTAGGGTTTAGATTTTATAATTAAACGAAATTATATATCGTTTTGGGTTTACAAAAGAGTAGTTAGGGTTTAGGGTTTCGATTTTATAATCAAACGAAATTATATGTCGGTTTGGGTTTACAAAAGAGTGGTTAGGGTTTAGAGTTTAGATTTTACAATCAAAAAAATTTATATGTCGGTTTGGGTTTATAAAATAGTAGTTAGAGTTTAGATTTTACAATTAAAGAAAATTGTATTTCAATGTAAGTTAATAAAAGAGTGGTTAGGGTTTAAATTACACAATTAAACACAATTATATGTCGGTTTGGATTTATAAAAATGTAACTTGGGATTAGATGTTATAACTAAAAACTATAATATAATGTCGGTTTGAATTATATACAAATTTTGTTTCTTTAATTAATAATTTATTTCCTTAATTAAGAAGGGGTAAATAAGAAAAGTTCACCCATAAGGATGAATCCAAGAATTGTTTCAAATAAATATGTATAAATAAATATACATGTGGTGCACTTTTAAGTGCTGACGTGTCATACTTAAGACGTGTCATGATGAGGGAGAGAGTTCACCTCCTTTCATAGTATAGATTATTGAGTATGTAATAATGATTTTTGTATATAATTTGTAAATATTTGCTTAGTATGATGTAACAACATATTGCAGTTCTAATTCGACATAGGATAATTCAAAGACATTGTCGTATGTGATGAAATGTATTTTTTTTTTTGTGGTGGCTCTATCCTCTATGAAAATAAACTAGATTGATTCATGGCTTGGTTTGGTTTTAAATTGAATTCTGGTTCGGTTTTCCCTTAATTAGAGTTGCAATTCACACACTCAAAACAGTTTCTGTTGTGAAGAGAAGATGGCCCATTAAAAATGAAAAGGCCTCAATAGAAGAAAGCCCATTAAATCTCTCTTCTCTCTCTCCGTTGCCGTCCCCTTCCTCTGGTTTCATCTCTCAGTCTCTTTTGGCTGTAAACCTCGAAAAGAATATATTTTCACCGAGTGATTACTGAATGATGCGAAGGCTGGTTTCATCTTTTGTTCGTTTCAGATTCTACTCGCATCTTCCGACAACACAACCACAAAGGTCCGCACTTTTCTCTCATCTGTTGAGTTCTCGTCTAGATTCTATTCAAATCGACAAAATCTCTTCTTTCTCGAGCCATCGATTCTGTTCCACGACTTTGTTAGACCCAGAATTTGAAATTTCTCGTAGAGTAGAAGTTTCTCAAGATCAATCACTAGTTTGCTGCAACGAAAATGAGATTAGAACGAAGGGTTCTACTTACGCGGTTGGAATCTTACACGAAGCTATAATGGCGAATTTGAATGCGTATGATGATATGGAGAAATCCCTTGATGAATCTGGTGTGGAGTTGACAACTCCTGTGGTTTGCAAGATCTTACAAAGGCTTCAATACGAGGAAAAGACGGCTTTGAGGTTCTTTACTTGGGCTGGTCATCAGGAACATTACTCACATGAGCCTATTGCTTATAATGAGATGATTGATATATTGTCTAGCACTAAGTACAAGAACAAGCAGTTTAGGATTGTGATTGATATGTTTGATTACATGAAGAGAAACAACAAAACCGCTGTTCCTGCGGATGTTCTGTTGGAGATTCTCAGGAAGTATTGTGAGAGGTATTTGACTCATGTTCAGAAATTTGCCAAGAAGAAGCGGATTAGAGTGAAGACTCAGCCGGAGATTAATGCTTTTAATATGCTTCTTGATGCTCTGTGTAAGTGTGGTTTGGTAAAGGAGGGTGTAGTTTTGCTTAGAAGAATGAGGCATAGAGTTATACCTGATGCGAATACATTTAATGTCTTGTTCTTTGGGTGGTGTAGAGTGAGAGACCCTAAAAAGGCGATGAAGCTGCTTGAAGAGATGATTCAAGCTGGTCATAAACCGGAGAATTTTACGTATTGTGCTGCTATTGATACTTTCTGCCAAGCTGGGATGGTGGATGATGCAGCTGATTTGTTCGATTTCATGATAACCAAAGGCTCTGCAGTCTCTGCTCCAACTGCAAGAACGTTTGCTTTAATGATTGTGGCGCTGGCAAAGAATGATAAAGTAGAAGAATCCTTTGAGCTAATTGGGCGTATGATAAGCACGGGTTGCCTTCCTGATGTGTCAACATACAAGGACGTAATTGAAGGTATGTGTATGGCTGGAAAGGTTGAGGAAGCGTACAAGTTCTTGGATGAGATGAGCAATAAAGGTTACCCGCCTGATATAGTCACTTATAATTGCTTTCTTAGGGTATTGTGTGAGAATAGAAAGAGCGATGAAGCACTTAAACTTTATGGAAGAATGGTAGAATCACGTTGTGCACCTAGCGTCCAAACGTACAACATGCTGATATCTATGTTTTTCGAAATGGATGATCCTGATGGAGCATTCAATACATGGAAAGAAATGGATGAAAGAGACTGTTTTCAGGACATTGAAACCTACTGTGTTATGATCAATGGGCTATTCGACTGTCACAGAGCTAAGGAGGCGTGTTTTCTACTCGAAGAGGTTGTGAACAAAGGACTTAAACTGCCATATCGAGCGTTTGACTCTTTTCTGATGCATCTATCTACTGTTGGTAACCTCAAGGCAATCCATAAGCTTTCTGAACATATGAAAAAGTTTTACAATCATAGTATGGCTAGGCGTTTTGCACTCAGTGAGAAGAGGAAAAGTACGAACCTCCGAGGAAAGTAATGGGAACTGAAAACTGTTGGACCATATCATCATACTAAAACAAAGAACCATTTTCAGTGGTGCGATCAAAATGATGTGATGATTCTTTGTCTCGAAAGGAGCTCTTCGTGATTATGATCCCTGGTGAAATTTCATCCATCACAGTCCCCAATTCTGGCCAAGAATCATGATCTCGAAAGCAAAGAGACCTATCCAGGTCTGTTGTTGTCTGATGGTTATATTGGTTTCTTTGGAAAAGGTCCCACCACGCACAGTATGTTCAACTTGTTCGTTTAAGTCAGTGTATTGACCATTGCGTATATAAAACGGAACTTTGTATGATCCATAGCAATGTGAGAGGTCTGTTTTCTTTATGGTTCATGACTATTCTAGTTTACCTTCTGTTTTTTTTGCTCTTTGATACTCGAGTTTGATGTGAGATTCTTGAAACGTTCTGATACTTAAAGAGTGTTGGCTTCATCGTTCAGCTAAGATAAACGAGGTTTCACCAGTTCTGGTAACGGGTTCAAGTCTCAAGAAACTCTTGGTGAAGACTCAAGACTGAAGCCATGACAGTTCGTCTGTCAGCATTTGTAAAATGAAAACCGAACAGGATCCGGTTTAGTTGAATGAGTCATTTAGTTTAGTTATGATAGGTTCGAAACTGAAGAAGGCTTCTCTCCTAACTACCAAATAGAACAAATGAAGTTGGTTATGGCTTCTTCTTTCCCAACTAACTCTCTGTTTTATATTTTTTTCCTACTAAACTTTACCAGCAATTATTTTATTTTATTTTTGCTTAAAGAAAATTTAAAAAAAAAAAAACAAATTGAAGAAATGTTCGAATTAATCCCATGGAACATAACCGATTCTGTTTTAGTCCTCAAAGTACGAAACCTATAAAGTTCCGTTTTGGACAAGAGAGAAACTCATGACGTGCTTGGAGACCAAATATTTGATCACGTCAGAATTAAAACATAAAAAATTTGCTAATATATACCTTGTATATTGTTCGCAGTTTATGAAATATAAATCCCCATTGTAAAATTGCAAAAAAAATACTAGTTAATCCATTTGTAGTTGAAGAGAAATACTGTATAACAGTATATTATTTCTCTATTATTTTATTTCTTAACTACAATACTATTGATGAGAAAACATAGTATTTGTACCATTAGGCCTCATTTATAGTCAGTTCGACCAAGTTAAGTTGTTAAGCCTTCGGTGTTAAAAAGGTGAATTAACTTGGCTGAAAAAAGTTAGTTGTATTGTCTCCACGTTGGCCGATATATTCCGAATTAAGCTTAGAGAAAACGTTGATTAGGTCTGAAAAAGGTTATCAAAACTATATCCATCAATATTTATTTATGACCTGCCATTTAACTAGAAGTCCACAACATTGTTACCAAACTCTTTCCTTTTTCCTCATGTTTTTTTTTTCTTTTTTCGGATTTTATTTTAAAACTTTCTTAAGTAGTTAATCAGAATCCCTTGGACAAGCTAACAATGGCAATATACTGGAATTCACATATGATCCAGCTAATTAATGCTTGTAATGTTTCAAGACATAACTTGACTATAAGCATACGGGATCTTGAAATATAACATTTGATGAAATTCAAATTTGTCAAGTTTAGGATAATGATATTTATTACATGTAAATACGTACGTAGGTTGCCCAAGACTACACAAACTTACGTAGATGAGTATTGGTGACTTGAAGTAGCGGGTGTAGGTTAGAATTTAGAAACAACCCTTAGATTAATTAATACTATACGAAGAGACGTTGAGAGGTTAACGAAATGCGCAGCCCACACCAAGCAATCTCTCTAGCTACCCTATGAACCAATTAAATTCTAAGTTATAGAAATAAAGAAACAAAAGCAAAAAGATAGATTACTTAAAAGGAGGTGTTGTGTTGGTTAGGGAAGACGTTGGCATCAGTGGCCAGTAGAGAAGTCCGTCCAAACCCTCCCGACTCTCTAACGGATTTTATTTATTTTATTTTTCTTCATATTATATATATATATATATATATTATATGCTCTCTATAAATATTTGACTATATATATCTATATATACATATATGTAGTGCAGGTGCTCTTCAGCTTTCTTCTTGTTCCCACATACCCATCTACCCCAACCTTTCGCCAAGAAAAAAACTTAGGGTTTAAATTTCGATATTTATATGTACATAAAGTATATGAACGCATCAAAATATTTGCGTACGGTATTGATGATATAGGATCTGTGTTTGTGTGTTCTTTTTTTTGGGTAGTATTCTCTTGTTCTTGTATTGGTTTGGATCGGTAAACTTAGTTAAAAGAAAAGTAATCAGCTAGATCGGCGTAAAGAAGAAAAGGATCATGTGCAGTCGAGGCCATTGGAGACCAGCGGAAGACGAGAAGCTGAAGGATCTGGTCGAACAATACGGTCCTCATAACTGGAACGCCATAGCCCTCAAGCTCCCTGGTCGATCTGGTAATTTAACAATATATTCTAGGGTTGGTCGGTCCATATATATAAAAACTAGGGTTTGATATATATACATACATATAACATACTAATTGTGTTGTGCAGGTAAGAGTTGTAGATTGAGATGGTTCAATCAATTGGATCCGAGGATAAACCGAAACCCTTTCACGGAAGAAGAAGAAGAAAGACTTTTAGCGGCTCACCGGATCCATGGGAACAGATGGTCGATCATCGCAAGGCTTTTCCCCGGAAGAACGGACAACGCGGTCAAGAACCATTGGCACGTCATCATGGCTCGACGCACACGCCAAACCTCCAAGCCTCGACTTTTACCCTCGACGTCTTCGTCTTCTTCTTTAATGGCGAGTGAACAAATCATGATGAATTCTGGTGGTTATCGTAACAATAGCTCTGGTGATCGGAAGAGAATACTCGGAGACGTTATTAATTACCCTTACCAATTCTCTCATATCAATCATCTTCAGTTCCTTAAGGAGTTTTTCACTGGAAAGATTGCTTTAAGTGCCAAAGGTAATTAAAGTACTCAAAATGATGGAGAAGGATTCATTTCCGATCACTGTGTTTGCATTTTCATTTGAGTGTTGCACGAATTAATGATGAAAATATTATGGTATCCAAAGTTAAATGAAAATATGACGAAAACATATAGCTTATACAGTTATACTTATTCTTTTGATCTTCTTTTGCCAGATGCGATCGCAGCAAACCAGAGTAAACCTATGGAGTTCTACAATTTTCTACAAGTAAACACGGATTCAAACAAGAGCGAGATTATCGATCAAGATTCAGATCAAAGCAACCCCAATGACTCTGACAACAAAAACGAAAGTGGTGTTCCCTTCTTCGATTTTTTGTCTGTTGGAAGCTCTGCCTCCTAGGATTAACTTCTTCGCAGGAACACTGTACATTTTCTAGCTTGACTAGTCAGTCCGTATAAGTACGAGACTTTAGATCGTCAACATGTATGTTTGATGTGTAAAATTAGTGAGCATTTGTCTGAAAAAAATGCGAGAAAAGAGACCTAATATATGTTAATGTAGCCATCAGTATGTTGAAATATATTTGTTCATTTTCTCTTGTATAATTAGATCGATAACATGTAAGCATTTATAAACTGGTGACCAAAAACTACTCGTATAAATCTTGTATGGCGGCGTTGTTAATTAGTTTAGAAGAAAGAAACGGTTTTGTGATAAACTCAAGAGAATAAAAGATGTCGTGTAACAAAGGAATAGAGGCATTCACATCTGCGGAATAATCAAATATATCGCTTACGGTCAAGATCATGCACGAATGAAACTCTTACATCCATTATATATATGTATATATAGTATCTATTTCTTTGCAAGCATATATTGGTTTTACCTTTTAATGGTGAAGTATGATAACGGAAAGACGAAATGGATTTTGGAGTATCGATATGATTAAGGTGCGCGTAGTTATCAGCCACCAAGAAATATATTTCAAGGCAGCAAATATATAACACCCCTAGTCAAAAATACAAAGTAAAAATAATTGGTTGTAGTTGGAGATAAAAAGCACAGATTTTGACAGTTGAGGCAAGTTATAACCACACGGTCCGCACCTTATTAGTAGTTTGTTTTCTTCAATGTTCTAAAATACGGTTTAGACGGGCGTATATACGGTCTATATACGGTATACGGTGACCCAATGTACCGTTTCTTGTCTAAACGTTTAACATATATGGCTTGGTCGAATATGGTTGCTTATACGGCGTTTATACGGTCGACTATACGGTTATCGTATATAAGGTACGTTTTTTTAATACGTTTTTTTAAAAAACCTTCATTCAAACTGTAAACCTATAAATTGATAAAACCCTAAGCTTTCTTATCGTTTTTTTCTACTGCCGTGACACTTAGGTTGGTGGTTTCAAACTTCATTCTATATACAGAGAGTCTTCAGGTTTGATTTACTCTCCTTCTCTTGTTTTGATTTTGATTATATTATATCATATGATCTTTCTTTTTGGCTTTATCATCTATCATCGTCGTCTTGTTGATCAGAGACCTATAATTCTTCATTTCGTAAAACTATGTTTGAGTATTGGCTTTTGATATCGCAAAACTCTGTTTTGATATCAAAACTCCTCTATTTTGAAAACGTAAAACAAAGTTTTAATATCAAAACTCTGTTTTGATCTCGTGAAACAGTGTTACGAATATTTGTCTTTAGTAATTTTTTTGCAGAAATTATTCAAGTTCTAATGGATTCTGGTTTGAATGAGAAACCTAGTGGAGCATCAGATTCAACAGTTTTGAAGAAAAACTCGAAAGATGTTGCTTGGGAATATGGAATGTTGTCTGATTCGAAGAATCTTGACAAAGTGAAATGCAAATTGTGTGGGAAAGAATTTTCAGGAGGTGTTTACAGGATAAAAGAACACATTGCCAAAATTCCTGGAAACTTTTCTGCTTGTCCAAGATCATCAAAGGATGATCAAGAGAAGTGCAAGACTGCTATCGAGGAAGCAAAGAAGAAGAAGAAGAAGAAGAAGAAGGTAACTCTAGATGATGAGCTGCAACAGACAATTAATGTTCATGGCAGTGGAGATATGGATGATGTGATTGAACTTGAAGAAGTGGGTTCAAGAAAGATGCAAAGGACACTTGGTCCAATGGATAAGTTTGCAAAAAACATCAATCCAGAATCTAGACCTCTTCCAACTAGGCAACAAAATATCAATGATGCTCTTTGGAAAGAGAAGCTATACAAGGTTCAGCAATATATTTCTAGGTGGGTGTATGCTTCAGGGGTTCCTTTCAATACCATAGCAAACGATGAGTTTAAGCTCATGGCTGAAGCTATAGGAAAATTTGGTCCATGAGTCACACCACCAAGTCAACACCAACTTTGAGAGCCTTTACTTAAGGAAAAGGTTGATAGAGTTCATGGTTTGCTGAAACTACAAGAAGAAGAGTGGAAGAAGAATGGATGCACGGTTATGACAGATGCTTGGTCTGATCGAAAAAGGAGAAGTATCATGAATCTGTGTGTTAATTGCAAAGGAGGTACAATGTTTCGCTCATCTAAAGATAGTTCAGATGAGGCTCATACAGGTGTATATATTTTTGAGTATGTTCAAAGGCTGCATTGAGGAGATTGGTGAAGAGAATGTAGTTCAAGTGGTTATTGATAATGCTGCTAACAATGTGGCTGCGGCAAGAATGATGAAAGAGATCAAGCCGAGTATATTTTGGACATCATGTGCGACTCACTCCATCAATTTGATACTTGAACGCATATCGAAACTCACAAGGTTCAAAGGCACAATTCAGATGGCGAAAGACTTCACAATCTTCATATATGCTCATCATAAGACATTGGCGTTGATGAGAACATTCACAAATAGGACAGACATTGTGAGACCTGGTGTTACTAGATTTGCATCATCATTTCTTACTTTGCAAAGTCTCTTGGACAAGAGGGATCAACTAGCAGCCATGTTTTCTAGCGGTGAGTGGAGAAACTGCAAATGGTCGAAACATTCCAAAGGAATCAAGGCATTTAACACAGTGATGAGTGTTAAATTTTGGAATGGGGTGATAATGTGCTTGAAAGTTTTTGGACCATTGGTCAAACTGCTTCGACTTGTTGATGGAGATAAGAAGCCTACAATGGGATTTCTGCATGGAGAACTGATAGAAACAAAGAAACAGATCAGTGATGGATTAAAACATGTGGAAAAAAGGTTAAGCCAATATTGAGTATCATTGAAGAAAAGATTAAGGGTCGACTTGACAATCCTTTGCATCTGACAGGTTATTTGTTGAACTCATACTACTTCTATGAAGATTCAAGCCAAGCCTCCAGTGATGAGGTATCAAATGCAGTCTGTAAGTGTGTCTATGCATTTTTCCCCAATGATGTCAACACACAATGTCAAGTCATCAACTTTGAACTGGCTATTTACAAAAACAAAGAAGGGAACTTTGGAAAACCATGAGACATCCCAGGCTGCCAGAAAGAAGATTATGATCCAGGTACTCTTCTTTCACTTATTTTTCAAACAGAGCAAAAGCATGTTTTTTAAAAAGAGAGCAAGACCATGAAAAATAGAGCAGACCACGAAAATGTTTTTAAAAAACAGAGCAAGAGCAGGTTTTTTTCAAACAGATGACGAGCATGTAGTTCTACTCCATCACGACCATATCACTTATTTACTTAGCTCATTTACATTGGTTTATATTTTACAATTTTAGTTTATTGGTGGGAAACATATGGAAATGTTGTTCCTAGCAAAAATAGCTAAAAGAATTTTGGCTTTGACTACAAGTTCATCCGGATGTGAACGAAACTGGAGTACATTTGAAGGGGTTAGACGTTATTTTGCTCTAATTTTCAATTACCTTGATTGTTATGCATATAGTTCAATGGTTCACTTTATTTATATTGCTGCCTACTATCATATGTAGGTACATACAAAGAAACGAAACAGACTTGCTGTAAGTCGAATGAACAATCTTGTATATGTCCAATTTAATTTAAGATTGATGAACCAAAGGAAGAGACAAAAAGAGAATAATGTTGATATATTGGTTGCGAATCATGCTGCTAATGCTCAATCATGGTTGGTTGATGGGATTTCCAATGATGGAGAGGACTCACAATTCGATTTACAAGGTGATATAGGTGAAGTAGAACCATTTCGATCAACAATTGATGATGCAGATCAAATTAGAGAGTTAGATGATGAAGATGATTTTATATCCGACAATGAAAAAGAACTTAATATATATCATATCTATATATATTTTTGGTAAAATATATTTACCGTATATATCCCGTATATACAGCCGCATATACAGCTATACGCTAAACGGTGGTGCACCGCCCAGCTAGCGCCTAACGGATTTTAGAACATTGGTTTTCTTAACCACATTTTCTAATTTAAATTTGTATTCATTAAAATAAATTTACTACTAATGTCTATATATGTATCAAATTACATTTTCGTAGGAACTGTAGTAAATCTATGATATATTCTTGCACTTCCAATTTTTTTTTTTATTTTTTTTAATTTTAGTTCCGGAACTAGAGCAAAATGTAGAGGAAAAAATGGTTGTAGTTATGAAACGAGAGAGCCAATAAACATGTACATACAACCCAACAAATACAGATAGAAGATAATATATAAATGAAAGTTTCAATTTAGAAGGTTTGAGGCCAATAAGAGAATCTGAAAATAACCTAAATTATTAATTTTAAAGAACTCTATAGTGGAAAAAAGAAGAAGAAGATAATGTTAGCTCAAATCGTCAATTTTTTCTCCTACAAAAAAAAAAATAATAGTAATCATCAAAATTTTCACCATATTTTATTTCTCACTCAACGTAAGAAAATAACTTTTTTACGCATCTGACTTTTAAAGAGAAGAAGAAAAAATATAAGTTCAAGTTGCAATTTAGAAGCTATGGGGGCAAAAAGTGAAATTTAAAAGAAATTAAGGGTTAACTTGCAAAAGACATATATATATATTGTACAAGTGATAAATTTTGCTGATCTCGACGCTCGGATCATCATCGTCTTCCTCTTCCAAGTAATCAAAACAAAGCCGAGAGATTCACAATATTCTCTAGTTCGAAGAAACCGCCACAGATGATGGCGACTAAGGCGAATTCGTCTTCCAGCCTCCCCAAATCTGGAGCCATCTCTAAAGGCTACAATTTCGCTTCTACTTGGGAACAGGTAATTAATTCGCACAATCTGAGCTCGAGATCCCGCCATTGACGAGTCTAGTGTCCGGATCTGGAATCCTTTGTTCAGATACGATGGTTGGATCTGAAATGGTGCTCTGTTTGTTGAGAATATATATACTGAATTGTAATGTGGTTAAAATCCCGTTGCAGAGCGCTCCTTTGACAGAGCAGCAACAAGCAGCTATAGTTTCTCTATCCCACGCAGTCGCTGAGCGGCCATTTCCTGCCAACCTTGTGAGTCTGTAGTTTTCATGTTTGGATTTTTGTCGAGATTGTTATCCTTTCTTTCTTTTTTGTGGTTTGATGTCAGTGTTAGTTCTCATGGTTATAGGTACATGAGCATGTTCACCGCCCCGAGAATGGCTTGTCTGTCTCAGCAGAGGACGCAAACTTCGGAGATTCTGGTGCAATTGAAGCTGTTTTGGTTAATACAAATCAGGTAATTTCCCGTCCTGCAACTTTATTATATTCCAAGGATCTTATGCGGTACTATATGTGTCTGTGGGTATCTCTTTTCTTGTGTCTCTGTATGTGTAGTAATGGTTCTTCATTTCGACGTATGTTGTTTTGATTACAGTTCTACAAATGGTTTACTGATCTTGAATCAGCGATGAAGTCTGAGGTTAGTGATAGTCATGTTGTTTCCTTGGTTAAAATTATGGGAAACACTACTTGAAATATATCTAAATGATTTGTTACTTTCTGACGTAGACAGAGGAGAAGTATCGGCTCTATGTCAGTACTTTAACTGTGCGCATCCAGACGTGTGATGATATATTCCACCAGGCAGGTTTCCACTACGTTTTTCAGATTGCCGTGGTCTTACCTTGCCCATAATATATAAGGCATATGCTTTATTATTGACCTTAGGATTTCTCCTGTGCAGGTTGATGAAACACTTGACCTATTTAATGAACTGCAGCTTCAACATCAAGGAGTAACAACAAAGACTAAAACTCTTCATGATGCATGTGACCGACTGGTATTTATTTCTGTCTTTTACTTTGCAAGATGATTTTTTTTCTCCCTTAATAATCTCTTGCATGTTTTTCATTCCTACTTGCTGTGTATATCCCAATGACATACAAAACAAAAGATGCTTAATGCATCATGGCTGGCCAGGAGTTTCTGACTCGCTATTTAAATTGATTGTAGTAGTTTGCTTGCCTGAGCTAAGTTTCTTTTTCTTCCACATTTTCTAGTTGATGGAGAAGCAGAAATTGATGGAGTTTGCAGAAGCTCTAAGGAGTAAGCTCAACTATTTTGATGAATTGGAGAATGTAAGATCTAATTTCTAGCCTATCGACATTAATTTTTGAAACATGTCAAAGTATCAGTGTGTAGCTTCAGATATGCTCTTGTTTTGTTCATTAACGTAATCAATTTAATTATGACCTGCCTGTGGTACTTTAGTTTATAATATATATATGTTTCTTCTTGGACACTGGTTGCAAAATTAAGAGGAAATATCTCAATAGTGTTAAACTGCTCTAATATCTCATAATTCTTCTTCTTTTTATTTTTTTTTGTCCCGCAGATATCCTCTAATTTTTATTCACCAAATATGAACGTATCAAACTCAAACTTTCTCCCACTACTGAAACGGCTGGATGAGTGCATATCGTGAGTAAATGATGTTGCATTCAATATTATGCAATTTTATATTCACTACTTGGCAATTTTATGGAAGAATGCTCCACTTTAGTTCTTCCATCACCCTCACAGTGATTGTAATTTGTCTCTTTACCTTGAATTCTGTAGGTACATCGAAGATAATCCTCAATATGCGGAGTCGAGTGTTTATTTGCTCAAATTTCGTCAGCTCCAGGTACTACGAAGAGCCCTTCCTGTCTCTATTTGTCTTCCCTCGTTCTCTCTCACGGAGAGACACATGGTTTTACTGTTATTACGCATGCACAAACTCATACACTGTTTCCAGAATGAAATTGTACAAAACTAAAGAAAGTTAAAACTAAACTAAATGATAATGAGGAGATATTAGTATCTTGTAATTTGTTATAGAAAAGACTAACATTTATCTATTTTACAGTCACGGGCCTTGGGCATGATTCGAACTTACATCCTTGCAGTGCTTAAAATGGCTGCTTCTCAGGTAATTGTTCTTTGTAATATGCAATGTATTCTTGCACAGCTTACAATAAGCATGTATAGTTCTTGTAACTATATAATATGTATATGCATATATTGCATATATGATGTAATCTATGCATGCAAGAGTGAATTGTGAGATTATGCATAGTTTCCGCTAAAACATACATGCAAATTCCTTTGTCAGGTTCAGGCAGCATTTCGTGGGCCAGGAGGAAACANGTTTCTTCTTGGACACTGGTTGCAAAATTAAGAGGAAATATCTCAATAGTGTTAAACTGCTCTAATATCTCATAATTCTTCTTCTTTTTATTTTTTTTTGTCCCGCAGATATCCTCTAATTTTTATTCACCAAATATGAACGTATCAAACTCAAACTTTCTCCCACTACTGAAACGGCTGGATGAGTGCATATCGTGAGTAAATGATGTTGCATTCAATATTATGCAATTTTATATTCACTACTTGGCAATTTTATGGAAGAATGCTCCACTTTAGTTCTTCCATCACCCTCACAGTGATTGTAATTTGTCTCTTTACCTTGAATTCTGTAGGTACATCGAAGATAATCCTCAATATGCGGAGTCGAGTGTTTATTTGCTCAAATTTCGTCAGCTCCAGGTACTACGAAGAGCCCTTCCTGTCTCTATTTGTCTTCCCTCGTTCTCTCTCACGGAGAGACACATGGTTTTACTGTTATTACGCATGCACAAACTCATACACTGTTTCCAGAATGAAATTGTACAAAACTAAAGAAAGTTAAAACTAAACTAAATGATAATGAGGAGATATTAGTATCTTGTAATTTGTTATAGAAAAGACTAACATTTATCTATTTTACAGTCACGGGCCTTGGGCATGATTCGAACTTACATCCTTGCAGTGCTTAAAATGGCTGCTTCTCAGGTAATTGTTCTTTGTAATATGCAATGTATCCTTGCACAGCTTACAATAAGCATGTATAGTTCTTGTAACTATATAATATGTATATGCATATATGTGCATGTAATCTATGCATGCAGAGTGAATTGTGAGATTATGCATAGTTTCCGCTAAAACATACATGTAAATTCCTTTGTCAGGTTCAGGCAGCATTTCGTGGGCCAGGAGGAAACAAAACATCTGTCTCGGAGGGTGTCGAGGCATCTGTTATATATGTTCGTTTCAAGGCTGCTGCAAGTGAGGTGATACCTTTTGATTTTCTTCCCATCTTAGTGCAGAAATGTTAGGGTCACAATATTAGATATGAGAGAGAACAATCAAAATTAGCTTTTGTAGCATGTCAATTTTGCGAGTTCGGTATTGTGATGATGCCATGGCTATAGTTTCTTTCTTATGACATTGAACATTGAAAAATATTTGTCCAGCTTAAACCTGTACTGGAGGAAATCGAGAGTAGGTCAGCAAGAAAGGAATATGTTCAAATCCTTGCAGAATGCCACAGACTATACTGTGAACAACGGCTCTCGCTTGTGAGTTTATTTTCTGGAATACAATATGGTTTTAGTATCTGC
>NC_025691.1:22715843-22735776 GCF_000633955.1 Camelina sativa
CTGTTATTACGCATGCACAAACTCATACACTGTTTCCAGAATGAAATTGTACAAAACTAAAGAAAGTTAAAACTAAACTAAATGATAATGAGGAGATATTAGTATCTTGTAATTTGTTATAGAAAAGACTAACATTTATCTATTTTACAGTCACGGGCCTTGGGCATGATTCGAACTTACATCCTTGCAGTGCTTAAAATGGCTGCTTCTCAGGTAATTGTTCTTTGTAATATGCAATGTATCCTTGCACAGCTTACAATAAGCATGTATAGTTCTTGTAACTATATAATATGTATATGCATATATGTGCATGTAATCTATGCATGCAGAGTGAATTGTGAGATTATGCATAGTTTCCGCTAAAACATACATGTAAATTCCTTTGTCAGGTTCAGGCAGCATTTCGTGGGCCAGGAGGAAACAAAACATCTGTCTCGGAGGGTGTCGAGGCATCTGTTATATATGTTCGTTTCAAGGCTGCTGCAAGTGAGGTGATACCTTTTGATTTTCTTCCCATCTTAGTGCAGAAATGTTATGGTCACAATATTAGATATGAGAACAATCAAAATTAGCTTTTGTAGCATGTCAATTTTGCGAGTTCGGTATTGAGATGATGCCATGGCTATAGTTTCTTTCTTATGACATTGAACATTGAAATATATTTGTCCAGCNTTATGCTTGAATACTTGTTTCTACTTTTTTATTCTACTTCTCTTCCTCTTTACACCATTAGCGTTCATCAAATAATGCACAGCCGAGCGTTCACCCCATCAATATCGTTAATTGTGAATCAGGAACCTAATTTTGCTGTCATTGCATCGATGATATTAGCTTGATTTTTGTTTATACTAGTCTCTGTGTCTTTGTTTAGAGATGAGAATGATTTCATTTGTTATATGTATGTGATACTTCCAACTACACTGTAGTTGATGTAGTCGGTGGGTCTACTACACTATATGACTTCTTATAAGTCTAGGATTTAGGGAAAAACGAGTAAGCGTATGTCATCCAGATTGTTTTCGTTTGTTATATCTTGTGTGGTACTTTCAATTTATCATATTTGCTTGTTCCTGATCAGGTCTACATACTTATATGATATTTTACGTCCAAAACTGATACACGAAGCAAATATTGATCTTCTATGTGAGCTCATTCATATCCTTAAAGTTGAAGTCTTGGGGGAGCAGCCAGCTAGACAGAGTGAACCCCTGGCCGGACTGCGGCCTACATTACAAAGGATTTTAGCCGATGTTAATGAAAGATTGACTTTCCGTGCCAGAACATATATTCGAGATGAGGTACAGTATTTAAATTACCAGCAAATATTGGGATAGTTTTCATACAAATTCTTTACTTTGCAATGACTTTTAAGTATAGAAGTTTGCTAGTTTCGGCTATGTTATCCTGTTTAGTCTTAGAGGACTTTGCTTTGCTTGGTTTGAATCTCCTTTTTACTTCCGTAGATAGCAAATTATATTCCCTCTGATGAAGATCTGGATTATCCTGCAAAGCTGGAGGGATCTCCTAATACAACATCTGAAACTAATTCCGGGGTAGAACAAAATTCTCAAATTATTCCTATGGGGTTGGTAATCTTTATCTGTATACTTATAGTCTAAGTTGCAGGATGATGAAAACGCTGATGTATTTAAGACTTGGTATCCACCTTTGGAAAAGACTCTCTCTTGTCTATCTAAATTATATCGATGCTTGGAACCTGCAGTCTTCACTGGATTAGCACAGGCAAGACTATCAGTAACTTATTGCTTCTCATTTTGTCAAAGAAAATTCAACAATTCATGTTTAGGCAAAATTATCTAAAAACCATCTCTTCTGTTCCACAGGAAGCTGTAGAAGTTTGCTCTCTGTCAATTCAAGTAAGCAAGCTAGAAAACCAGATTTTCCCCGCCTTGATATTTGTTCCTTATTCAGTTGTCCTTGTTTTCAATGACATTGTCAATTTTAATTACACGAAGATGTGTCAATCTTTTATAGATATTAATGTGTCAATGTCCTGTAAAGAAATTTATAGTTGTTTTTGTTTAATTTTAATTACGAAGTTTTACAATAATTGAGATGTCCACAATATTTTGTCAAATATGCAACAGAAAGCCAGCAAGCTTATCATTAAGCGATCTACTACAATGGATGGCCAGCTTTTCCTTATCAAGCATCTTCTTATCTTGAGAGAACAGGTCAAAGCTAATCTATCCTTTGTTTACTTCTTTTGCTATTAAGTATTAAGTCACTGGCATTAATAATTATTGTTTGTTTCCAGATTGCGCCTTTTGACATAGAATTTTCAGTCACCCACAAAGAACTTGATTTCTCTCATCTACTGGTTAGTTCCTCGACATTCAAGTCTATTTTGTATGATAGATCTAAACCTTTCTTTCTCGCCTTTGGTGCACATTTCAGATCTTTCCCCTTCAGTTTATTTACTTGCTGATGACTTTGCTAACTTTCTCTGATTATTCATGTCAAAAATGTGGCTAGGAACACTTGAGAAGGATACTTAGAGGTCAAGCGTCACTTTTTGACTGGTCTAGGTCAACCTCCCTAGCAAGGACCCTGTCACCTCGAGTTTTGGAGAGTCAAATAGATGCCAAGNATTATCTAAAAACCATCTCTTCTGTTCCACAGGAAGCTGTAGAAGTTTGCTCTCTGTCAATTCAAGTAAGCAAGCTAGAAAAACAGATTTTCCCCGCCTTGATTTTTGTTCCTTATTCAGTTGTCCTTGTTTTCAATGACATTGTCAATTTTAATTACACGAAGATGTGTCAATCTTTTATAGATATTAATGTGTCAATGTCCTGTAAAGAAATTTATAGTTGTTTTTGTTTAATTTTAATTACGAAGTTTTACAATAATTGAGATGTCCACAATATTTTGTCAAATATGCAACAGAAAGCCAGCAAGCTTATCATTAAGCGATCTACTACAATGGATGGCCAGCTTTTCCTTATCAAGCATCTTCTTATCTTGAGAGAACAGGTCAAAGCTAATCTATCCTTTGTTTACTTCTTTTGCTATTAAGTATTAAGTCACTGGCATTAATAATTATTGTTTGTTTCCAGATTGCGCCTTTTGACATAGAATTTTCAGTCACCCACAAAGAACTTGATTTCTCTCATCTACTGGTTAGTTCCTCGACATTCAAGTCTATTTTGTATGATAGATCTAAACCTTTCTTTCTCGCCTTTGGTGCACATTTCAGATCTTTCCCCTTCAGTTTATTTACTTGCTGATGACTTTGCTAACTTTCTCTGATTATTCATGTCAAAAATGTGGCTAGGAACACTTGAGAAGGATACTTAGAGGTCAAGCGTCACTTTTTGACTGGTCTAGGTCAACCTCCCTAGCAAGGACCCTGTCACCTCGAGTTTTGGAGAGTCAAATAGATGCCAAGAAGGTTGGTGATTTTTCTCTTCCATCCACAATCAACTGCATATGTTCTTCATGTTTACATAAGTTTGCCACTCAGATGTGTTGATCTCATTTTATAGTTTAAACCTTGAGCGTCTTTCTGCGAGACTGATGACAATATTGGTGAAAGATAAGAAAATTTTAATTTCATAGTCTGGGTTATATATCTGCTAAGACAATAGGCTCAAGAGTTATGGCAAGTTTTTTTGTTAGTTTGTTGGTTGTATCTTGCTTACCTGGATGTCTCATTCTATGCCTGGGTCCTTGCATTACTTTATATGAATGGGAATGATGCGTAGAAATTTGTTTTCGCAGGAACTGGAAAAATGTCTTAAGACAACTTGTGAGGAGTTCATTATGTCAGTCACTAAGCTAGTTGTGGATCCTATGCTTTCATTTGTGACCAAGGTTTGTTTCTCCTTTCCTTTGTTCTGGGAATTTTTTTTTTTGCAAAATTTTGTTAAGACTCTAGACTTCCTCGAAAATGTTTAACTCAGCATCCTTTGCGCTATTTGATATTAAATACAATACACCGTTAATTAGAAGGTGATCTGTTTATCTAAAGAGTGTACTCTCCTAATGGAATTGCGTAATAGTTTTGCTATGTTTATACATGTATATGCAGGTCACAGCCATAAAAGTTGCTCTTTCCACCGGAACTCAGAATCAAAAGGTTGATTCTGTCATGGCTAGGCCGCTGAAGGAACAAGCTTTCGCTACACCGGATAAGGTGGCGGAACTTGTTCAAAAGGTATGAGATAGATAATTTACTCTTTTAGGTTTTTTTTTTGGTCTTTTTATTCGAGGTATATATCTCAGAAGTAGAGATGGCAGCTATTTCTTGATCCCTATTAATAAGCTCTGAAAACTCTGTTCATAGACAGTTCTAGCCTCTAAGTACTAACGAACATAGATGCCAATGGTAGCTTGAACGTGCAGTTGTGATCGAATCGATATGAAAAGAGAGAATCATCGTAGATAAATATATAACCCGCAATGCATTTATGATTTATGCATGTTTAAGCTTTTATTACCTTTTATAATCTAGAAAGCAAAACAAAATCTCTCAACGCAAAGGGAAAGGCTGATGATTTGTATCACATGACTTTAACCAGGTATATGCTGCAATACAGCAAGAGTTACTTCCGATTTTAGCAAAAATGAAACTCTATTTGCAAAACCCATCAACAAGGACCATACTTTTCAAGCCAATCAAGTAAGTCCATTTCTCGATAGTTTATCAACCATCTAAAACTATCTTTGGCTGATTTACATATCTGTGTTTTTCCTAATCCCTTGTGTCTGAACCCCATAATTTCTTGCTAGTTTGAATACGAAGAATGTTTCTGTTTTGTATTCAGGACAAATATAGTGGAAGCTCATACACAAGTGGAGTCCTTGCTGAAAGCTGAGTACTCATCAGAAGAACAAGGCAATATCAATATGATCTCCATTCAGGATTTGCAAACCCAACTCGATAATTTCCTTTAATGGTCATGGCTCAATCAATACCCATGTTTTTGATGTCTGTACTTCCTCGGGGTTTTATCTATATAGAGATTTAATTCTTTTGACGACTTTGTTTGCTACACTTTACAAGAGTTGGCTTTAGAAGATAATATATATTATTTTGTATAAAAGAACTCATACATCTTGGGCTCTACATTACGATCAATAAGTGTAGATCTTTTGCTTATATAAATTAGCTGTCAAGTTCTTGTTTGGTTGCTTGCTTGCTTCGTCATTCATTGATGGATGGTATAAATACAGACAAACAAAAACATGTACTACTTAATGTATTAGAAAAGTTAATATATGTCAATGTAATGTGATTTGGGATTATATATTAACATGGCATGATGATAATCTCAGGTGCCATATACGTAGAAGTGACAAATTTTGAGAAATGGAATGGTATTGTTTTTGAAGAAACAGAGGATCTGTACGAGTTACAAGCTATCGCAGAGTATATCTGAAAAACTTCAGACGAAGCGGGAAAGTGGCAAGTTGTCTTTGCCAGCACAACACCTTGAAGACAGTGTGGTGCATCGAGTGTAGAGATGCTGAGCATGGGCGAAAAAGGTGTCAACCTAAAAGGTGTCCGTTGGAAGCTACAAGCAAGTGGAGTGTTGAAGTCAACATAATGATGAGGTTTCTCCTATGACTCATTGGACAAAGAGAGGTTCTTGAAGGACATGGTGCATAGGAGGATCTGCTGGATAAAGAAGAGTATGGTGAAGATTGTTGTTGTCTATAAAAGAGAAGCAATTCACAACCTTGTTCGGTTACCACTATGACAGAGAGAAAAGTGTGTTTTTAGATCTAAGCAAGAAAAATAATATTGCTTGAGGGTTTCATTGGTGAGTGAATAAAGAGTGAACATAGATGTTGCTGTGCATGTAAGGTTGGGTAGATTAGGATTGTTTCAGTGGCAAACCAGCTGTTGTGGTGTTGCATAAAACTGATCAAACAAGCTTGTAAGATAGTTGTTTGAGAATTTCTTAATAAAGCTCAGTTTACTGATTTCTTGGTGTTCTTGTATTAGTATTCAAGGTTCTAGTTATTTCAGTTGGTATCAGAGTGGGAAACCGATTTGAGACTGTCGTCTCTACACAGGTTAGATCCTAAGTTATGGAACCAAATACTGATGGTACGGGTACAAGTAAGAACATCATGCTGGATACTAAGAGATATGGGTATTGGAAAGTTCGAATGACACAACTCATCAGAGGCCAAGGAGACGATGCATGGACAGCTGTGGAAGAAGGCTGGGAACCTCCGTTTGATACAACAGAAGATGGAGTTAAAATCCCAAAACCTAAGGCCAGATGGACGATTGACGAAAAGAATTTGTCAAAATTCAACGCAAGAGGCATTTTCTCTGGTGTGGATGAAGATGAGTTCAAACTCATTCAAGGATGCAAGTCTGCAAAACAAGCCTGGGATATTCTCCAACAATCTCATGAAGGAACATCAAGTGTTAAGAGAACAAGACTTGACATGTTAGCTACTCAGTTTGAGTGTCTGAAGATGGCTCCAGATGAAACAATAGTGAAGTTCAGCTCAAAGCTCAGTGCCATAGCAAATGAAGCTGAAGTCCTTGGAAAGACCTACAAGGATCGAAAACTGGTGAAGAAACTGTTGAGGTGTCTTCCAGCCAAATTTGCTGCTCACAAGGCTGTAATGAGGGTAGCTGGTAACACTGAGTCAATGACTTTTGGTGAACTGGTCGGCTTACTCAAATCTGAAGAAATGGAAGCTGATGAAGACAAAGCCAAACTGTCTAAAAGCATTGCGTTTCAGGCTGATCAAAAACCTGATCAGTTTCAAGAAATCAAGGATAGCATGTCCTTGTTGGCCAGAAACTTTGGTAAAGCTTTAAAAAAGGTTGAGAGAAACAACAACAGAGACACGCGACGTTGGAGTAATTCAGAAGGAGACAAACGAGGTGATAGATCATCAAAACCATATGCTGACTATTCTGGTAAGAGAAAGGAGATTCAATGCTATGAATGTGGAGGCTATGGTCATATCAAACCTGAATGTCCTGTAACCAAACGGAATGAGTTGAAATGTCTTGAGTGCAAAGGCATGGGACACACAAAGTTTGAATGTCCAAACAAAACCAAGTCAAAGGATAAATCCCTGTTGAGCTTCAGTGACTCCGAGTCTGATGAGGAAGGGGAAGAACTGCTCAACTTTGTTGCTTTTACAGTCAGTGGAGATAACGTTCAGATAGGTGATGATTCTGATTCAGAGAGTGATGAAGAAGTCAATCCTAAGGAGGAATACATAATTCTGTATGACAGTTGGGTACAGCTAAGCAAGGATAAGCTTAAGCTTATTCAAGAAAAGCTCACTCTGGAATCTAAACTTGAATTAGCCTATGAAGATGCAACGGAAAAGGTTAATCATACTCCACTCAAGTCTAATGATCAAACAACTGAAGGACTTCTTCAGAAACTGAGCAACCTTCAAGAAGAGTATTACAAAGAAAAGGGAAGAGCTACAGTGCTTGAAAAGGAGTTGAATGAGAAACACAAGCAGATCAGGATGCTGAACAGTGGAACTAAAGATTTAGACAAGATTCTGTCCATGGGAAGAATAGATGCCACACACAGAGGTCTAGGGTATCAAGGAAATACTGGAACCTCAAGTGATCTGACAGTTCAACCTGTGAACTTCGTAAGTGCCAATCACCTAGAAAAGGAAGTAGATATCTCTACTAACTTAAAGAAAGAAAGTTCGGTGACAAAGAGACCAGAGAAAAGGCAGAACTATCCTTTGAAGGACTATCACAGGAGGGTCATAAGAAAAAGTACTTATGGGTGTGATCACTGTGGAGGCAAACATCCAAGAGGACACTGTTACAGTTTCAGGAAGAAGGTCAATCTGTTGTGGAATCTCAATAAGTGTTACTTGGAACCAGCGAAGTTCTGCTCTGTGTGGATCTCGAAGAAAGACTTGTACAGTGATCTATTTACAAAATGATCAAATTTCAACCTAATGAAGATGTATGAAGAGGATGATGATATCTACACAAGATGTAAATGCAAGACACTCACTGTTGTTTCTGGAGAAGACACAACCGAGAATATCATCTTAAGCTGTAATCTAAGCCTGATAGAACTTGAAGAGGATGACGAAGAAGCCAATGTAGCATACACATCTACAGGTTCATCTGAAGTCAACTCTTGGTATTTTGATAGTGGATGCTAAAGACACATGACAGGAGATCAATCAGCATTAGACGAATTTACACCTATTCTAGGTGGAAAAGTCACTTTTGGTGATGGAGGAAAAGGTCAAATCAAAGGAAAAGGGATGATTGACAGATCCAACCAACCTCAACTGGCGAATGTGTATTTTGTTGATGGACTTCGTGCAAATCTAATCAGCATAAGCCAGTTATGTGATGATGGACTTAAAGTCACATTCACAAAAACGGAATGCGGTGCATATGATGAAAATGGAAATAAAGTTCTAGCTGGAGTTCGTTCAGGAAACAACTGTTATATGTGGAAAGAGTCAGAGATGTGTCTATCTGCTACAATCTCTAAACTTGATCTATGGCATCGACGACTTGGTCACATCAACACTCAGAGTTTAGTCAAGATAGTGAAGGCTAACGTTGTCAGAGGTATAGCAAAGCTCGATGGAAAATCTGATGCAGTCTGCGATGCTTGCAGTAAAGGAAAACAAATCAAGGTTCAACACAAGAAAGTAGCTGATATTGGTTCAAAAAGGATTCTGGAGTTGATACACATGGATCTTATGGGGCCAGTACAAACTGAGAGTTTGAATGGAAAAAGGTACACCTTTGTACTTGTTGCTGATTTTTCTAGATTCACTTGGGTCAGATTTTTAAGAGAAAAATCAGAAGCTGTTGAGAGCTTCAAGATAATGGCTCTACAACTTCAGACTGAAAAGGGACCTATAGTTCAAATCAGAAGCGACCACGGTGGTGAGTTCCAGAATGAAGAATTTGAGCAATTATGCAACTCTCAAGGGGTACGACATCAATACTCTGCACCAAGGACACCACAACAAAATGGGATTGTTGAAAGAAAGAACATAACTCTCCAAGAAATGGCAAGAGCCATGATTCACGGTAACAATGTGTCACCAAGGTATTGGGCTGAAGCGATAAACACTGCTTGTTACATCATCAATCGTGTCTATGTGAAACCAAACACCACTCCGTACGAAATCTGGAAAGGAAAAACTCCAAATCTGTGCTACTTCCACACGTTTGGGTGCATCTGTTACATTTTGAATGATAAAGATCACCTCGGTAAGTTTGATTCAAGGAGTGATGAAGGCATCTTTCTGGGATATGCTACAAACAGTATGGCCTACAGGGTATACAACAAACGTCTCAAGAGAGTTGAAGAATCTGTTAATGTTGTGTTTGATGATAGATCGCCTACTCAAGAATTCCCTGTAGCTCAGGATGATGAAGATCTGCCAACTCTTGATCTAGAGAAAGTCGAAAAGGATCAAGAAGAAGAAACAAGGGTCACTCAAGGATCAATTGTGGATACGAGGTTAACACCTTTGCAAGTTCCTAAGAATCACTCAGAATCAGATGTGATTGGGAACCTAGGAGGTCAAAGACAAACAAGAGGAGTTCATATCAACTTCAGAGAAATGCTATAACACTCTTGTTTTGTATCAACTCTGGAACCATCTGACATCTATGTAGCCTTAGAAGATGAGTTCTGGTTTGCAGCTTGTCACAAAGAGATCAACCAGTTTGTTCGACATGGTGTGTGGGATCTGGTTCCAAGACCTCCGCAAGTAAATGTTGTTGGTACGAAGTGAATTTTCAAGAACAAGATTGATGAGGATGGAAATGTTACACGAAATCGAGCGCGACTCGTTGCTCAAGGATATTCGCAAGTTGAAGGTGTTGATTTTGACGAAACCTTTGCCCATGTAGCATGTCTTGAGTCCATTCGTCTACTCCTTGGGATGGCATGTCTTCTAAACATCAAGATGTTTTAAATGGATGTAAAAAGTGCTTTTCTAAATGGGATCATCCAAGAAGAAGTCTATGTTACTCAGCCAAAGGGTTTTGAAGACCCAAAATTTCCTGATCATATGTATAAACTCAAGAAGGCTATGTATGGATTGAAGCAAGCACCAAGAGCTTGGTATGAACGTCTCACTCCGTTTCTCCTTGAGAATGGGTTTAAGAGAGGCAGTGTAGACAAGACTCTGTTCATCTACGAAGAAGGTTCAAACATCCTCATTGTTCAGATCTATGTGGATGATATTGTGTTTGAAAGCACTAATCCAAAACTTGTGAAGAGCTTTGTCAAAGAAATGACTAAAGAATTTGAGATGAGCATGGTTGGCGAGATAAACTATTTTCTGGGATTACAAATCAAACAGAGTGATAGTGGAATTCACATATCTCAATCAACATATGCAAAGAGCTTAATTCATAGATGTGGAATGCAAACGAGCAAGTCAGCCAACACCCCCATGAGCTCAACAACAAAGCTTTCGAAGGACTCAACTGGCCAAAAGGTTGATGAAAAGCTCTACAGAGCTATGATTGGCAGTCTTCTCTATCTAATCGCTACTCGGCCAGATCTGTGCTTCAGTGTTGGTGTATGTGCTCGGTATCAAGCTGATCCAAGGATGTCTCATCTGAATGCTGTCAAAAGGATCATCAAATATGTCAAGGGAACAACTGATTGAGGTTTGTTTTACTCTAAGCAAACTAACTCGAATCTTGCAGGTTTTTGTGATTCTGATTGGGCAGGAAATCTTGATGATCGACAAAGCACATCTGGAGGTTGTTTCTTTCTTGGAAATAATCTCATCGCTTGGCACGGCAAGAAGCAAAGTTGTGTGACTATGTCTACTGCAGAGGCTGAATACATTGACATGGGGAGTTGTTGTACTCAGCTCATGTGGATGAAACAAATGCTGTTTGATTATGGTATTGTATCATCAACCCTCTTAGTTTACTGTGGCAATGAAAGTGCTATCAATATCTCAAAGAACCCTATTCAACACTCTCGCACCAACCACATAGACATTAGGCATCACTTTATCCGTGAAATTGTTGAAAACAAGGTAGTTGAGATCTCTCATGTGTCCTCAGATAAACAACTTGCTAGTATTTTTACCAAACCCTTGGATTTAAACACGTTCGCACATCTTCAAACTTCAATTGGGTTGTGTGATCACTAATGTGTCTATATGTTTGAGACTCATGTTGTAGGTTACAGGTTTGCACAGCTCTTTGTTCCACTTTTTATCTATGTATAATTAAAACCTCTGTTTTGGCAAGTCTTTTCAGAAAAACAACTGCTCATCATGCTCTCCCTAGAACGTTTCCAAAAAGGATGGATGAAGCAAAAAAAAAAAAAAAAACTCAAAAGTGTATGAGTCGGCAGGAAAGGGGTTGATGTTCTTCTCTCTTCTTCTTTGAATTTCAAAAAAAAAAAACAAAAAAAAAACAAAGGTACAACTCTGTGTATATGAGTATCTATGTCTTTTCTTCATTACATCAATCCATCAACACCCCCTCGCCATGAATTTGGCTTCACATCATGAGGATCTGTTCTGGTTGAGTATGTCTTACATCTCTTTGAGCTAAGCAGCTGCTATTTTTCATCTACTAAACTCACAGCAGCTGTGCAACCCTTTACTTGGGAATCTGTCTGTTTGACCTCAGACATAGGCCTCAGGTGTGGTATCCTCATCCTTTTGATTGTTTGTTGTATGTGTTATTCTGCCAGACACTTATCCTATCTATATGTATGTATGTATATATTAAACAACAACAAAAAAAAAAAAGAAAAAAAAACCTTCTGCTTTGTCTGAGGATGCCTTTGATGAAATTTCACATTTCTTGTTATCACAGTTTTCGTGTTCAACATTAATGTCAAAGAATGTGTTTTTATCTCATTATGCTGTGTGTGTAAGCATTGTTGCATTTGTGTGGGTTTTGGTTTTGCGTTTGGGCCCAGTTTGTCGAATTGTCCTGAAACTCTTTTCAGGCCCATGAACGTATCTCAATTATTTGTTAAGTGTCGCAGGTGGCTATTTAAATGGGAGACTGTACTAAACCTAATTTACTTCTCCTTGTGCCGCTTTTGCTTTGTCTTTTTGTCGTCCACCTAAACCTATTTTTACTACTAGATCTTGTCTTTTCTTTGCTCATGGACCACGACAATCCTCCTTCCTTGGATCTTGGTGTTGACGATTTCACTCTTGCTGCTGCCAAGCCTTCTGCTGCTCTTGTTCCTCTCTCAGCAGAATCGGTTATTCCCAAAACTGAACCTTGAGTCTCTCGTTCTAAGAAGACCAAGCGTCAACCTCCTGCTCTTCCTCCATCCAAACGCTTGTGCTCACGCGCCTCCGGTTCTAAGGGAAAGACTAAACCTCCGTCAGCTCCCACTCGTCGTTTGCCTCGCTGTGGTTCCACTCGCTCATCTCTTCGTGATGATCTTGAAGATGTCACTGATGTTTCGACTCACCCCAAATCTGACCCTGCTACGGAGGATGTTACTGAAGTTCCCCCACCGACGTTTCTCTCTCGCTATGTTGCCAACCGTCGCCTCACTGCCACTCGTGATCGCAACTACCCTAAACTGAAACTCCCATCCTCCGACCCCTACTCATCTCAGTTCATCTCTGAAGTCTCCATGTGTTGCTTTCAAACATTCTCGGATCGCTCATTTAATGAGATGGGGTTTCTTGCTCCGGATGCTCCTCACGGTGGTGACGCGTACAAAATCTTGTCTGATTTTGGTCTCCTGCCCACGGTCACTGAAGTTGACTCGTTCATTGGTAATATTGTGAAGGAGTTCTATGTGAATCTTGTTGAAGCTGAAAGAGAAGGGATTGACACCCTCAAAGTCTTTGTTCGTGGATCCATGTACGAATTCTCTCCGTCTATCATCAATACCATGTATCAGCTTCCCAATGAGCCCTACCCTCTGAATGCGACTCAGATCCAAGTTCCTGACAGCCTTGATGACATTGTCACTCTCCTCTTTGATGGTCGGATTCGTGCTTGGGATCTTCGCAGCAAAAAGGAGATGGGAGATACAATGGCCATGCTTCAGAAGATTTGCTGCCAGAACTGGATGCCAACCATGAACCCAAGCTCTATACCCGCTGAACGGTCTACACTTCTGTTCATGATTCTCAAAGGTCATCAGTTTAACCTTGGGAAGTTGATCTTTGCTGAAATTTGTGCCTGCAGCTCTATCGTTGCGAATGCCTCTTCCAATGTTCGTCTCATCCTTCCCAATCTCATCGATCAGCTTCTGCGTTTCCAACGCATTGTTCCTGCTCTCCCTGGTGATGTTACCTCTGCTGCACCTGCTTAGTTCAAGATTGAACCGAAGGAGCTTCTGTCCTCTCAGGCTCCACTCACACTTCTATCGGACATTCGTCACTTGCATGACTTCACCAAACTCATGATGGAGCATCTTGCAGGTAAGTCTCTCCCCTCATCTACTCTCTCTGCTGATTTATCCTTTGTTTTTATATAAGTCTGTGCACTCAAGCAGGGGGAGATTACCTTGATATCGCCTATTCTGAGGGTGAGGGTGATCTAGAAGATGAGGAAGACGGTGATGAAACCGAGAGTGGCTGAAGAAGTTAGTGTATGCTCGTATGTAGGGGAGTAACATAAGTAGGAGTTTGACTTAGTGGTTGTTTTTAGTCTGAAACTCTCTAATGGTTCTGTAGTGCATCTATGTTTGCAGAACTCTTCTCTTCTTTTTCTCTATTTGGCTATGTATTGATCCTTTGAACCTTTTGCTGATCGGAAGTATTTCAGTTATCTTTATGCCACTTGGGTTAGTTTTTCCTTTTGCCTTTTGGTCTGCATCACTAACATGTTACAAGAAGCTTGAGGCACACACTCAGATAAAAAGGGGGAGATTGAAGAAACAGAGGATCTGTACGAGTTACAAGCTATCGCAGAGTGTACCTGAAGGACTTTAGACGAAGCGGGAAAGTGGCAAGTTGTCTTTGCCAGCACAACACCTTGAAGACAGTGCGGTGGATCGAGTGTGGAGATGCTGAGCATGGGCGAAAAAGGTGTCAGCCTAAAAGGTGTCCGTTGGAAGCTACAAGCAAGTGGAGTGTTGAAGTCAACATAATGATGAGGTTTCTCCTATGACTCATTGTACAAAGAGAGGTTCTTGAAGGACATGGTGCATAGGAGGATCTGCTGGATAAAGAAGAGTATGGTGAAGATTGTTGTTGTCTATAAAAGAGAAGCAATTCACAACCTTGTTCGGTTACCACTTTGACAGAGAGAAAAGTGTGTGTTTAGATCTAAGCAAGAAAAATAATATTGCTTGAGGGTTTCATTGGTGAGTGAATAAAGAGTGAGCATAGTTGTTGCTGTGCATGTAAGGTTGGGTAGATTAGGATTGTTTCAGTGGCAAATCAGCTGTTGTGGTGTTGCATAAAACTGATCAAACAAGCTTGTAAGATAGTTGTTTGAGAATTTCTTAATAAAGCTCAGTTTACTGATTTCTTGGTGTTCTTGTATTAGTATTCAAGGTTCTAGTTATTTCAGTTTTCTCATCGAATAGTCCACACTCTCAAACATGGCTAAAAGAGATTTGGACCCGACTTTAGGAGACCACTTTTTATATATATTTTTGAACTGATTTATAGTTTTTCAATGTATATCAATTTTAATTAATATGATTTAAACCGCTAATCATGATAAATTTGATCTTAGTAGAAATGATTTATTGATTATTAGTTCTGATTCGGTTTAAAGAGTAAAATGTTTTGTGAGTGAAGAAAACATTGAACAAAGATATAATAATATTTGTAAAAAAATACTAAAAAAGGTTCCGTTTTGGCTTGTTTATATATATATAGTCCGTTCTGGCGTTGAGCAATTATTTTCAAATCTAATTTATAATATTTGACTGGCCATTTTTTTTAACTGCTAGCTATCTTTTTTTTTTTCACTGGAAAGATATTTTTATTAAAGATACACGGCATACAAACCGAGCCTAAACAAAAGGTCCACAACATGAGTATTACAGGATAAGGACAAGCCAGTATGAGCCCAACAAGAGGTCACCAACATTACATCGAAAGCCGAGGGAGTTTTTAGCTTTTGGACTCTATCTTATACACGTGTCAACTTGAGAATACAACCGCAACACGAGTTGATGAGTCATCGGAAGAGAAACCGAGATCAACTTTCATCGCCGACGAGCACCAAATCCGGTGAGGGAAAACATCGCCGAAAGTACGTGCGAAGAATCCTTGTTTACCACCGAAATAGATCTGAAAGGAGCTCAAATAAAAAAGGCGACATAAAGGTATCGTAATAAGCTTCGGAGAATTCTTCAATCCTTTAACCGGAGACATAAACGCTTGATCCATTTTCTGCAAATCAAGGTTTCTAAAGACACAAGCTGGAGATTAATCTTAAGCCAAACACGCCTAAAAACTAATTACCAACTTAAATCTATAGAATTTATTGAAAACTATTAAATTCGGGCTTTACTGTGGGCTTCCAACTCAAAACCAATTGGCAATGAGTGGAGAGGCCCTAACCCTTTATATATTAGTTAATCCTTTCACATCTTTCCGATGTGGGATATATTACACTAACACCCCCCTCACGCTCAGGCATGACCATCTGAAGCGTGGGCATATGTGGGAACAACATCCACAGTGTGGCCCAAGAGACAACCTGCTCTGATACCATATTAAATTCGGGCTTTACTGTGGGGTTCCAACTCAAAACCAATTGGCAATGAGTGGAGAGGCCCTAACCCTTTATATATTAGTTAATCCTTTTACATCTTTCCGATGTGGGATATTTTACACTAACAAAAACACAAAAGACTGAAACTAATAGGTATAAAACCGATCGAAAACGAACAAAGATAAGAACCGGCCAAACCTCTTATGGAAACTAGATTTGCCGGACAGAAACCGCCTATCCCCACTAGTAAAGCTGGACGATACCGGACAGAAACCTGAAACACTCGGGATGGCTAGATGAAATCACGAGAAGAACACGGCAACGGAAAAACCATGTTTACGGCGATACCGAACTTCATCCGGATACAAAAACCGACAAAACATGTCGGACGATGAGGATAGAACTATGATAGAACTGCTAGATGGAATCACGAGAACACGGTAACGGATAAGCCATGTTTACGGCGATACCGGAGTTCATCAAAGATAAGAACCTCTCTCTTAAAAATATTAGAGAGAGAAGGGAGAGTTTTTTTTTTTAACTGCTAGCTGTCTATCTAATTAAATATGTTGTTTTAGAATAAAAACAAAGATAGAAAAGCTAAAACCACGTCAAGACTCTCTTATTCTAAAAGAGGTTTCGTTTCTTTTAGTTTATAGAGCTTAAGCTTGGGAAAACACTTTCCTCTTAGTTTTTACAACCTGATTATACTATTTGGGTACCCTAATTCTCAGTTACCTTTCTCAAATCTAGTGTTTTTCTAATCTTACTCAGTGAATAGTAGATCGAGATTTGCTTGGTCGGTTTTTGAGAATTTTGTTCGGATCTTTCAGTTTTAGTTGGGGTTCTTATTGCTTGGGTTCTGGTCTTGAAGTTTTCTGGTTCGCTAAGTGATAAAAATGTCGGCGGCGATGGATAAAGCGTTGATGGCAATGTCTCTGGAAGAAGAAGATGTTCCGTTTGTGCTCCCTGATCTCCCGGAATTCAGTTCGTGTGAAAGAAATGAGCTGAGTATTGTTGGAAGAATTTTGAATCCAGATTGCCAGTCAGTGGCAGGAGCGATTCACGAAATGCCAAGGAAATGGCAAAAGTATGATAAGGTTAGAGGTATAGCGTTATCAAAGGAGAAATTTCAATTCATTTTCTCTAGTAAACACGACTTAGAGGATGTTTTGCAAAAAGGGTTTCATACGCACAATGAATGGGGAATAGTTGTGGAGAGATGGTCTGAATTTCCTCCACCAAACTCGCTTCAGTTTGTAACCGTATGGGTGCAAATCCGTAATATTCCAATCAATCACTACACAGCTCCTGCAATAACTTCGATAGGTGAAATCCTTGGGCAAGTGATTCAAGTAGCTTTCGATCCTGATATCACTCAAGCGAACCCTTATGTCAGAGTTCAGATAAGGCTAGATGTTTCGAAACCATTAAGGAAATCCAAGGTTATAGGTCTCCCGCATAGTAAGTCTGCAGAGATCAGATTTCATTACGAAAGAGTTCAAAGAAGATGCCATAATTGTCAATGTTTGTCTCACGATGCGACTGTGTGCCCAATCATTCTAAAGAGTTTAGAAGACACAGCTTTGGCAAAAAAGAGAGGTGAAACGATATCAAAACCAAAGCCAGCCCCGCTTTTAAAAAGCTTTGATCCACTTTTTGGAGTATTGGGTGAACATCAAGTAGGGATCAATCCGCTTTCTGGGCGTCCTCGTATTGCTCCTGAAGTGTTGGAAGGTATGCGTCAGTATCTGACTACAGCAAATGGGGAGGATCTGTTAGTCAAGGTAGAAAGAGTAAAGAAGTCAGTTGCAGAGGCTGAAAAATCTCCTTTCACCCAAAAATCTGTCCTCAGTCTTGAACCAGTGCCTATAATTTCTCATGAGGTGGATATAGGCAAAGGACGAGTCTTTGGCTACGTCTCAGAAGGTAATTCTGAAAAAACAATATCAGATTGTCAAGTTGGCCAAGTTAGACTGGATGGAGGGCCTAACCCGTTCGCTGCTTATGAAAGGGTGGATGACAGCTCTTTTGAAAGTCATCGTGGGGAAATGTCTGGTTCCTCATTTGATCCTGGTTTTCTTGAGGCTAGATCTTCGGTGTATAGGATAGGTTTCTCTGAAACTAATCTTTCCGGTTCTAGTCTTAAAAAGAAAAAACCTAGGAAAAGGAATCAAAAGAAGGCTAGGATGATGAAAGGCAAAAATAAGGAGATTAATGCAGAAGAGGTTATAAAAAATCCAGGAAACCCTGTAGGGACAATGGGAAAAAGAAAAGCAGTAAGTGAGTTGGAAGGTGTTGCCAAGGCTGGAAGAGCAAAATCACCACTGATGGTCCCAAAGGAGGGACTGTCCAACATCTGATGAGCATTCTGAGTTGGAATTGCCAGGGATTGGGGCGGCCTCAAGATCTGACAATTCCTCGTCTCATGGAATTGCGTAAAAAACACTTCCCTGAGATTATGTTCTTGATGGAAACAATTAATTGTAAAGATGTGATTGTAGATATTCAAGTTTGGCTAGGATATGAAAATGTTTATACCGTTGATCCAGTGGGTAGTTGTGGTGGTCTTGCTTTATTCTGGAAGAAAAGTGTAGATATGGTGATCTTGTATGAAGATAAGAATGTGTTGGATATGTCTGTACAGTTCAGATCCAACAGTTTTTTCGTCTCCTGTATTTATGGAAATCCCAATGTCCAGTTCAGACAAAATGTGTGGGAACACATTACTCGATTAGGCCTCACTTGAAATGAAAGTTGGTGCATGGTGGGGGATTTCAATGAAATACTCAATAATAAAGAGAAGATTGGTGGTCCTAGAAGAGCTGAATCTTCCTTTGTTCCTTTCTCGTGCATGCTTAAAGATTGTGGTATGAGTGAATTACCTAGTACTGGTAATGCTTTCACTTGGGAAGGTAGAAGATGGTCTCATTGGATTCAATGCAAATTGGATAGGTGCTTTGCGAATAAGAATTGGCTTTCAATGTTTCCTGCAGCGAACCAAGCATTCCTACCTAAGAGGGGTTCTGATCATCGTCCGGTCTTGGTAAATTTAATCTCTTCTCAAGAATCTTACAAAGGATCTTTCAGATTTGATAAGAGATTCCTTCATAAGCCATTGGTCAAAGAGGCAATAGTCAATGCTTGGAACTGTATGGATAACAGCTTTGATGCTTCAGTCTCCCTACGCATCAGGAATTGTAGGAAAGCTCTTAGTAAGTGGAAAAAAGGAAATGAGTTCAATGCAAAAGAAAAAATCACTAAGCTCCAGGACGAATTGGAAGTGGTTCAATCGTCTATGTCTCCGTCAGCAGTAAGAATGAGATTGTTGAAAGGAAAATTGGTTGAGGCTTATAGAGAAGAAGAAAGTCACTGGCAACAAAAAAGTAGAGCTAAATGGATGGTTGAGGGTGACAAAAATTCCAAATTCTTTCATGCCTCAGTAAAGAATGCAAGGAATAAGAATGGGTTAGAAAAGTTGGTTGATGTAAAAGGGATTATCCACAGAGCAGAGGCTTCTAAAGGTGAAATTGCGGCTGCCTATTTTTCAAAGCTTTTCTCTACGTCTTCCCCGTTCAATCCTCAAAGTATGCTTGATGGTCTTCTTCCCAGAGTTACTGATGGGATGAATCAGACTTTACTAGCTTCGGTTTCAAAGGAGGAAGTTAAGCTTGCAGTATTCTCTATCAAACCTGCCAGTTCTCCAAGGGCTGATGGAATGTCTGCTCTTTTTTTTCAACAATACTGGGAAGTGGTTGGTGAACAGGTTACCAAAGAGGTTCTTAATTTTTTCCAGAATGGTGTGTTCCCAGTTGAATGGAATTTCACTCAACTTTGTCTGCTGCCAAAGAAACTCAATTCTCCTCATATGAGTGATCTTCGGCCTATCAGTCTTTGCTCTGTTCTTTATAAGGTTGTGGCAAAGATACTGATGAACAGACTCCAACCGATGCTACCGGAGATTATATCGCCAAATCAATCAGCCTTTATCCCAGAAAGGTTGATCTCGGACAACATTTTAATAGCTCATGAAGTTGTTCATGGACTTCGCACTCACAAAGATATTTCTAAAAGTTTTATGGCGGTGAAGACTGATATGTCCAAGGCATACGACAGAATGGAATGGAGTTTTCTCGAAGGGGTACTCATTGCTTTAGGCTTCAAAAGAAAATGGGTGGACATGATTATGTTCTGTATTTCCACAGTTTCTTATACGGTTTTGATCAATGGTCAACCATTTGGTTTAATCAAACCGCAAAGAGGATTAAGACAGGGTGACCCTCTCTC
>NC_025691.1:22738902-22740267 GCF_000633955.1 Camelina sativa
TTAAAGCAGTGAATGTCCGAAATCATTACATCCATTGGAACCTCTTCTCACCTCTTCTTTGTTCTTCTTCTTCTTCATTGATCTGTAAGCGCATTTTTCCTCCTTGGCCCATACCTCAAGTTTCTTCTCTCATTGGATCCACTCTTACTCCTCCTTTGTCTTCTTAAATTTGGGTTTTTTTTTTGTTCTCCTGATCTCCAGCTGTATTGAAGACTCTTGGATTGAAGCATGATTTCTAAGGAGGTTTTTTAAAAGGTTTATTGAAGTTCGCATCTGCCCCGTATGAGCAAAAGTGAGTCTTTTTTCCTGTAAAAATCTTCTCTTGGCTTGTTTTCTAAAATGTGATTTTATTAGTTTTTGGGAGAAAGATTTGCGTAACAGAGAAAAAGTTTTGATCTTTTCTATTTGGTTACAGGATAGGTTGGAATTTTTCTTCTCAGTGCTTCTCCTATGACGGACCAAGGCTCTGTTGATGAGATTTTAGAGTTCCTTAGGCAGAAACGTTTCTCTAAGGCAGAGGAAGCTTTGCGTAATGAGCTGAATAACCGCTCTGATATTAATGGCTTTCTTCAGAAACTTAAGCTGGAGGATAAAGATTCTAATGAAAAGGATGAACTTAGGAGGTCAGGTTCTCGTGATAGTGAAGAAGTCTCCAAGGAGCTGATTGTGAAAGAGGTAGACTGTGGGACTAGCACCAATGGTTCTGTTATCAAGTGGGAAAACGGTGCTGCTGCTGAGAAACGGAGCAAGAAGGAGACGGCTGTATCTACTGAGATGAGCTTTACATTCTCCGGTGATGCTGCTGTTCCTGATGCGCAATCCTATAAGTTTACTTCAGGAAATGCTACCTCGGAGCCTTATCGAAACATTGATGATAATAGTAGTAGCAGCTTCGTCGATTCATATGCGTTCGAACAATTTAGGCATGGGCGTTTGGCTGATATCGATAAGAAGATAGTGGAAACTGGTGAAGATATTGTTTTCTTTGGCAATAAGAGTAATTCTTGGTCTGGAAATACTAGTCAAGCGAACTCCGGGTCCGATATAAAGGAAACATATGAGACAGATCGGCTAGTTAAAATTTTTGGAAAGCATGACGGTTATAAGGGAAGCATTCTTTTAAGAACTGAAGATATTGTAGATACCTCAGGGAACTGGAAAGAGTCTTCTGATAATAATCTTTTTCAATCTTCGAGAGGGGATGCGTCAACCAGTTACAATCTGGTAAGCAACCCGGACAAAAGAGAGGGAAAGAAAAAGGCAGACATTAGTGATGTGAGGGAGGCAATCAAGGAGCAGGAGAGCGAGGTGGCAAGAGCTTTATTTTTTGGTAAATCTCAATCCACTTTTGATGACAAAAACATG
>NC_025691.1:22741160-22743229 GCF_000633955.1 Camelina sativa
ATTTTTTTTCTGGTTGAAAGAAAGTAACCAGGATACGCTTTTCGCTTTATTTCCTCTTTAGGAGAGCATGTTATCTGAGTCTCTGGTTGTTGCGTTCAACCCAGAGACATCATGCTAAATAAAGCTGTGAATAGCATATTTTGATTGAACTACTTTTATTGCTTCTGTTTTGTATTGGTGAGGGAATGATGAAAATATACTTGAAATTTATTTGTGTCACTGTAATGTCTCTGGATATCTATTTTCTTTTGAAAAGTTACAACCAAGATTTAACTAGTCAAAAAAATTCGACATCGTCATAGTATCATATATAGCTGACTGCTGCTTTCTTATTACTTGTTTACTATTTCAGAACTGGTTTCGAGGAGGAAAAGAACTTTCACGTGGTTTTAAATTCGGTCATTGCTGGGCGGTACCATGTCACCGAGTACCTTGGATCAGCAGCCTTCAGTAAAGCCATACAAGCGCATGACTTGCAGACAGGAATGGACGTCTGTATAAAGATTATAAAGAACAACAAAGACTTCTTTGACCAGAGTCTTGACGAGATAAAACTTTTGAAGTATGTCAACAAGCATGATCCTGCTGACAAATACCATCTTCTACGGTTGTATGATTACTTTTACTACCGGGTAAGTGATCACATCCCTTTTGCAAAATTGTATTCTGCTATAGTATATGAAAAGGGACCAATTTTGTAACTTTAGGGAAGGTCGAAACCAATTGTAAAAAGCTGTGGCATTACTTCTAAAAATTTTCACATATGCCAATTTACCGAAATAAATGGGATCATGAAATACCAAGTAGGTTTGTTGAAAGGAGAAAGTAGTCGTCTCCTAAAACAAAAGTAGCGTACCAAAGTTTGTATATGAAATGTACTAGGTTCTGGAGAAAGCGGTTAAAATCCTGGTTGACACTTTCCATCTTTGTGAGGTTCTTCGATATGATACTTGGAAATTTTATGCTATCAATGGTTAGAGTTTTCACCGATTAAATAACTTACATATCCATTTCATGTTCATGGTTCATTTCATGGAGTCATTGGAGCTTACCCTAGATTTGTTCAGCATATCCTTTATAATTATGCGTATAGTTCATGTGATTCATTTTTAATCTAGTTTTTTTGGTTGATGCTTTGAGCTCTGCAAGTTGTACATTCATCTCTGGATTAGTGTCCCTTTAACAATTTAATACCGTGCTATATTTCTCTTGGTGGATTGTTTGGAATAATGGATTCCCTCACTGTTTTTTTGCAGGAGCATTTGCTAATTGTATGTGAACTTCTTAAGGCTAATCTATACGAATTCCACAAATTCAACAGAGAATCAGGTGGTGAAGTTTACTTCACAATGCCAAGATTGCAGGTTTGTCTGCTTCATCATTACCATTCAGCATATCCACCTATACATCCTATTCCTGATCTCATTTGGACACTTTTTTTACAGTCAATCACTATCCAGTGTCTCGAATCACTTCAGTTTTTACATGGCCTTGGACTTATACACTGTGATTTGAAGCCTGAGAACATATTGGTGAAAAGCTATAGCAGATGTGAAATAAAAGTCATTGACCTTGGAAGTAGCTGTTTCGAGACAGATCACCTATGCTCATATGTCCAGTCAAGGTCATATAGAGCACCAGAAGTCATTTTGGGACTTCCTTACGATAAAAAGATAGATGTATGGTCTCTTGGGTGCATTTTGGCTGAACTATGTACAGGCAACGTAAGTTCTGCACTTCCATGGACTTGGTCCATGTCACTGCGATCTCATATCATTTTTTTCTCATGCAAAAACATTTGAAAGAAATACCACAATCTATAGTCCGCATAGTAGTAGTGCTTAGGCGTCAAGTGTGCGTTATTACAGAGGAACTTGATTCTTGGGCTATAAAGCAAACCCATATTTATTTGTCTGGAACTTGTGTAAAATGGAGTTTAAGGTAGATGCATCATCGGTCTCTCTGGAGTTTGAAATATTGTCTGGATTAGTTGTTGATATTAGTGAACAAGAAAGTGAATTCGTGTTTATACTTTTGCAGGTTCTTTTCCAAAATGATTCTCCAGCCAG
>NC_025691.1:22743289-22747465 GCF_000633955.1 Camelina sativa
AGCCTTCTATACTCCACATAAAAGATCTGATATGGAAATGTGAGACTTTATTAAAGATTAAATCGTTTATGTGGAAAGTTGTGTCTGGTGGAATTCCAGTTGCTGACAAAATGGTAGCCAGAGGTTTGAAAGTGGACACACGATGCCAAAGATGTGGCAATGAAGGAGAATCCTCAAATCATGTCCTCTTCTCGTGTACGGTAGCAAGACAAATTTGGGCTCTATTCAATTTCCCTTGCCCTGAAAATGGGTTTGATTCTCAGTCACTATACCAGAACATGTATTACCTGCTATTGGTTAGCAAAAATCCAAAAGTACAGGTAGAAACCCGGAAAGCCTTCCCTTGGATTCTCTGGCAAATTTGGAAAAACAGGAATCTTTTTTGTATTGAAGGGAAAAGCTTCAGTCTTCCTGTCACGATCAGCAAAATTAGAGAAAATGTGCAAGAATGGATTCATGCTCAAGCTTTGAATGAAGTTACGGCAGAGAAAATGTGCAAGAATGGATTCATGCTCAAGCTCTGAATGAAGTTACGGCTGAGCGGGTAAAACAACAATGTTCCCAAATAAAAAGGCGTTGGCTTCCTCCATCAGTTGGTTGGTTAAAATGCAATCTCGCTTGGTCATGGGACAGTGCCTCAAATGTCAGTGGAGCAGCGTGGGTTCTGAGAAACGATGCAGGTACTGTCTTATTGCATAGTAGAATGTCTTTTGGCTCTGTGATTTCAAAGCAGGATGCGAAACTTCAAGCCTGGATTTGGACCATTGAAAGTATGCTAAGTCTCAACTACAACAAAGTTATTTTTGCTTTAGAGGACAAAGATTTCGTTGAAGTTGTACTTAGACCAAAAGCATGGCCATCTCTTAAATTTCAGTCCCATATGGTGGGAGCTAAGTTTGGAAAAAATTTTGGATTGGAACCTGGTGTTGCAAGACAGAAACTCAAATCTTGGAGCTCACCTTATAGCTAAGAGCGTCACAAGAGAGGATCGGCGTCAATCGTATGTAGCAACCGGATATCCCTTTTGGTTACAAGATCTCTTTAAGGAGGATAGGGCTAGTTTATAGTTTAAATTTTCAGTCAGTTTTTTGCTGGGATGATTATTGTTGATCCGTCTTATATCTTAGTTCTCCAACAGGTCAATCAATATATAAACTATTCAGTGAAAAAAAAAAATAATAAAACAAAAAATCAGTGCTCATAATTTTTAAAATTACAAAAAAAATTACCTTCAGATTGAAATTTTTTTCGTCTAATAGAAATAGATAACGTGAAATAATAAAGGAAGCAATACGAATCCGAATCTTTGGAATTTAGCAAAATCATTAAAATTTTCAGTAGAACACAATTTTTTGCAATCTTTACGTCCGTGCGTATATTATAAGAATATTGGAAAGAAAGAAAGAAAGAACCCTAATTTTAAATTTAGGAATTTTTTTTTTTTTTTTTTGTAAATTAAAGCANCAGGATTCAGATTCAAGGAAAGTTGGGAATTGTCAAAGAAGGAGGAGCAGGAGTCTATATGGGCTTACCAGAATACTTTAGCAGCTCTAAGGCAGATATGTTAGCCTATATCCATGACAAGATGAAAAGCAGAATGTCTGGTTGGTATGCTCGCACTCTGTCTTATGGTGGGAAAGAAATTTTGCTCAAATCTGTGGCAATGGCAATGCCAGTCTTTGCAATGTCTTGTTTCAAGCTTCCAAAAAAGACCTGTGAGAATGTGACCTCGGCTATGTCTGCTTTCTGGTGGGATTCAGTAGAGGATAAAAGAAAAATGCATTGGCTTGCATGGGATAAACTCTGTCTACCAAAACATTTAGGTGGTCTTGGATTTAAAGATATTCAAATCTTCAATCAGGCTTTGTTGGCTAAACAAGCATGGAGGATTATTCAAGAAAAAAACAGTTTGTTCGCTGCTTTTTTCAAAAGTAGATATTTTGATGAATCAGATTTTCTATCTGCTGAACTTGGAGGAAGACCTTCTTTCGCTTGGAGAAGTATCCTGCATGGTAGGGACCTACTAAAAAGAGGTTTGAGACAAATGATTGGAGATGGTGAGTCCACCTTTGTTTGGTCTTCTCGGTGGCTTTTGGATGGGGTTATGAGAGCTCCCTTAATGAAGAACATAATCTTTGATCTGGATATGAAGGTTAATGAGTTGATAGACGATTCGACTTTGACTTGGGATTTGACTAAGCTGAATCATCATTTCTATCCAAGGGATGTGGAGTTGATACAAAAAATCAAACATGTCTCTCTGTCAAAAGATTATCTTATCTGGGAACATACAAAGAGTGGAGCTTATACGGTGAAATCCGGTTACTGGGCAGCCTACCAAAGAGAAAAGATAGAGTTAGTAACCGAAGCTTTGATGCAGCCTTCTATACTCCACATAAAAGATCTGATATGGAAATGTGATACTCTATTAAAGATTAAATCGTTTATGTGGAAAGCTGTGTCTGGTGGAATTCCAGTTGCTGACAAAATGGTAGCCAGAGGTTTGAAAGTGGACACACGATGCCAAAGATGTGGCAATGAAGGAGAATCCTCAAATCATGTCCTCTTCTCGTGTACGGTAGCAAGACAAATTTGGGCTCTATTCAATTTCCCATGTCCTGAAAATGGGTTTGATTCTCAGTCACTATACTAGAACATGTACTACTTGCTATTGGTTAGCAAAAATCCAAAAGTACAGGTAGAAACCCGGAAAGCCTTCCCTTGGATTCTCTGGCAAATTTGGAAAAACATAAATCTTTTTTGTATTGAAGGGAAAAGCTTCAGTCTTCCTGTCACGATCATCAAAATTAGAGAAAATGTGCAGGAATGGATTTATGCTCAAGCTTTGAATGAAGTTACGGCTGAGCGGGTAAAACAACAATGTTCCCAAATAAAAAGGCGTTGGTATCCTCCATTAGTTGGTTGGTTAAAATGCAATCTCGCTTGGTCATGGGACAATGCTTCAAATGTCAGTGGAGCAGCGTGGGTTCTGAGAAACGATGCAGGAACTGTTTTATTGCATAGTAGAATGTCTTTTGGCTCTGTGATTTCAAAGCAGGATGTGAAACTTCAAGCCTGACTTTGGACCATTGAAAGTATGCTAAGTCTCAACTACAACAAAGTTATTTTTGCTTCAGAGGACAAAGATTTCGTTGAAGCTGTACTTAGACCAAAAGCATGGCCATCTCTTAAATTTCAGTCCCATATGCTGGGAGTAAGTTTGGAAAAAATTTTGGATTGGAATCTGGTGTTGGAAGACAGAAACTCAAATCTTGGAGCTCACTTTATAGCTAAGAGCGTCACAAGAGAGAATCGGCGTCAATCGTATGTAGCAACCAGATATCCTTTTGATTACAAGACCTTTTTTTGGAGGATATGGCTAGTTTATAGTTTAAATCTTCAGCCAGACTTTTTTGCTGGAATGATTGTTGTTGATCCGTCTTGTATCTTTGGTCTCCAACAAATCAATCAATATATAAACTATTTAGTGAAAAAAAAAAAAAAGAGAGTTCGGCCATTTTTTCTCGTTTTGCGTGCCGATTTTTCCATCCTATTTAAAATTAAGTAAATACATAGACATGCGTTTGGTGGAGATAAAAGTATAACAATTAACTGATTTTGTATTTCAGACGACTGAATCTTAATTTTCTATCATATTTTGCACATTTTGTTTGTAATTAATAAATCATATCATCTTAAAAACTCCATCTATGATAATTAAAAAGTTAAAATCTATATATACTACCAATAATCTTACATTATATATATAACACTTACTTACGGTATTAGTTAATATATATATATATATATATATAGGTATGCACTAAACCAAATTCTATTTTATATTTACTAAAACAACGGTAAGAAAATATATGCTTTCATTTCTGTTTTTCAAATAACATAGATTTAGCATGTGTTTTTAGCAGTTACCATGTTATATTATTCAATAAGACCCTAATTAATATATAATTATATAATGTATTTTAAATTAATCACATAGTAAAATACATTAATTTTATGATTTGATTGTTATAGCTGTTTTCTTGGCAATTTTTTTTGTAATTTTTAGCTATCTTATGAGTAAATAATAAACTGTATCTGGTTTGAAGTTTAAACTGATATCTACGTGTTCGGATTCAACACAAAGAAATTTGTTTGCTTGTAACTATTTAGAAA
>NC_025691.1:22747544-22768274 GCF_000633955.1 Camelina sativa
AGTGAATGTCCGAAATCATTACATCCATTGGAACCTCTTCTCACCTCTTCTTTGTTCTTCTTCTTCTTCATTGATCTGTAAGCGCATTTTTCCTCCTTGGCCCATACCTCAAGTTTCTTCTCTCATTGGATCCACTCTTACTCCTCCTTTGTCTTCTTAAATTTGGGTTTTTTTTTTGTTCTCCTGATCTCCAGCTGTATTGAAGACTCTTGGATTGAAGCATGATTTCTAAGGAGGTTTTTTAAAAGGTTTATTGAAGTTCGCATCTGCCCCGTATGAGCAAAAGTGAGTCTTTTTTCCTGTAAAAATCTTCTCTTGGCTTGTTTTCTAAAATGTGATTTTATTAGTTTTTGGGAGAAAGATTTGCGTAACAGAGAAAAAGTTTTGATCTTTTCTATTTGGTTACAGGATAGGTTGGAATTTTTCTTCTCAGTGCTTCTCCTATGACGGACCAAGGCTCTGTTGATGAGATTTTAGAGTTCCTTAGGCAGAAACGTTTCTCTAAGGCAGAGGAAGCTTTGCGTAATGAGCTGAATAACCGCTCTGATATTAATGGCTTTCTTCAGAAACTTAAGCTGGAGGATAAAGATTCTAATGAAAAGGATGAACTTAGGAGGTCAGGTTCTCGTGATAGTGAAGTCTCCAAGGAGCTGATTGTGAAAGAGGTAGACTGTGGGACTAGCACCAATGGTTCTGTTATCAAGTGGGAAAACGGTGCTGCTGCTGAGAAACCGAGCAAGAAGGAGACGGGTGTATCTAGTGAGATGAGCTTTACATTCTCCGGTGATGCTGCTGCTGTTCCTGATGCGCAATCCTATAAATTTACTTCCGGAGGAAATGGTACCTCGGAGCCTTATCGAAACATTGATGATAATAGTAGTAGCAGCTTCGTCGATTCATATGCGTTCGAACAATTTAGGCATGGGCGTTTGGCTGATATCGATAAGAAGATAGTGGAAACTGGTGAAGATATTGTTTTCTGTGGCAATAAGAGTAATTCTTGGTCTGGAAATACTAGTCAAGCGAACTCCGGGTCCAATATAAAGGAAACATATGAGACAGATCGGCTAGTTAAAAATTTTCGAAAGCATGACGGTTATAAGGGAAGCATTCTTTTAAGAACTGAAGATATTGTAGATACCTCAGGGAACTGGAAAGAGTCTTCTGATAATAATCTTTTTCAATCTTCGAGAGGGGATGCGTCAACCAGTTACAATCTGGTAAGCAACCCGGACAAAAGAGAGGGAAAGAAAAAGGCAGACATTAGTGATGTGAGGGAGGCAATCAAGGAGCAGGAGAGCGAGGTGGCAAGAGCTTTATTTTTTGGTAAATCTCAATCCACTTTTGATGACAAAAACATGAGTAGCTTAGGTTTTCCACTTGTCTATGACACCCGCAAGGAAGAGTATCCTAGGCTGCCTCCTGTCAAGCTCAAGTCTGAAGACAATCCTCTCAGTCTTTACTGTGAAGAAAAATTTGAACGTAATGGTTCAAGTCTAAGGCTAATCAATGATGAGGAGGCCCTTCTCATAGGCTCATACCTTGATGTTCCCATTGGGCAAGAAATTAGCTCATCAGGTTAGATTGCCTTACAACTGCAAAGTTTCCATTCTGACTGCTAGGTGATGATTGTTTTCAATGATAGTGCATGTGGTATCTTATTAATAATTTTGAACTTCCAGATAAACTTCTAAAGACGTTCATATTACTTATGCCCTTCATTCCTATAGGAACTACTATTATCACATTGCCACTGGCTACATTTTTTTCGTGTGAATCTGCAGAAGTAACATGGTCTATTTTTGATGAACTCATGCATGAGAATAATGCATTGACAAGTTTCTGGCATTAGTTCCCTAGAAAGCAAGTAGTGATCTGGCTTTTTCATGCTACAAAATCTGAAATTCTTTGCTTTCACTGCTTCCTTTCCCACTCTGCTCTTTGTTTTGAGTTCTATAAGGACTATGTCGCTTCACTTTCTACTTTTTGGGTAACCTTAACTTTATCAATTTTACTTGAGGTGTCAAAGTAAGTTTTACTCTATTGATCTATTATAGGTGGGAAAAAATCTGCTGGGGGAAACTGGCTTTCAGTAAGTCAGGGAATAGCAGAGGACGCATCAGATCTTGTTTCTGGTTTTGCTACTATTGGTGATGGTTTAAGTGAATCTGTTGACTATCATAATGAATACTGGGATTCTGACGAGTATGAAGATGATGACGACATTGGGTATGTCAGGCAACCTATTGAAGATGAAACATGGTTTCTTGCCCATGAAATTGATTATCCAAGTGATCATGAGAAAGGAACGACCCGCAGAAGTCCTGATCACCATGGAAGAGATGGAAACAAAGACGACGATGATCAGTCTTATGCAGAGGAGGCTTCTTATTTATCCGGTGAACAGTATCTCCAAGCAAAAGATGATGAACCTATTTCTTCAGAAAATGACCGAAGGCTTACGGTCTCAGAAATTTATCCACCTAGTAAGAAAAATGATTTAATAGCACAATATGATGGGCAATTGATGGATGAGGAGTTGCTCAATTCAATGCGTGATGAGCCTGTGTGGCAGGGGTTTGTGGGTCAGTCAAATGAACTTGTCATGTTGGGTGATAAGAAAGGTATAAATGTCCATCGAAAATCTCATCTGGATGATGTTTGCCACGAAGAAGATCAGCATGATTCAGTCAGGTCAATTGGTGTTGGTATTTATAGTGATGCAGCTGATTTTGGCAGTGAAGTACGTGAAAGTTTGGCTGGAGGTAGCAGTGAGGGAGATTTTGAGTACCCCCGTGATCATGATGCTGTCGCATCGAGGTTTAAACAGCTTTACACTGAGTCAGACAAGAAACATATTGATGGAGCAACCATGAATAAACAGAAAGCAAGTAAATATGATGGTCCAGGTTACATTGTTGATCATGATCCAGGCGCAAGTTTTGATGTGAAGATTCAAACTGATGGAGGTTTTTCGTTTGGCTCCTCACAGAAAGATGGCCAGTTAATGCATTCAGAATCTAGTAAATCACTATGGTCAGGCAATCGCCAAACGGTAACCGGAGATAGGAAGGCCGAACGTTTGAATGCTTCAACAGCTACAGATGATATGGTTGCAACTTGGAGACGAAAAAGTAGTGATTCATCGAGTTCTCGAAGTTCTGTGAAAGAAAATAATGCAATGTCCATACAATCTGTAAACTCATCTCCTTCTTCTCTGTCTAATTATGCTTGTGAAGAAAGAAAGCATGCTGATAAAGAAGATGATAGAAATGATAGCAGTGAAAGAGAGGATGACCATGCGACAGCAATTGATGATGAAGAGGCAGTGGCTGTCCAAGAGCAAGTCAGACAAATTAAGGCCCAAGAGGAGGAGTTTGAAACCTTTGACCTCAAAATTGTGCACAGAAAAAACAAGTAAGATATCTACCCAACTTTTATGGTTTGAGCTTTACAGCAAGTCATTTTTTTTCTGGTTGAAAGAAAGTAACCAGGATACGTTTTTCGCTTTATTTCCTCTTTAGGAGAGCATGTTATCTGAGTCTCTGGTTGTTGCGTTCAACCCAGAAACATCATGCTAAGTAAAGCTGTGAATAGCATATTTTGATTGAACTACTTTTATTGCTTCTGTTTTGTATTGGTGAGGGAATGATGAAAATATACTTGAAATTTATTTGTGTCACTGTAATGTCTCTGGATATCTATTTTCTTTTGAAAAGTTACAACCAAGATTTAACTAGTCAAAAAATTTCGACATCGTCATAGTATCATATATAGCTGACTGCTGCTTTCTTATTACTTGTTTAATATTTCAGAACTGGTTTCGAGGAGGAAAAGAACTTTCACGTGGTTTTAAATTCGGTCATTGCTGGGCGGTACCATGTCACCGAGTACCTTGGATCAGCAGCCTTCAGTAAAGCCATACAAGCGCATGACTTGCAGACAGGAATGGACGTCTGTATAAAGATTATAAAGAACAACAAAGACTTCTTTGACCAGAGTCTTGACGAGATAAAACTTTTGAAGTATGTCAACAAGCATGATCCTGCTGACAAATACCATCTTCTACGGTTGTATGATTACTTTTACTACCGGGTAAGTGATCACATCCCTTTTGCAAAATTGTATTCTGCTATAGTATATTAAAAGGGACCAATTTTGTAACTTTAGGGAAGGTCGAAACCAATTGTAAAAAGCTGTGGCACTACTTCTAAAAATTTTCACATATGCCAATTTACCGAAATAAATGGGATCATGAAATACCAAGTAGGTTTGTTGAAAGGAGAAAGTGGTCGTCTCCTAAAACAAAAGTAGCGTACCAAAGTTTGTATATGAAATGTACTAGGTTCTGGAGAAAGCGGTTAAAATCCTGGTTGACACTTTCCATCTTTGTGAGGTTCTTCGATATGATACTTGGAAATTTTATGCTATCAATGGTTAGAGTTTTCACCGATTAAATAACTTACATATCCATTTCATGTTCATGGTTCATTTCATGGAGTCATTGGAGCTTACCCTAGATTTGTTCAGCATATCCTTTATAATTATGCGTATAGTTCATGTGATTCATTTTTAATCTAGTTTTTTTGGTTGATGCTTTGAGCTCTGCAAGTTGTACATTCATCTCTGGATTAGTGTCCCTTTAACAATTTAATACCGTGCTATATTTCTCTTGGTGGATTGTTTGGAATAATGGATTCCCTCACTGTTTTTTTGCAGGAGCATTTGCTAATTGTATGTGAACTTCTTAAGGCTAATCTATACGAATTCCACAAATTCAACAGAGAATCAGGTGGTGAAGTTTACTTCACAATGCCAAGATTGCAGGTTTGTCTGCTTCATCATTACCATTCAGCATATCCACCTATACATCCTATTCCTGATCTCATTTGGACATTTTTTTTACAGTCAATCACTATCCAGTGTCTCGAATCACTTCAGTTTTTACATGGCCTTGGACTTTTACACTGTGATTTGAAGCCTGAGAACATATTGGTGAAAAGCTATAGCAGATGTGAAATAAAAGTCATTGACCTTGGAAGTAGCTGTTTCGAGACAGATCACCTATGCTCATATGTCCAGTCAAGGTCATATAGAGCACCAGAAGTCCTTTTGGGACTTCCTTACGATAAAAAGATAGATGTATGGTCTCTTGGGTGCATTTTGGCTGAATTATGTACAGGCAACGTAAGTTCTGCATTTCCATTGACTTGGTCCATGTCATTGCGATCTCATATCATTTTTTTTCTCATGCAAAAACATTTGAAAGGAATATCACAATCTATAGTCCGCATAGTAGTAGTGCTTAGGCGTCAAGTTTGCGTTATTACAGAGGAACTTGATTCTTGGGCTATAAAGCAAACCCATTTATTTGTCTGGAACTTGTGTAAAATGGAGTTTAAGGTAGATGCATCATCGGTCTCTCTGGAGTTTGAAATTTTGTCTGGATTAGTTGTTGATATTTGTGAACAAGAAAGTGAATTTGTGTTTATACTTTTGCAGGTTCTTTTCCAAAATGATTCTCCAGCCAGTTTGCTTGCAAGGGTAATGGGGATCGTAGGATCTTTCGATAATGAAATGCTAACCAAGGGACGTGATTCCCACAAATACTTCACAAAAAACCGAATGCTTTACGAGCGGAATCAGGTTAGTGTTTTTCCAGAGACCTTAAAAGGAACATTCCCCTGAATCCCAAAAGCTCTGCATAATAAAGAGCATTCTCTCTAAACAAATTGATATATTTCAGGAAAGCAACAGATTGGAGTACCTGATACCGAAAAGAACATCGTTGAGACATAGGCTTCCAATGGGAGACCAAGGATTCACAGACTTTGTGGCTCATCTTCTTGAGATAAACCCAAAGAAGCGTCCTTCTGCAGCAGAGGCTCTGAAGCACCCTTGGCTTTCATACCCATACGAGCCAATCTCTGCTTAAACTATTGTTGTCTTACTAAAAAAAGCTGCAAGGCAGATTAGTGGAAAACCTTATCTGTGGCAAGGGTTCAATCAAACCCCGTTGGTGGGTGACAGTCACCTTAATACAACAAATTTGTGGCTGTCTTGTTCAGTCAAAATGTGAGATGAAAAGAAGGGGAACTTTTGTGATATTTTTTGGATTAGAATTGTAACACTTGTGTTGTCATAGTTGTGATTATTATCATTCCTCTTAGAACAGATTAGTAGTAAAAAAACTTTGTTTGTATCATCTGCTGATCCATAGTCATTTGATTCTGATTTATAAATGTTATTATCTATTGTTACAAACTATTCAAGATTAATTTGCAATGTAAATATCATCAAACTGAGGTTTTTTTTTACCTAAACTTCTTAAAAAAAAGGAAGATAATTCTATGAACAATCTCGTAGCTCAGTGGTAGATTCAGATGAACACTGTTGCTGCGTAGTCGTAGTTCCTCCGTGTCATTGCCCATTCTTTAGTCATCTGAGTGTGAACAAGCTCTCTCTTTTAGCACTATATTTCTCTTTTATCAGTCTCACTCTCTTTCATCTTCCAAACCTTTCCTTTTATCTCTTCGGTTGTGTAAAATACACACAAACGACAACATGTACTACTAGACATATAATATGCTTACAGGAGATTCGTCAAGGGTTTCGCAAAACATTGACCTATCAACAATATTCAGAGATGGAAGTTAAAGATTGTTGGTTTTTGACATTCGAGATCTAATAGATGAGCTTCTTTCATAGTCATAGGTCAATAATGCTTCTCAAGGGATTCATTGCCTGGTTACTATGTTGTTGTGAGCCACCCTTCTTGGCTGCAAGAGTTAGTTGACTCTGAGAAACACAGTTGTATCCTCTTTTTGCTTGTATCTATAGTGTACAATGTAAACGACCGAGTCTTACGAGAATACCAGGTGCCAAATAGATAGAAGTGAGTTTCAAAAAATTGAAAACCAAAGTAAGCACTCATTGTACTTCCAGTTCCATGAATAGAGTCTAGTCCACCCTCCAAAACATAAAGAGATGCGGACCCGACTTTAGGAGACCACTTTTCAAAAGATCGAAACATATTTAAATTAAATATTTTCAAATGTATATCAGTTTTAAAGCAATTTGAATCACTTATTAAAAGAGTTAATTAAAAAAAAGGCATTTGTCTTAGCAATGTCTTCGGATTTAGGCATTTTCGAATGTGCCTTACCAAAACAGGCACTTTTGTTTGGTGTAATGACCTTTCTGCCCTTAAATTGATGACGTATCTCTTCCTTTTCCTGTCTCTGTGTTCTCTCTCTCATCCTAGCGAAAGGGGAAAAAGAATTCGAAGCTTTCAATCAATAATGAGAGCCATGGCCGCTGCACCGCCAACTGTTATCCGATTTTTGGGGTCTTTTTCGTTCTTGGCTTCCACCTTCCAGCTTCTAGATGCTTACGCTAATATAAGCTAATATATGTATTTATATATCAATATCTAAACACAGTGTTATCTCGTTTGTGTATATTTTTTTCATCTCGTAAGCTAGTTTAGACATTGTGTTTGGGTTCCTCATTTATAATTTACTAGGGTTTAGTTTAAAAATATATATATATATATATATTCTCCATGAATTAGGTATTGTATAGTAATCAGTTTGGGTTCACATGTCCTTCTCTAGGGTTTAGTGTTCTCGCATTTAGATTATTAACATCAGAACAAATCAAATTCCACATCAGGTGAATTCTGCATTCAATGGGAAGAAAAAAATGTTGGGAATGTCCCTCCAACACATATCGCCATCTCTTGAGATTGAAAAAGTTCGAGAGTTGCTGGTCTTCCAGTCACTATGAGTAATCTCTCTGATTACTTATATGAGTCTTGGTAGCACTTGACATGAATCTTAGCTAGTTCTAAGATCTTATATGAGTCTAGGTAGCACATGACAGAAGAGGCAACTCCTATCTTTAAACTGGCATCAATACTCAAAACCTGTCATCATATATTTTCCTTCAACTACCTTGCAGAGTTGCAGTCAAGGCCTGAAGAGCTTACCTTGGATGACTTTGTAAAGTTGCATAATGTAATCGCCAGGGAATAAGACCAACGAGAAGGACCAATAGTATCCATGGTTGGCGTCACCTGAAAACAGAACAATAACGGCGACATCATGAAGAGACGCCATTGATGCAGATGATACTACATAATCTAGAAAGACGAATATGACCAATCTTTATGTGTCCGGAAGTAGAACACATACCTCATCTTGTAGAATTTTATGTTTACGATGATAATCTTTTGTAATGTAAATTGTAGATTTGTAATCCGAAAGAAAATAGTCTTTATTTATAATCACAAAAGTTTAATCTTTATGGAGAAAATTAAATAAAAATCTACAATCTTCTGCAAGATCCAAAGCTCTGTTGTGGGTTGAACTCGAACCCATAATCACGGTCACTCCTCTCTCTCTCCTCTGACGTCATGCCCAAAATTCATTCAACAGCTAGGGGTAAAAGAGTCATAAATAGTGATGTTTGTGTGTCGTTTGATGCCTTTTACTATAGTAATGCCTATTTTGGAATCTCTCTCCTAAAAAGTGCCTGTTTTAATAAATCTTCCTTATTAAAACTGCTTTTCATTATCAGTTTATCCGAAAAATTGGTTCTAACCGGTTTTAATTGAGTAAAACTATATTTTTCTTTTTTCACTAAAGTTTGGATTTTATATATATATATTCAAAATTCAAACTATATAGTGGCAACTGGCAAGTATACATATATTTTTAAGTATAAAATTAATCAGAAATAAAAGAAAACCTAAAATATTGTTCCTTTTGGTTTTTTTTTTTTTTTGACAGTAGAAGATTAGTTCAAACGAGCCAATTTGTAGGAAAAACGTTCACATAGATAATTTGTTGCGACTCTACTCTAGCTCGTCGTGCCAGTTTGTCCGCACTACCATTCTGTGATCTGGGGATTAGGACTATGGAGAAAGATAAAAACTCCTCCTTGTCTTCTTTAATAATGACCGGATATGTTTTGAAAGCAGGCTACTCGGAAGGCGAAGACACCATCTTCACCAAATCAGAACAGTCCATAAAAAAAACTACTTTTTCATTATCCGCACCAATCATACATCGCATTGCCCAAATGAGAGCTTCCACTTTTGCATGGAAGGAATAAGCTACGGCGAGAATTGGATGCACCCATAGTAGGAAATCCGTTTATAGTGCTGTTAGTCCGTTTTGGCTTTGAGCAATTATTTTCAAATTTTAATATGTTTTTTATTTTTTTTTGTAATAATATGTTTTTTAATTTTTATTGAACTGTTCAGAGTAGTCTTTGGTTATATTAAGAAAGATTATCCTTTTTGATTGAAAACATAATATCGTCTAATAAATAACGTAAAAAAATTAAAGGAAGTAATTGGAATCTTTGGATTTTAGAAATCTCGTTAAAAATAAATTTAAGTTCAGTAGAACACAATTTTGCTAGAAAAAAAAAACCCTAATTTAAATTTAGTTTTTTTTTTTTTTTTTAATTTTAAGAATAATTTAAAGCAGTGAATGTCCGAAATCATTACATTACATCCATTGAAACCTCTCTCAACCGTGTCCCTTCTCCTTTTGCTTCCTTCTATTTCTTCTTCTTCTTCGTTTTGATCGATCTGTAAGCCCATTTTTCTCCTTCTCCCCCCTATACCTCAAGTATCATCTCCTTGGATCCACTTCCCCTTTACACGTCTTTTTTTTATTTTTTTTTTGGTTCTCCGGATCTTCTTCAGCTAGAGTCTGATTTGGGCGTTTGTAGAATGATTTCTGAGGATTTTTAGGGTTTCTTTACCCGCTTATTGAAGTTTGCATCTCCCCCGTATGAGCAAGCGTGAGTCTTTGTTTCCCGTAATTAAAAAAAAATCTTCTCTTGGCTTGTTTCCTGAAATGTGACTGATTNTTTTTTTTTTTTTTTTTTTTTTTTTTTGGCAAATTTTGATTCTCCTTTATCTTGTTTTCCGTAGAGGGCATTGCTTCTTCTGTGACCTTTGTTCAAAGTTGTAATCTGTTCTGTTGGTTACTTACAGGATTGGTGGAGTTTTCTCGCCACTCCGCTTCTTCTTCTGTATATTGGTAAAAAAAAAAGTCAATAAAATGACTGACCTAGGCTCTGTTGATGGGATTTTAGAGTTTCTTAGGCAGAATCGTTTCTCCAAGGCTGAGAAAGCTTTGCGTAATGAGCTCAATAACCGCTCTGACATTAATGGCTTTCTTCAGAAACTTAAGCTTGAGGAAATAGATTCTAATGAAAAGGCTGCTGGTGGTAATGAACTACTTCGGAGGTCAGGTTCTCGTGATAGTGAAGAAGTCTCTAAGGAGCTGATTGTGAAAGAGGTAGACTGTGGGACTAGCACCAATGGTTCTGTTATCAAGTGGGAAAATGGTGCTGCAGCTGCTGAGAAACCGAGCAAGAAGGAAACGGCTGTATCGAGTGAGATGAGCTTTACATTCTCCGGTGATGCTGCTGCTGCTCCTGATGCGCATTCCTATAAATTTACTTCCGGAAATGGTACCTTGGAGCCTTATCGAAACATTTCTGATAACAGCTTGGTGGATTCATATGCAATCGAACAGTCCAGGCATGGGAATTTGGCGGATATCGATAAGAAGATAGTGGAAACTGGTGAAGATATCGTTTTCTTCGGCAAAAAGAGTACTTCGTTGTCTGGAAATGCTAGTAAAGGGAACTCCGGGTCCAAAGTAAAGGAAACAGATGAGATTGATCGGCTAGTTGAAAATTTTGGAAAGTATGACAGTTATAAGGGAAGCATTCTTTTAAGAACTGAAGATATTGTAGATGATACCTCAGGGAACTGGAAAGAGTGTTCTGTTAATAATCTTTTTCAGTCTTCGAGAGGGGATGCATCAACCAGTTACAATCTGGTTAGCAGCTCCGACAAAAGAGAGGGAAAGAAAAAGGCAGACATTACTGATGTGAGGGAGGCAATCAAGGAGCAGGAGAGCGAGGTGGCAAGAGCTTTATTCTTTGGTAAATCTCAATCCACTTTTGATGACAAAAACATCAGCAGCTTAGGTTTTCCGTTTGTCTATGATACCCGCAAGGAAGAGTATCCTAGGCTGCCTCCTGTTAAGCTCAAGTCTGAAGACAATCCTCTGAGTCTTTACTGTGAAGAAAAGTTTGAACGTAATGGTTCAGGTCTAAGGCTAATCAATGATGAGGAGGCCCTTCTCATAGGCTCATACCTTGATGTTCCTATTGGGCAAGAAATTAGCTCATCAGGTTAGATTGCATGACAATGCAGCCTTATGATTGTTTTCAATGATAGTGCATGTGGTGTCTTATTAATGATTTTGAACTTCCAGAAAGACTTCTAGAGACATTGCATTTTTCTCATATTCTTCATTCTTATAGGAACTACTGTGGCTATCACATTTCTACTAGTGGCATTTTTGATTTTTCTCTGTGAATCTGCAGAAGTAATGTTTTTATTAAAAAAAATTATAACTCATTGACAAATTACTGGCATCAATTCCAAAGAAAGCAAGTAATGCTTGGGCTTTTTCATGCTAGAGTATCTGAAATTGTTTGCTTTCACTGTCTCCTTTTCCTGCTCAGCTCTTGTTTTGAGTTCTTAAGAACCATGTCGCTTCACTTTCTCCTTTTTGGGGTTTAACCTTAACTTTATAAGTTTTAATTTCCTAATGATTGCATTTAGGTGGAAAAAAATCTGCTGGGGGAAACTGGCTTTCAGTAAGTCAAGGAATAGCAGTGGACGCATCAGATCTTGTTTCTGGTTTTGCTACAATTGGTGATGGTTTAAGTGAATCTGTTGACTACCGTAATGAATACTGGGATTCTGACGAGTATGAGGATGATGACGACATTGGTTATGTCAGGCAACCTATTGAAGATGAAGCATGGTTTCTTGCCCATGAAATTGATTATCCAAGTGATCATGAGAAAGGAACGACCCGCGAAAGTCCTGATCACCATGGAAGAGATGCAAACAAAGACGACGATGATCAGTCTTATGCAGAGGAGGCTTCTTATTTATCCGGTGAACAGTATCTCCAAGCAAAAGATGATGAACCTATTTCTTCAGAAAATGACCGAAGGCTTACTGTCTCAGAAATTTATCCACCTAGTAAGAAAAATGATTTAATTGCCCAATATGATGGGCAACTGATGGATGAAAAGTTGCTCAATTCGATGTGTGATGAGCCTGTTTGGCAGGGGTTTGTTGCTCAGTCAAATGAACTTGTCATGTTAGGTGATAAGAAAGGCATAAATGTCCATCGAAAATCTCATCTCGATGATGTTTGCTTCGAAGAAGACNTCGAAGATGATCAGCATGATTCAGTCAGGTCAATTGGTGTGGGTATTTATAGTGATGCAGCTGATTTTGGAAGTGAAGTACGTGAAAGTTTGGCTGGAGGTAGCAGTGAGGGAGATTTTGAGTACCCCCGTGATCATGATGCTGTAGCATCGAGGTTTAAACAGCTTTACTCTGAGTCAGATAAGAAACATATTGATGGACCAACCATGAATAAACAGAAAGCAAGTAAAAATGATGGTCCGGGTTACAATGTTGATCATGATCCAGGCGCAAGTTTTGATGTGAAGATTCAAACTGATGGAGGTTTTTCATTTGGCTCGTCACAGAAAGATGGGCAGTTAATGCATGCAGAATCTAGTAAATCATTATGGTCAGGCAATCATGAAACGGTAACCAGAGATAGGAAGGCCGAACGTTTAAATGCTTCAACAGCTACAGATGATATGGTTGCAACTTGGAGAAGGAAAAGTAGTGATTCATCAAGTTCTCGAAGTTCTGTGAAAGAAAATAATGCATCGTCCATAAAATCTGTAAACTCATCTCCTTCTTCTCTGTCTAATTATGCTTGCGAAGAAAGAAAGCATGCTGATAAAGAAGATGATAGAAATGATAGCAGTGAAAGAGAGGATGACCATGGGACAGCACTTGATGATGAAGAGGCAGTGGCTGTCCAAGAACAAGTCAGACAAATTAAGGCCCAAGAGGAGGAGTTTGAAACCTTTGACCTCAAAATTGTGCATAGAAAAAACAGGTAAGATATCTCCCCAACTTTTATGGTTTGAAGTTGATATGTCTCACCGTAATTACCTAGGATAACTGTTTTCTTTTGGAAAGTTACACCCAAGATTGAACTAGTAAAAAAATTTCGACATTGTCATAGTTTCATATGTGTTGCTGAGTTCTGCTCCCTTATAACTTGTTTTGTATTTATCAGAACTGGTTTCGAAGAGGAAAAGAACTTTCACGTGGTTTTGAATTCGGTCATTGCTGGGCGGTACCATGTCACTGAGTACCTTGGATCTGCAGCCTTCAGTAAAGCCATACAAGCGCATGATTTGCAGACAGGAATGGACGTCTGTATAAAGATTATAAAGAACAACAAAGACTTCTTTGACCAGAGTCTTGACGAGATAAAACTTTTGAAGTACGTCAACAAGCATGATCCTGCTGACAAATACCATCTTCTACGGTTGTATGATTACTTTTACTTCCGGGTAAGTGATCACACCCGTTTGCAAAATTTTAGGGGAGGTTTAAACTAATTAATTAGGTAATAAGTGCTAAGAAGCTGTGGCATTACTTCTAATAAATATCACATATGTCAATTTATAAATATAAATGAGATCTTGGAATACCAAGTGTACCGAAGGTCTTGTTTGAAATGTACAAATGGGTTCTGGAGAAAGCAGTTACTGGTCCACACTGTCCATCTTCATACAATTTTACATTTATTTGGTATTTTTATGCTAGCAAATAGCAATGACCAATTTTCCCACTGATTGGATTACCTACGCATCTAATTTATAGTCATGGTTAATTTCTCATGGAGTCAACAGCATGGCCTTAATAAAGTTAATCGTATAGTTTATGTAATTCGTTTTAAAGTTTAGTTTTTTTCTTGTTGATACTATGAGCTCTACAAGTTGTACGTTCATCTCTGGATTAGTGTCTTTCTCTTCAACAATTTTAGCACAAGTTTGAACCATAAAACCTTTTATTTGATACCGTCCATTCCCTGACTGTTCTTTGCAGGAGCATTTGCTAATTGTATGTGAACTTCTCAAGGCCAATCTATACGAATTCCACAAATTTAACAGAGAATCAGGTGGTGAAGTTTACTTCACAATGCCAAGATTGCAGGTTTGTCCGCTTCATCAGTACCATTCAACACAGATACATATATTTTCGATTCCTATTCTCATTTTGACCATTTTGTACAGTCAATCACTATCCAGTGTCTCGAATCACTTCAGTTTTTACATGGCCTTGGACTTATACACTGTGATTTGAAGCCTGAGAACATATTGGTGAAAAGCTATAGCAGATGTGAAATAAAAGTGATTGACCTTGGAAGTAGCTGTTTCGAGACAGATCACCTATGCTCCTATGTCCAGTCAAGGTCATATCGAGCACCAGAAGTCATTTTGGGACTTCCTTACGATAAAAAGATAGATGTGTGGTCTCTTGGGTGCATTTTGGCTGAACTATGTACAGGAAACGTAAGTTCTGCATTTCCATTGACTTGGTCCATGTCATTGCGATCTCATATCATATTTTTCTCATGCAAAAGCATTTGAAAGACATACCACAGTCTATAGTCCGCATAGTAGTAGTGCTTATGCGTCAAGTGTGCTTTACTACAGAGGAACTTGATTCTGAGGCTATAAAACAAACCCATTATTGTGTCAGGAACTTGTGTAAAATTACTGAACTGTGAATGGAGTTTAAGGTAGATGCATCACCGATCTCTCAGGAGTTTGAAATAGTAATATTGTCTTGGTTGGTTGTTGATTTTTGTGAACAAGAAAGTGAATTTGTGTTTATTATTGAGTTACTTTTGCAGGTTCTTTTCCAGAATGATTCTCCAGCCAGTTTGCTTGCAAGGGTAATGGGAATAGTAGGATCTTTCGATAGTGAAATGCTTACCAAGGGACGTGATTCCCACAAATACTTCACAAAAAACAGAATGCTCTACGAGCGGAACCAGGTTAGTGTTTTCCAGAGACCTTAAAAGAACATTCCCCTGAATTCCAAAAGCTCTGCCACAAATGGAATATGCATAATAAAGAGCATTCTCTCTCAACAAAATATTTGATTTCAGGAAAGCAACAGACTGGAGTACCTGATACCGAAAAGAACATCGTTGAGACATAGGCTTCCAATGGGAGACCAAGGATTCACAGACTTTGTGGCTCATCTTCTTGAGATAAACCCAAAGAAGCGTCCTTCCGCAGCAGAGGCTCTGAAGCACCCTTGGCTTTCATACCCGTACGAGGCAATCTCTGCTTAAACAATTGGTTTCTTACTACAAAAAAAAAGCTGCAAAAACCGCAGGCAGAGTAGTGGAAAACCTTATCTCTGCAAGGGTGCAAACAAACCCCTTTTGGTGGGTGACAGTCACCTTAATACAACAAGTTTGTGGCTGTCTTGTTCAGTCAAAATGTGAGATGTAACACTTTTGTGATATTTTTTTGGATTAGAATTGTAACACTTGTGTTGTCATAGTTGTGATTATTATCATTCCTCTTAGAACAGATTAGTAGTAAAAAAAAAAACCTTTGTTTTGTATCATCTGCTGATCCTTAATCCTTTGATTCTGATTTATGAATGTTATTTTTTTATTGTTATTGTACGATTCAAGATTTAATAATTTTTAATTTGTTATAGTTTTCTCTCTCCCTTAAAGAAAGGAAATTTTAATTAGAAAAAAAGGAAGTTGTGAATATCATCTCTCTCTCTCTCGCTCAGTGACTGATTCAGTCATTCAGATGACCACTGTCTCCGTTGCCGTCGTAGCTCCTCCGCTTCATTCCCCATTCTCTCGTCATCTGAGTCTGACTAAGCTCTCTTTTCAAGTAAGTCTCTGTTTTTTACCTCTCTCTTTAAGTGGCTGTTCTGTTTAGATTTCTTCATCTTCCGACTTATCCTTTTTGTCTCTTTAATTGTGATTTGTGAAGATTCCAAGAACCGGCTTGCGGAGGAAACAACTAGGATTTGCTTTAGCTTCTGCTGCGGTTTCAGAATCGCCATCGGAAGGTGGAAGGAGAAAGCTCTCTGTGTTTCACTCGTTTACTTCTTTACATTGGGCACTTACCGTTTTTGTTAAACCCTTAATATTTGTGAATTGTTGGATTTTTTCAGCCACCTATGATCCTGAGCTCCGTTTAGTTTTCGAGCTCGCCACCGATTCTGAATTGTATGAGCTTGAGAAAATCTTGTTTGGTCCCAGGTGAAATTTCCCAAAGCAAAATTAGTGTTCTTAGTGATTTTGGATGATGTTTAGTAAATTAATGGTTTGGGATTACTTTTGTTTGGTGATGATTCAGCTACTTCAGCCCTCTGCTGAAATCAATCCCAAACAAAGGAGGAGGTGACAGGCTAATGATAGGCCAAGACATTGAGGTGCGAGATGATTTTATCGAAGCTCTTGAATCGAGATTCTTGTTTCTCGCTGCAGATGCTCGCTCAACACTCAGGTGGGCTTGCTTGTACTCTGCTTGGAATTTAAACAATAGCTCTTTTCTTTTGGGCTGTACTAGGAAGCTAGCTAGCTATCAACCTTGATTTCTTTGGAGTAACCTGTTCCAATTGACTCTGTTGCAACTTCAGTATAAAAATCTAGGCGAAAAAGTGATAAATTATGTCTTATTTTATGTGTTCGTAGAGAGTCCAAACCAAAGCATTTGAGTACGCATTAGATGATTGTTTCATTGTATAGGGGTTGGAGGCCTTCATACAGAAACGTTTTACTTGCGGTGAGAAATAATTTGAATATTCCCTGCTCCAACCAATTGCCAACCGAAGACCTAGAAGCGGAGATTTTTCTTTATCTTGTCGACAATTACTCAAGGTATTTGAGCTGACTCCTTAATTTTGCTGCAAGCTTTTTCAGTTGACTGAGTTCTTTGAACTTTATTTTTCGATGCAACCTCTAACTTATCCATGTAGTGAAGCATCAGGGGTATTTCCAGGCTTGTGGGAAAATTCTGAAGTTTCAGAGGCAAAGGGAAGCTTAGAACTCGGGCTAAGTAAATGGAAAGTTGAACTACTTGCTGCATTACAAGTGGGTGCTACAGAGGTTCAATCTATGATTCTGAAGGTAGTCTTGTTTTAAGGTGTTTTTACCTTAAGAATGCCATGTTAGTTCTCAGGCTTACATGTATATTTCTTCTAGGGTGGTGGCATGATCACATTTGCCAAAATTTATCAGTTGGTATGAAATTGATATCAATTTGTGTGTTTAAACCTTCTTCTTCTTCTTCCCTGAGGCGATACAAATAACTGGTGTATTATGGCCCTTTATAGTTGGCTAAGAAACTATCGGGAAAAGTCTTCACTGAGGCTGCCAACTACCAGATAAGGAAAGAGATGCTAAAAAAGGTTTGCATTTGTATTCATTTCATCATACTGCATAAGTATTTTACATCATCATTCATCACTCAGGGTTTTGAGAAGCATTTAGAAATATGTGTGTCGCATGTCAATACATCAACCTTTTTTCTACAGGGAGGACAGTTAGCCGCCGTTAACTTGGAATCTCGAGCAGCTCTGCTTGCAGCAAAGCATGTAATTATTCTTCCATCTATAGATTCTTTTATTCTCTTCTTATCTGTTGCCTTTGAGCTATCTTCATTACACAAAACTACGTCGCCATACAGTATGAATACGTGTACCTTTAATTGATCACAGGGCTTTGCAGGAGCTGCATCAAGATACATTGGCTTAAAAACAGCGATGCAATTACTGGGCCCCATGTAACATACACTTCCCTAATCCTAAATAACATAGCATTTACATTAACATATGCACATGGATCTCCGCTTCTTATTCTTCTTAGGTTGGTTTATATTTATTCGGACAATAATTGTGGAATCTGCAGGATGTGGGGGACATTATTGGCTGACTTAGTTATTCAGATGCTCGAGACTGACTACGCAAGAATCATACGAGCAATATACGCGTTTGCACAGGTACTTTCTCTTTCCACTAAAATCGGCATTTAACTTGGTTCTTCAAGTGTCAAAGGTCGTTGCTCAGAGAGTTTAAAAAAATGATTGTTAATTTGTTTGCCAGATTCGGATCACCAGGACATACAGGCTACCTTGTAAATGAAGTAACAGTTTTTCTTTTGTTTTTTTAATCAAGATTTCTCAATCTCAGTGTCCCCTAAGAATTATGTCGGTAAACAATGTTTATCACAACTCTGTATTTGTTCGCTTGTGGTTGAAATGAGAGTAGTAGACACTTTTACTCGAATAGAAGAAAGAGAGTGTGGTCCAAAAAGTGGGCGTTTGCAAAACGCTGTTTTGAAACATGTTTTAATAGACATGGGCATTCGGGTACCCGTTCGGATTCGGATCGGATATTTCGGATTTTCGGGTTTTCGGATTTAGAGGTATAGAACCCGTTCGGGTATTTCTAGACTTCGGGTTTGGATCGGGTTCGGTTCGGGTATTTCGGGTTCGGATTCGGATTACCCGAAGTTTACAAAACTTTAGTATCTAATTTAGTCTAAATTATTCAATAATACGCATATCTATCTGAAAATTTAGAATATTTATTACCCAAATTTACTAATAAACAGTTTAAATTCTTCAAATTATCAAAAATATCTAAAAATATGAATATTTTGAACATTTATATTATTAAAATTATAAATATTACTATTATATATTAATAATGTAGGTGTATTCGGATACCCGTTCGGATTTCGATTCGGATCGGATTTGAGTTTTCGGATTTAGAGATTTAGAACCCATTCGGGTATTTTACAATTTCGAATACGGGTTCGGATCAGGTTTTTCGGATCGGATTTTTGGATCTGAGTATTTTGTCCAGGCCTATTTTAAAACAGATTAAAAAAATCGGATTCCTTTTAGTGGTAAAGAGTGGATAAGCGACGTGAGGGGTTCTTTGTGACACATGTCTGGTCATGTACCAAGGTAAAGATATAGTCCTCTGAGTGCTAAACACGTGTCTGGTCTTTCTAACCCTCGAAAGCAACGGTTCTTGTTTCTTTCACGACGATGATCCGCCGCGTTCAGCCACGTGGTTTTTTGTCGTAATTTCAGACTATTCCATTATCTGTTTGCATAGGGAGTATTACAAAAGCAATATTAGTAATACTGTTATATACTAGTTGCGACAATAATGCGTTACTAGATGACTTATATACTTTTTTATATATAGTTTTAAAATTGTGAAGGTTTGTATATTGAGTTCTCCTTTGCAGCCGACTTGATGCAATGCAATTATGCAAACATAGTTAAGTTCTACTTAAATATGTGTCTTAAAATATTTCTGTTAGTGAACAATACATGCGTGGTATCACTATTTGGGGTAACCAAAATCCAGATTGATTAAGACTTTTTTTTGGTTTTTGTAGTAGTGCGTTTCTTATTTCGAAACATGTGGTTAATTAATTCGTGGCCGTCATTGAACAATTGAACAAGACTTGTTTCTTTCTTTTCAGAAAAATGAACAAAAACTCAAATTGAAATTTGATATCACGAAGCCTACCTCTATTATTACTACAATCGTCCAAATCAGTGACGTGACGTACGAGGGAATGGTTAAAGAAAAAGGCTATAAATAAACATAGTTTGATCATATCCAATACTCTTTTTCGATAAAATATTATCCAAGACTTGTGGCGTTTGTTAATTTTTTTTAAAAAAATAACTAAAATTCTATACCACTTAAAAAGAAAATATTAAGTAGGCTCTTTTATACATGTGATGTTTTAAATTACGTGTTTAATTAGAATTATTGTTGAAAATTTGTTTTTGGTAATTTTTTTGGTAAATCAGCAGGGAGAGATGTCTCCGAGAGTATTATTCAAAAGACAAGTTTCAATCGTTTACAATAGGAACACTACGAGGACACGCAGGTCCCAAAGCATCACTATGCAAAAGAGACGCAACAGCATTCAGAATCGTACAAAAAGAATGAAAGTTTAAAGGCAAAATAAAAGCATAGTTCGCTAATCTATCGGCAAGACAATTAGCTTTCCTATACACATGTTTCACACGGACTACCCAGTCCCTTGATAACAAGCCATGGCACAACCGCACCAGGAAGGACAGCGGATGAGTCGCCCCGATCCCTGTCATTAGAAAACCCACCACCATTTCTGAGTCAACCTCCAATTCAACTCTCATGGTCCGTCGTTCCCAAACCATAAGAAGCCCGTAGTAGACGCCCCATAACTCAGCCAAGGGAGCTGAACACCGTCGTATGTGTAAAGCAAAACCGTCACACCACTCCCCATCCGCATCTCTTAGTACCCCACCTGCAGCTGCAACACCTGGATTCCCACGAGAGGCACCATCAGTGTTGAGTTTAAACCACCGCTCTGGCGGAGCTACCCATTTGACTAGAATCTCCGTTCACTCCCGACGAGCTCCCACACTCACCCGACGAGCTGCAACAACCTCTTTCGGAGTCTCCTTAATGAACTTCACTCGGTCCCACCATACTCTGTTTTCCCCAAACACATTTCCACAACGCCACTTCCAAGTCCACCATATACCTAGAGCAAACAAAACATTTCAATACAAGTTATCAACGCCACCATCACCTCCAAGGTTCCCAAACAGCCATTCAAGTAAAGTTTGAGTAAAAAATAATCGACGCTTACTAGCTGGGACAATCCTCTACCATAACCCTGCCATGGCTAGACAGTCCCGAAGTACATGTATTATCGTCTCAACCCCCCCCCCCCCCCC